>NC_136970.1:557500-707500 GCF_032717465.1 Coenobita brevimanus
TAAAAAACTGACTCCATAAACCCCTTCTAACCCAACTCTCTCCCTAAAGTGCATAAAATCGTCTGAAGGCATGTAGAATCAAATAGAAAATGTTATCGAATTCAAATACCCGTATTCTCGCCAGGTAGACTCCCTAGCACCTCTTCCTTAACTATTTATTTCCCATATTACCCATTAACATCCTCGTTTATTGCCTCTTTTTCATGTCGACACAGACAGCATAACACACATGAATATACTAACGGAGCATAAACAGAAATAAACCGATAAGGAAGAGGTGTTAGTAAGCTTCCGGTTAGCGCCAGAATACCTCCCGCTGTCAACCCTTTCACTACGTAGGGGATATCTCGTAAAGACTAATATAATCTGATGGTGTCTTAAAAATATAAATAAAAGTTACTACAGCGTTTTAAATTCCCTCAATCCGACTACACTAATGAATTTTTGCTATTTCTGGTCGATTTTATTCAACCAGGGATAGACCTTTCGCACTTACAAGTCTCCCTGTCTCTCCTATCTGAATTAGACTGGAAATAATATACGTAGTTCGTTATCGGATTCAAGGAGTTCACGACACGCTGGGAATACGTGGTGAGGACTTTATCACTTATCAGTATGTCCAACTTTTTCCTTCATACATCACTGAGATTCATTCATTTCATCACGTTAATAATTAACTGGCCTGACCCTGAATGAGCACACCTACAGTACAATACATAGCCTACACACGGTACGGTACAGCGAGAGAGAGAGAGAGAGAGAGAGAGAGAGAGAGAGAGAGAGAGAGAGAGAGAGAGTATTAAATGTTATACAGGAATGACACCTGCAATGCACACCTGCTTCCTTATACCCTTGCATTTTTTCACTTACTGAAGACCAGGTCAATATAACCATACATGCAACATTTGAAACACAACAGCTATATAAAAACATAATACTAACTCCACCACAGTACCAACGTAAGTCCCTAAGGCAGATAAAAATGGCGGTAAAATGAATGCAGAAATGACCATGCATAAGATAGCCTACATATCCCCTCACTCCACTCCTGCACGGTTCTCATCACCAGTCAGTAAAATCCTTCATGTAGACAAAAACAGATCATCAACAATACAAACAGCTTTTTAATTTCACTATGGGGTCTCTGTAATCAAAGAACATCGTCTGACAGTAAATATATAAATAAATAAAACAAAAGAGGCCACAGTAAATTAAAAACATAAAAAATCTTCCTTTATCCCTGCGTGCTCCTCATACAACAGGGTTAGAATATTGAGGCATTAACCAAAAATAAAAATGCAGCTAAATAAGTAAATAAATAAAACCACAGAATCTCATTAAGCTGAATCTCTGGCTGTAACGAAATATAAAAGACAATATTGCACTCATGGATAATATTGCATTCCTTCATTACCATAAATAGGATGAAGAAATGCATAGGATTGAATGTTTTGGTATTGTGGTGTGGTGTGGTAGTAAGCTGCGATTGTGAACTGTGACGGTAAATTGGTATTCAAGTGTGATGTGATAATGTGGTGCACTATGGCGTGGGAAAGTCCTGTTGTAGTGAGTATGGTGATGGGTTGTGGTGGTGGTAAAGTGTGGTAGTGAAATTCAACGTCGTCTGTGTGGTTGTGGCGTGTGGTGACCTGTGGCAAGGTGGTGTGATGGATGCTGTGGTGGGGTAGAATGATGTGGTGGTATGTTGCCGTGGTGAACTGAAGACTGTGGTAAGGTGAGGTGGTATGTGGTGAAATGCAGTGTTGTGGTAGTTAACTGTGACGAGGCATAACAGAAGCCTTGTATGATGTAGTAAACTGGAAAAATTATGTGGTGCACTGTGGTGGTGAAGTGGTGTTGTAAACGGTGGTGGTGTGGTAGTGTAGTGAAATGTGACAAAACTGTTGCAGTGGTGAACTGTGCTGTAGTACTAAACTGCAGTGGCAGTGTGGTGGAGAACTGTGGTGTGGTAAACTGTGTGGTGAAGAATTGTGGTGGGGTAAACTGTGTGGTGGAGACCTGCTGCAATGAAATGCCGTGGTAGTGAACTGTAGCGGTGGTATGCTAGCTTGTGAACTGCGCTAGTGGTGCTGGTAATGTGGTGAACTGTGGCAAACCAGCGGGTAAGCTACAGGCTAGCGTTAGACTACCCCCAACTACCAAGCACTGAACACAACCTGCCTACACGCTCAGGCAGGGTAGACAAGAAAATATTACATGCAAACATTATAAATCCATGTTCCAGAATACCACAATACACCACACCTATTTCTACCAAACTGGTATTACAAATTAAGGAAAAACTGGCAATTCTCCTTTATAGGTAGCAATATATTTAACCTATTTAGTCTTAAAACGTCCTTTTTACTACTAGATATTTAAGTAAAATTTCTAGTAGGCGTTAATGTGGGCTTCGAGTTCCACGTCTATCTAAACCTGAAGATCATCATCCGGTGGTTTCAGTAATAATTAAATACATCAATGAGGCGCAGTGGTAAATGGATTTCGTTTTTCATGGGAGTCAAAAGCGAAAAATAAGCGTCAAAAAATGCGACTCAACTCTGACTTACTGTATGAGGCCCTGCTCGTTCTCATATGCTCGCACTTGATGGCATTTAATTTTAGCGTTTAAATATCAAGTTGCCACCCACGCACTTCCCTCCTCCACTTGACCACACCGATGCCTCTTCCTCTTCCACTCCTCCACTTTTATTTTCCACTGAGCCACACCAGCTGGGTATTTATCTCCTTGTGGTGGAATTTTTATCTCTTAATACAATTTCAGGTTTCTCAAATCCTTGCACAAGGCAGTCTGCCCAGAATTCGCCATGTACTGCCTCAGGAGGAACTATTTCATTATCAGTCCCCCTTTCGGTCACACATAGATGTAAAAGCACGAAAGATAACAGCTTCACTGACCTATCGCCATCTAGAGACCAGGGTGCACTGACATTTCCCGCACAGAGAAAAACCACGCCTACACCAGAGTGGAAACACGCACACCCTCACTTAAAGGCCTCCCTCGATTCACTGGCAAACCTCGAGCGTTTGAGTTACCAAGTCCTAGTTCACAAATACTGCTAAAATTGCTATTTAAAGAGCTAGAATGTCGACGAATGCAAATGTATGATGAAAACCACCAAAATATTTGCTTAAACACTCAGACCACCGCTGAAACTGTGTAAATAAATTCAGAACGGTGCTATTTCTTCTACTTTCCCGTTTAAAATTGCAGCTAAATGAAGTGCCTGCCTGTAGATTTAGCAGAAAATCGCTAAATCGGCAACACCGCTGGGGCCAGACACCGAGACACACCCGTACCTCCGCACTACTAACTAGTTCCCTCCCCGCGACTTCTCTCAGCGCTTCGCGTTTATTTCTATTAGGATATAATAAGTTTCACCCATGCTACATTTTATTTACTAATATGACAAATATTAACACTTGTATACAAATTAGGCATATTAGAGATGTGAACAAGGAAATTTTATGTAAATGCTTTCCATCACTGATTTCCATTATCAGGTGTAAACACGATAAAAACCTACATATATTGCACTAACTACTGTACTATAAAAATACTAATTAAATGACACGTTTAACTCTTCACTCTATTACCTCAAGCTATGTATTGTTCACAGATGTACTGGTTTCATCTGGATCCAAAATGGACTAACAAAAACAACTTAAAATTAAGAATATAAGGAAGAATACTGTTATGTGTGGGTCGCACAGCCTACATGGATTAAAATGCTTGAAAAACAGTACCTGTACTATTTCTTTAAGAGCTTAACATTCACTGATCTTCCCAAAACTGTGAAAAATAGATAAACGGGTGTCAAGAACAAATCAATATTAACGTCACTGGATTTTTTATTTAAGATTTTATTCATCTTACGGTACTGGACAGGGATGCCTTCATGCGGTGGCACTGATAAAACCTTTTGGCTCTACTGCCCGGTTATACAAACGTCCCTCAAATCCCTCCTTATCCCCATAGAGGTGGATGATGATGGACTGCCGGAAAAGGTCAACTTCAGCCTGCAGTCTGTTGATCAGCCTCGAACTGCAACTAACAACAACAACAACAATAATAATAATAATAATAATAATAATAATAATAATAAAAGTAATAACCTTTAAGTGTGAAGTGATAAAGTTCCATGAAGAAAAAAAATGTACACCATTCTACAACCCAAACCATTCTAACTACGGCAACAAATTACAACACAACATAATCTACAGCCAAAAATCAAAGTTAATAAGATGGCATGCATACAGCATCACTTTTGGCCCCAAATCATCAAATAACTACAGCACTTAAAAATATAAAGGTGACAACACTATTGCCTATGTGAGTGGAGATATGAAACAACCAGAATTACAGTCTGGCTATGTGCCCTTCAATGCACTAGACAAAAGTACTTCAGCCACAAGCCAAAACGCCAAGAAGGCTGTACTATGTAACTGACTGTCAGCAAATTAACACAGAAATAATAAGTAAATCTCTTAATTTATAAACTAGATCAAACTGCATCAATTAGATTTAGGATGTGGAGAGATGGAATGTGGGTACAAGGGTCTGAAAGTACGGTAGATGCAGACAAAAGTGACGATTAGGGCTGGCGGTGGCACTATCTGGAACGTGGCCAGAGTGTGACCTCAAGCATAAGGGACTGAACAGAGACTGCTAGAGATCAAGCAGTGTGGAGAGCTGCCATTAAGTGACCAAGGCTGATGCATGCAAGCCTGTTGGACACTTTATAACTGGAACAAAACATAATGGAAAAAAAAAAAAAAGATTCACAATGTTGCTAGAAGTACAGTCCACCATCGTCCTTTTGGGGGATAGGGAGGGAGCTGAGAGACATTTGTATAACCAGGTAGTGGAGTCGCCCAGCTGTATCAGTGCCACCGTGTGAAGGACTCCCTCTCTAGCATCCTTCATGAGGGTATGTACAGTAATTACATCAATATGGACTCTCTTCTGCAACACTGGTATGGACAATGTGAACATCTAGGTCAAAATGCAGGGGTGGCAGTGCTCATGGGCAGTAAATTTACATAGTGTCTGTTCATCTTAACATTACACAGGTTTTCATCCTTTTGCAATGTATTTCCCACACTCCAATGGTAGAATAATTTAAAAAAAAAATACAATCCAACATTCTTTCACAACTAGCACTGTATTCTAGCTTTAACTCAAAATAGATACTGTATAGCAATTTTGTGCCAAGTTAAAGTGGACACGCTACTTTTGAATTCCTATTATCCAGGAATCTGTAGTATAAACATTTATTTATTTAATTAATCTCAAGTCATACAAGCATTTATCTATCTATAGCCAGATGCCACAATCCCATAAGGGTGGCTGTTTGACTCTGAGTTAGTTGTTTTACTGGGAGAGGCACCAACCCTCTGTCAACCTAGCTGATGACATGTAGGGAATACGTATGGAGTGGTTAAGTGATTACCACCCAGCACTGTAAATGTTTTCCTGGCTTACATGAATCCATTAGGCTTGTCACTCAATGAAAAGCCACCTAAAAAGGGAAGATGAGTACTAAAAAGTGCCAGGAAACATGGCAGAAATAGGAAAAGAGGTGGCACACAAGGAAAAAATGTGACAAACGTGAAGGAAGAAGTAGGCAGCACTACATCAAGAGAGTGGATGATGGTTGCCAAACACTTAATCAAGCACGATATTACATTACAACCCTGTGCTATACAAGTGTCTGAGACCTTCAATCCTTTCAAAGCAGCTGATGCACACTGAATACCTAAACAGAATGGATCACAGAATTGCTACCCAACATCCACTATAATGTCGCAGATTAAATTTCTTCAATAAAAATAAAATCAAACACAGGTATCTGGTACAATAGTATCTCACATTACAAAACAATCTTAACAATCAGAATTATTTATCATTCTGAATCTCTGCTAAACAGAAAATTAAATTTTGAATGAATGTACAATATATACAAATAAAATGAACTGGTATTCACTGCTGATGAAACGGAATGGAAGCATTTCACTTGATTTTTCAATCAAGCATTAATGAAAGATTCCCCTAGCTTTCTCAGTATAAAAATTATCATCAACCTAACTGTATTTCCAAAAGGGTTGACTTTAAAAACACAAAAAAATAGTACATGGAAAAATTAAGCACATGACAATTATAGTATCTACATGTACTTAACCCCCTCATGTTCGGAAAATTTCATATCCATCTCTAGCTAACCTCATTTGACTGTGTTCAGCAAGAGGATGATGGATTGCAGAAGGGAAACTTTGGCCTGCAATCCACTGGGTTCACATTCAACTACTGCTACAACTACTACTAGATACAGCCTCCATTAACCCATTCATTACTAAAGATCTGTGCTGAAAAAAAAAATCATCCACTAAAAGGCATTAGCAAAGTGAGCAAGCTTTTCCCTCAGGCTGTGAGAGTTCTACATGGAGGAGTGAATTGTAAACTTATAATTGGTGACCAAAGAGCCCTTTGTAAAAAATGAAAATTTGTTTCTACGATATTTTCTCCCCTGGAAAACTGTGAAACACTTTTTTATTCTCTTTTTACTATCTCCAGATGATTTTATTCAGTTGAGGGGAAGTCCTCATTTAGTTTATCTATCGATTTTTATCTATCGCCATATTAATTCCTCAAGGGGTGGCCAGAAATGACTGTCCTCCACATCACCCTGTCCTCTGCCATCAAACTACCCTCTCTCACATACTTCTTCATTCCTCCATCTCACCCTTGGTCTTCTCCCTCTTCATGGACAAGGTAAATCAAGGTGATTTTTAACCCCTCTAGGTCAAAAGTTCTCTCTCCCAAGATCAGTAGTCCATATACAATATATCATGAACAAAAATGAAACATACATCGCCAGAATGAAGAGGTTAAATACATAATTCCATCGACAATTACTATATATCCTCCAACACAACAAATGACTCCCAAATGAATAATCAGTGGTTATAAAATCAGTGCATCGTAGTCTCATAAAAACTATTAAATGTCAGGTACACACTAAATAATATATCATTCTTTTCATACCAGAACTGTTTTATGTGGGAAAATATTTTACTAAGGCAACTGTAACATATATATATATAAGCAGGATTACAAAATGTGAGGCTAAAAAACTATAACAGAACTGAATCGAGTTAACTATGCAATCCTCATTTGAAGTCAGAGGCATGTTCTAAACCATCATTTGTTCCAGACAACTGTTGCTGTAAACTGAGGGAACTACCAAATCAGCATCACAGGCAATAGCAAAACTTTTATTAGGTAGTTCCATGCAATTTATCAGACTTAATGGTAGAAAGAGAAGGCAACTTACAGCATAAGCAAGTACTCATTATACGCCACCTCTCTTATATTCTCTTCTGTAGTCAGTTCCTCGGTAAATTAGATAAATACTATCTTTTAGTTTCAATAATACCTACAAACCTGATCTGCCAGCATCCCAGACTCAGGTACTACAGTAGGGGAAGAGTTGTGATATTCTGGAGCAAATACCTGACAAACAACAAGGACTTACAACAGTATAAAAAGAAATAACAATACTAGGGTGAACTGGGGTAGCCTATTCAACTTGCAACTCACTAGTTTTTAGGTAGACAGAGAGCTTTATTGGGAGCTGGACCAGATTGTGCTCCCATGGCCTGCATTTTCATCTAAGGCATTCCCATATATTCCGTACCTTGTAGCTGTGTGTACTGAGATGGTACGCTAGATGGCTCAGCCCCTTAAAAATTTACTGGTTAAAAATTGTGGATGGTTGTTTTACTAAATGCAGCTGAAAAGTGAGGAGTTACTGTACGTCCTATGACTATGTTAAATGAATCAGCCAAAGGAAATTATTGGTAAAAAAATTGTGGCATTATACACTAGATGCATCACTGGCAGTAAAAATTACTTGTTAAAAACTGTGGCTTTTTTTTTCTTTTAATTGCCTTCCAAATGTATGCCAAACGAATCACTGGTACAAAAAAATTATTGTCAAAAAACTGTGGATAAATGTTCTTATCTTATACCCTGGGATTGTACACCAATAAATCACTGGCAGAAAAAACTATTGGCCAAAACTAGTGGCATTTTTTTTCTATGCCCTGCAACTGTATGCTAAATGAATCGCCATTGCTAAAAATCACTGGCCCCCAGAACTGGCTGAATGTTCTTTGTTATGCCCTGGGGTTGTATGCCAAATGAATCACCAGCAGAAAAAATTAATGGAAAAAAAAAAAAATGGGGCTGATCTTTTTATGCCCTAGGGGTTTACATCAAATAAGTCACCGGCAGAAGAAAATTACTGGTCAAAAACTGTGGCTGATTTATTTTTTCCCCTATGCCTTAAAGTTATATGCTCAATGAACAACCACATAAATGGTCAAAAATCTGTGCCATTCCTCCCTCCTCCTCATGCTCTGTGGATCTACACTAAAGAATCAACCACAGAAAAACCTACACTACTGATTGTAAACTGTAGGTGAGTTTTTTCTTTACTAGTTACTGGTACTTAACTTTTTTATTCCCTGGGGTGGTACACTAAAGAAAAACACAGAAATTTAAGGTACTGGTCAAATATTGTGGTTGGTTGTCCCATTGGAGGAGTGAGAAGCAAAACTGCCTAAACTATGAGACACAGTGCTTGGTGCAGGTTCTAGACTACTGTTAAATGCCGAAGGAGTGACAGAATTGGATAGAGTTTGTGCAACATGGTACAGAGAAGAATGAGAGGTGCTAGTGTGTGTTGGAATGCTTTTATTACTGTCTCTCTCCCTAGAATCATCTCCATTTAAAAGTTGATCGGCTTCATTCCAATATACTCTCATGCCGTTCTGCCGCTGAGTCTGTAGAGTTTCCGAGTCTGTGCTCTGGATGCTTCTCTCATCCATATACTGATAGCTCTGTGATGGATTATTAATATTTCTTTCACCATAAGAAACATCACTACTACAGCTATCACCACCACTACTACCCTCCCCACCATCACCACACTGCACATCACAACTACTATCCTCAACATCACCACTGTTCACATCACTCCCAGTCTCCTCTCCTCCGCTTACTTTAGGCCCAAACACCTCATCATCACCGGATTCATCACTAACATCACCATCAGCTTCAAGATCACTTCCCTCAACACCATCATCAGGTTGAGAATCTCCATCACTTTCATCATCACTATCTCCAGGATGAGTCATTTCTCCATCGCTAAAACGGACTTGTTTTTTACCTCCACTTCCATGGTTTTTTGAGTCAGTCATTTCCCCCACACTGAAATGGACATGTCTACTTCTCTCACCATTATTTTCCTTCCCCAAAATTTCCTGTGACTCCATATCAGCTTTACTATTGGTGTTGAGGGGGTTTGTGAGAGTTGAATTTGAGGTGCTGGCATTCTGACAGTCAGCAAGATTTGAAGGGCTGCCATTCTGTGGGTCAGTAAAGTCTGAAGTAGTAGCATAATGTGAGTCAGTGTCCTTTGAACTATTACCACGGTTAGAGTCAGCAATGCTGAAAGTGCTGCCGTTATGTGAGGCAACAATATTTGAGGTACTAGCACAGTTTGAGTCAGCAATGTCTGATGTACTGTCATTAAGTGAGTCGGCAATGTTTGAGTCTGCAGTGCTAGTCCTGGCAGGAGAAGCGCTGGTGTTGGCAGCAAGTGCAATCTCCCTCTGAAGCTCTAGCTCCTCTGGGTGAAGGAAAAGCTTTTTGAGGTCTCCAATGGTAACAGTGTTCTGGTCGGTGTGATGGTGATCATCGTGGTGGTGGCGGAGGATGTCATGCATGCGGTGTTCAATGGTGTCCTGGACCAGGAAGCGGTGTATAGTGGTCTGGCGGGTCTGGCCGATGCGATGGACACGGCCGATTGCCTGGAGTTCGGCTGCTGGGTTGAGGATGGGCTCCACCAGGATTACGTGTCGTGCCTCCACCAGGTTGAGTCCATTGGAGCCCGAGGAGATGGGCATCAGCAGGGCCGTGATCTGATTACTGTTCTTGAATGATGCCAGGTGTCTCTGTCAAGTAACACACAACAACATAAGGAACTGCTTTTGTGAACTCAGTGGGCTGCAGGCTGAAACTGCTCTCCTTTACCTGTTCACAGCCTTCCTTTTGGGGGAATAGGGAGACAACTGAGGGACATATGTGTGATCACTGTCTAGTTATATCAGTTCCAGCACATAAAAGTGTCCTTCAGCACTAGTATCCAGGATGATGATTGGGGATGAAACTGAAGATGACTCCAGTGGAACATCACAGCATGTCACTTATATATACAGTATGAGGAACTTCAGTTTTGATTGGTGGAATGAAGATGACTAGGAATGATAATTCTGATTTACATCACACTTCGTTCTTTGATGGAGGAGATGACGACTATGAGTAAAAATCATAACAGACAACATGGAACTTCAAACTTTATAAAGAGTGAAAATCTTAATAACTCACATGGAACTTTGATCTATGATGGAGTGACCTGTAGGTGATGCCATTCTGTGCGAAGGCGTCGCCAATGACATCAAGTACGTCACCCCAGGATGAGAACACCAACACCTTGGCATCAGGGTCAGCCAGCCTTAGACGCAGCATCAGACGCACCACACCCTCCATCTTGGTGGACAGGCTCCCTTGAACCTGGTGGCAATATTCCACATTACCACAAACACTTCTTTACTGAAGTACTATCTTGTATTCTGAGACCATGATAGACAGCATGGAGATCAAGAAAATCCTGTGTGACAAAGTGAAACCTGGGTAGCAGGTGAAGGAGATCTGCCTAGGTTGCATGGTGTAGAAATGACCACAGGCATGAAGATGGATGGTGTAAGTAACAATGAAATTTATGAGTGTTATGCAATGTACAAAAAAATTATATTCCCGTGCAGAAGGACAGGAACACGAGCTCAATCTGTTATCTATCTATCAATGCATCAGTAAATTACCCATCAACCTTCCTACTACTTGTTTTCATATCATAAACTTGTACACAATATACTGGGCCTACAAACCATCAATGTACAGCTGAGGATAGCGTTGCATTTAACACTCATCCACAGGCCTGAAATTCTCAATGTGACAATCAACAGTGAAGCAACAACCTGGCACTTATCTACCTGTAGTGGGTGCATTTTCATCTCAGGGAACTGTACCAAACCAACAACTTGAATACTAAGATGAAATTCCAAGAGCCTTAGTTATGAGGTAGAAGTGAGTTTCAATGGCATCTGGGCAAACTTACCCTCTCATCTCACTATACTTGGCCATCAACTGAGCTGAAAGGTGTTACAGATCTTTGTCACATAAAAATAAAACAACTACAGCAACTGTGTAACTGGCACAGGGTTAAGCAAAGTGGGATGTGAGTTGTAAGGGTGTTTAGTGACCCAACCCTTTTTTTTTTCTTTTCTTTTCTTTTTCAACTGGGGGACTTGGTCATTATACTTTTGATATCTCTGGAGTTTTAATTCACCTTAAGAGAAATATTTTGAACTGGAAGAGTTAGATAGCTTCCATTACCACCTGACAACTCAAGGTCCTTCCTAAGTTTAATAAAATCATCTGGCGGTAGAGAGGACAGAATGGAAATAGACATAATCAGGCAGAAGGGACTGATCAAAACTGCCAGTCTGATGATGATGAGGATGATGATGAGGATGAGGATGAGCTTCCATACCTTAATCTCCTCCTCCTGCTTGGCCTTAGTGTCAACATAGAAGATATCCCTTGTCCTGGTGGGGTGACGACACATGGGGCACTTAACATGCAATCCTCGGTTGGTCAGTGCTCTCATACACTCCATGCAGTAGCTGTGACCGCACCCCAGCACCGCCCACTTCTCCCCAAGCTCACCCTGGCAGATGGGGCACGGTTCGGGGTTCTTTCCTCCGTCCTTGCCGAAGTCCGTCTTGGCGAGATTCTGCAGGTAGAGGAGCTGACCCAGTTTGATCTTCATCTCATTTGCGTGGACGATGCGATCAGATTTGAGTTTTAGTTCCTGCTGGGGTAGTTCACTTGGCTCCATCACATACCTTAGTGCCTCTACTTTCTTCTCCAGGTTGTCCCCTTCCTTCTTCTTCTTGGTCTGTGGGACTTCCTCATCTGGGAAGCGGAGTCGCAGTCGAATTGTCGCCATGTTCACCTCATCCATGGCTGACACGGAATCAAACACTGCACGCCAGAGTATCCTGTAGTTCTTGAACTCCTTCTTCATGGCATCTAAAACCTGGAAATTTATCTTGGAGTCATCATACACACACTCCTCCACCTTCTCCAGTGACTTGGTTTGCAAATACCTCAAGATGCGCTCAAGTTCGCTCTGTCCCCAGTTTCCGCGACGGGTCGAAAGTATCACCTGGGCCTTATCCTTCACATCCTCTGTTTCTTTGGACTTCTCAGTGGTGCGACTGTGCTTCAACTCCTGCATGGAAAATAATGTCTTCTCGTAGTCCTCGAAGAATTCATGAGTGGCGCAGAGCAGGCACTGGGGAGGTTCAGACTCAACAGGCCGCAGGTGGCAGTCAATGGCACCATCTAAGAGTGATGCCAGCTCTAGAGACTGTACATGCTTCACACCATTGATCATATCGAGTCTCTGGTCTTTCAATTTCTTCATTTCAGCATTCAGAACCATTTGAAGGTGTGTTCTTGTCCTTACTGGGAAAAGAATACACTTGTGCTCCTCAAATCTGGTGTAGGCATTGAGCATCTCATCCCGAACCTCCATCACAAAGTCATTATCAAAGGACTGGAGAGCACCAAGCCACCAGTTAACCTTCTTCTTATATTTACCCTCCAGTTCCTGCACAGAGCTGGTATTCTGAGCACACTCCTGAGCTGCTGAGGCAACCTGCTGGGGGTGATGCTGGAGGTACTTTGTACGTATAGCTTCGGCCTCTTCCCTCAGCGAGGAATCTCTCAGTGTAGGTTGGACACTGCTATGCCCGGCCTCAAGTATCTCTGCCAGGTTGTGGAGTGTATGAAGGCGCTGAAGTGAGTCCGTTTTGATGTGTGGATGGTCCTGGATGGAGTGCAACACAGCACGGTACATGTCCACTGAAGCAGCCCACTCATTCTGGATGATATGGATGGCAGCCAGACCATTCATGGCAGCGATGACCTGGCGGTGAGCCTCCTCCGCCTCCAGCTTAGTGCGCTTAATGAGGTTGTCCAGGAGCATCTCCATTGTCATTGTCTTGCGGTTCAGCGACAAGAACTGACCTCTCACAACCTGTAAAGAAAAACACGTTATTTTCTTTTAATTAATGGGGCAATAAAGGACTGAATGACAGATACATGGATGGTAAAACTGGAACAGCCAATCCCATATTTATTTCACATAAAAAGAATGACGTCTAGAGGTTTATGACTCATTATTCAGTATTTAACTATAATCCTCAGCAAACTAAGTAATGCATAGTACAGGTACATCCCTCATTCCACTCTCGGTAGTCTAATGGGAATACAGTATATCCCAATAACTCTGACCTAAGGGTGGCTGCAGGCCTGCTGCTGCTTATGCAGAGGCTAGAAAAAAGAATTAAGGGTTTGTCTGTCCAGGGAGCTTAGTTTGGTGTGCTTGTCAATGAATAAGTAAACTAAGTACAAAAAAGGTGCTTGAAAGACTCCTAAATTCAAAAGAATACCATCTCAAATCTACACCTGTTGCAACTTAAAGAGGAGGAAGAGAAGAAAGCTGAGGGTCTTTCTGTTCTGGAAGCTGTCTGATTGGTAAAAAAAAAAAAAAAAAAAAAAAAAAAAAAAAGTGCTTGAGAGTTTCCTATAACTGTAAGAACACAGCCACAAACTTAGTCCTGTCACACGTTAAGCTCAGGCTAAAAAAAGTTAGCTACTTGAGGGTCTGTCTACTGAAAGAGCCACGTTTGATGTGCTAAGAGTTGGACAAGTACACCACAAGGAATGAAGTGCTTGAGAGTTTCCTACAACCATAAGATACAGCCACAAATCTAGGCCTGTCACAACTGGAGCAGCAGTTAAAGGAGTGTAATGAGAAACGAAGGAGCGGAGTTTATAAGGTTTACTTAAAAAATAAAAAAAAATTAGGGAAAAAGTGTTACATAGTATTCTAAGCTCATGATACAACCCCTTAATTCTGATCTGATGGTGGTTGCAAGCCTGTCATAATTTGAACACAGGCTACTGGAATGAACTGAGCGTCTGTCTAGCCAGGGAGCTCAGTCTGAAGAGGCCAGCTATTTCCCTCCAATGATCTGTATTATTTTACATGAGATACCCTCAGATTTATATGCAGCTTAGGTTAAATACAGCCTTAATAACTCCTGAAAGATCTAAGTTAAATGCAGTTGCAACCCCAGGCTCATCTGAATGTGAACTTGGTGGACTGCAGTTGAAGTCCCCCTCCCCCTGCAATCCATCATCTTCCTTTAGGGGGACGGAGAATAAGATGAGGGATGCTCATATAACAAGGCAGTGGTGCAGCTGGGATGTATCAATACCACCACCTGAAGGCATCCCCTTCTAGCAATGAAGCTAAATAAAATAATCTGGTAGGAATGAGAATAGCCCTAACCTGAGGGTGGTTGCAAGCCTGTCGCAACTTAAGCAACGGCTGGAGAAGTGAGTTGAGGGTCTGTCTGTCCAGGGAGCTGAGTTTGGTGTTTTCGTCAGGGAACTTTTTGAGTCTCTGCTGGGCGTCATAGGAACACTCAGCATGCAGCCGCTGGTAGAAGTGCTCCTCCACGCGAGTGAAAGTCAGCCAATGAACCTGTTGACAGAAACATCACCATGATCATCATCAACCCAGCAATTACTCATTATCATCATCACCACCACTCCTCCAGTAAACAAAAGTGAATCATAGCCAGTGCACTTGTTGGCCAAAGTATCATCACCATCACCAATATCATCACTAACACATCGTCATCATCAACATCACTGCAACCCTAATTCCCACCTACAAAGCTGAGGTGCATTATACACAAAAACATAAAGTGTATGACTGATTTTGTTCTAAATGGGGTAATATTGGTGGACTGAAGGAAACAGCCATTTTCAGCCAGGTGCTAAATCTTTTACTGAGGTTACACACAAGGATGATCTGTGTTCAGAGATAAAGCACATGAAGTGAGTAAGTGTGCTGTAGATGGAGGCAGCAATATAACTGAACAGTTCCACTGCTCAATTACATGAACATCCTTCAACTCTCTCCCTATCCCATTAAAAAGAAATGTGGAGTGCTCAATAAGGGCAACTCTGTTTGCAGTCTACTGGGTTCATGTTCAAAATGATCGGATCTTGAATCTGGCTCTCTATTGTATTTTGTTTTTCTCTTGGAGGGAACTGTTACTGCGGGCTCATGGCCTTTGGTTCCTTCTTCCTCGCATTTAAAAAAAAAAATAAAAAAAAAAAAAAATAAATAAAAAAAATAAACCTGGGGCTGAACCACCAATAACAACAACAAAAGTGTTGTGGAGTGAGGGGACTGAATTAGTCAGGGTATAGTCCATCTACTGAACTGATGACCACATCATAATCTGCCTATGTGAACTTGTGTCTCTCTGGGAATGGCAACATCTGTGAGATTAAAATCCAGAAAGACACAAGTTCAACAGCCAGAATACAATCACAACAAGGACTGACTTGGGCGCTGACAGTTAGTGAGGTGATGTGAAGGAATATACTGAAGTGGTTTGGTCCTATGGAGTTAATAGATGACAGTAAATGTGTGAAGCACTGTACCTGTGCAGGCCTGAATATAGAAGGGATAGCTCTGGTTGGCAGATCAAGGAACATGGCCTGGAGTCCTTAAAAGCAACCTCAGGGTTTGGGGACGACTAGAAAGTTGTAGGAGACTGTAGCTTTGAATGTTGTTATTTGGGAAAAATGGTTAACCCACCCAAAGAAGCACAAAAAATTGTCTTATAAAATTTATGTGCTCAGAATAATGAAAGGAATCCCACCTCTTCAGACTGGAGTGGAATATCGATCTGGTGAATAACGTCCTTCTTGGCAGTCCTCCACATGTACTGGGCCAGCAGGTGATGCAGCGGCTGTTTGACCCCGTGACAGTACGGCAAAAACAGGCAACGATTCCACCACTCTGCCACCCAGTATGGATCCACACCCAAGAACATCAGCAGCCCCTGGAATCATTATTAACCCCTTAAATCCAAGTGATGTTCTTGTTAGTTTATTCTTTCTAATACCTGGTGATTTTGTTCTATGTCGGAAAGGCCTCATATATTCTCAGGAGATTATTAAGGGTGTATCTAACCTCCCCAGTCCAAAAACTCTATATAACGCTGAATATAATACGCAGGAGATAGAGGAACATGAAACGAAAATAACCTTCTGGGCTATAAGGGTTAACACCAGCAGCAGCAGCAGCAGCATAAAAAACCCTACTTTCCTTTAAATATTTAGATGAAAACCAGAGAAATGAAAGAATTAAAGTAGCAGAACTATCAAACACTTGCTCTGTGAAATAACCCACAATTTCTTAAATCAATAAAAAAAATAAAATACACTCCTTCAATACCCCATCAGGAGCATAGAGGCCTGGGGCTGGGCTACTTGGGCTAGTATTCTTGTCAGTAAGCTCCCTAACACCTTATTCTGAGCGATTTATTCTGCTTAATACAACTTATCCTCTTCTGCATTACATAAATCCTTCCAATATCACAATACTTTGCATGAATAATGTACATAAGGATATCAACCAGCCATATCCAAATATAAATTGCTAAGAAAGAAGTGTTAGGGAGCTTCCTTAACCAATGAAAATACAAGCCTTGATCCTAACACAAGGAGATTGAGAGACATCTGCATAACAAGGTAACTCCACCACACAGGTATGCCAGTGCCACTGGGTGAAGGCACCCCTTACCAGCCCCATTTAAAGCTGTATATTATGCTGAATCCCAAAAAAAAGTTACCAGGGATAAGCCAGTTAATTACCCTTAGCTGTCATGGTTAACAGCAGCCCATCCTCTGATTCTTAACCACATATATATTTTTTTCCTTTTCCTATACATGTGATAACTATGTGAGGGGGTGGAGTAAAAGTTTTCATCATCATCATCATCATCATCATCATTCTAGGGACCTGAATGGAGTGAATGAAAGTGTGGCTCATTCACGGGGCAACTTTGGATAGCGTCTCATTCAATCAATATTTTCCTGGCTCTCTCAATCCTATCTCAACCCACCTTGAGGAGGGAAAGGATGAAAGGTTAGCAATGAGTGAAAAGACTATTATTTTTCATTCATTTGTTTTTCCTTCCTCTGTTCTGTTATAAAAACAAAACAAAAAAAGTGATCAGGTAGCATGTGTAGAATGGGATCAAAAACTGAAAGGAAACAATTGCACTATATATGGATGGACAGATAATTCAACTGAAAAAAATCAATTAATCAATCAATCAATCAATAAACTCACTTGCAACTCATTAACAATCTTCTGTACAGGTGTGCCTGTGACGCACCACCTGTTGACGGCCGCCAGTCTGAGTGCCATTTCTGCAGTCTTGGTGGTGGTGCATTCCACCATCTGTGCCTCGTCCAGACACACACGCCACCACTCCACACATGGAAGGGGAGATGGTGTGGCCATAAATCTTTTGGGGTGCCGGAACCTGGAAAATAACAGTGCAGTCACCTCTCATTTTGTTGTGGGTGTTAAGGAACTGGTGCATGAAGGAAGGAGGTGTGAGCCAGTGCTGTAAATCAGCAAGCAAAAGCTGATTAATATCAGCATCGGTATTGGAAGGAAAAAATTATCCGATAATAGGAATCATATCGCAACTGGCTGAGCAGCAATGAAAAATATATAAACGTTTGTTTTACCCAAAGACCTTGGACTCCAAACACTTATTTCCCCAACATTTTTGGTGAACTTACGGTCGTATGCCACATTCTATTGACTGTCTAAATTGGAAAAATGCTTGAACTAAAACATGCGAAATATTTAGACCACAATATTATATCACTGTGGTTAGAATGAAGTTCGACACAAACACCTAGACAAGCAGGCTTCTCTCAACAAGCTGCGGCCGACTGGTAGGAACTAGCAAGTCAGGGGGTACACACACATACACTGACAATGAGAAGGGTGACATGAAAGTTAAATGGACCCATCTGTGATCCAGCTGCCCATCCTGCCAAGTTTCATCAAAATTCTTTTCTCAATTTCAGGTGCATTACACACAAATACACAGACAGACACATTCCCAGGCTTACAGCATAATTATGACATAAAGCGGCAGACAGCAAGCCACATCAGTAGTCTATAACCTATGACTAGAACCCAGGCTAAACACAGGTTATATTACCTTCTTCCCAGCTGACTGTTGCTGTGGGGTAAGTCCACATAGTTCAGCTCTCTGCTCAGTGTCTCGTACGTGGTGATGACAATGTCGAACTTTGCCAGGTCCACCGGCTGCATGTAGCCCTGTGATGCCACACCCTTGTACACCAGCATCCTGATCGATTTCTGTTTCAGGTGCTTCATTATTTCATTCACCCACTGCAAAAAATGAGCTAAGTCAGATATTACAGCACAAACACGGCCCCACAATCTTCCAGTCTTGACTCCATCAAAGCTACACAGAACAGTTTCACCTAAAGCAATGGTGCTGGGGAGGGATGCCTTTATGTGGCGGAAATGTTATAATAGGGTGACTCCACTGTCCAGATATACAAACATCACTCCACTCCCTCTCTATCCCCTAAAAGGAGGATGGTGGGCTGAAGGAGAACATCAGCTTCAGCCTGCGGTGCAATGGGTTCACATTCAGATGCACCTGGAATCTAAACTACTGCTACTACTACTACTACTCTACTACTACTACTACTATTGCCTAAAGCGATAATAATCCAGAACCATTTAAATAACCAGTAATTAGGCTTAGAGGCAATGATCATCACCATCATCTAATCATGCTACATGAGGAACAGGAATAATCTTATACAACACAGAAAAACAACGAGGCTACATGAGACTCTTCATGGTGATTCAGCATTTTAGATACGAATATCTGTACTGTACACTATCAGATGGAGCCAGGATTCCAGGGGCTTGAATAGTGAGTGAATGGGAGTATCACTTTCTATTAGGTTGTCTCTGGCTCTCTGGACCTGACTTCACCCCACCCTTGTGCAAAAAAGGTCTGCATGTGGAGAGGATGGAGGGTGAAAGACTGACGAAGAGTGTGTATGTGAGTGAGGTGGAGGGGGGAAGAGGGAGGGGGAGGCCGAGGATGAGATGGAGGGATGGGGTGGAGAGGTATACAAGAGAGGGGTGTGTGAGTTGGGAGCATGGCAGTGAAATGGCGGGGGACAGGGCGACTTGGAGGCGATCTGTTTGTGGCCACCCCAAACGGGATTGAGGCGTCTGGCAATAGATAGATAGGTAGAGGATGATGATGTTGACAAAAATAAACAAAACTACAGGGGTTGTGGATTGATATGCCTGTCCTGGCAGTTGATGGAGGACGGAGAATGCTCCACCATTTTGAATCTGAGACATTTTACGGTACACCTAATGGTAAAATGAAAACATATAAAACTTGGGGGCTGGCTGATTGATAACTGACCTGGTAGCTGATGGAAGATGGGGATACAATCAATGTTGCCCCTGATACTACAGGAGGTTCCTGAGTCCAGCAGTGTGGGCAGAAGTAGGGCCCTCGGTACGGGTCGCTCACGTTGTACTGCACACACTCCGCATGCTGCCACAAACTGCATGCACCACACTGTACACGCAGTTTCTCATCTCGATCCTCAATTTCCGATGACCCGCATATGCACTCAAAAAAGCTCTTCTGCTCAACCTTGGTGTCAAAGAAGCCTTGAATGGTTTTACGAGTTACCTCTTCCTTAGCACTGTACAGAGCCATATCACTGTTGTACTGCATCTGTAGCCTCTCCCTCAGTGACATCATATAATAGGGGTCCTTCTTTCTCATTCTCAGGAACTTGCGGAATTCCTTGTACGAGCCATTCTTTTTGTATTCCTTAACATTTCCATTCCAGGATTCATTGATAATTGCACTCTCTATGGAAGACCAAACTGGGCAGTCTGCTATCTCCTTATCCGGGCAATATCGACTGCTGGTGTTCTTGGCAGGAGTTTTATTTGATGTCTTCCTCTTCTTCTTCTCCGGTGGTTCGTATTCCTCTTCTTCCTCTTCACTGTCATCCCCTGCCGAGGCATAACCCCCAAGAACCTTACTGGCTCGTCTTTTGGGCCTCCCGCTTTTGTTTAGGTCACTGCCTTCCTCATGGGTAACTTTAGGGAGGTGGACCTTGATTCCACCCTTCTGTTTACTTCGTCCTCTCCTCCCGCTCTCCTCCTCCTGTGGCGAGCTTTCTTCCATCATCTGACTCGCCTCCTGTTCAGACATGCTGCTAATCCCAGAGTCGGTGCTGAAACTCTCCTTTAGTTTATCCCCCTCCACACTCTCACCATCACCAAGCACCTCCTCTTTATCCTCCCCTTCTAGTGTGTAAATATCCTCACCCTTCAGCTTCCTCGCAGACTTTGGCCTTCTCCTGGGCTTCTGAGACGTGACAATTGGCTCAAGGTACTCTGGCTTGGGTACACTTGACCTTGGATGGCATAGCATACATGAAAGCACCTCCACAGTTTTACCCAAGCCCATCTCATCTGCTAAAATACCCCCTGGTGTTGGCAAGACAGTGATGGGCTTGTTTTTCACCAGGAATCCACCATATTTGTTGAAGTACAGGGTCTGGCCGTCTTTGCTTGTCAACTCTACAAACAGACAGTGAAGGTCGCCCCCATCCTCGATTTTAACGTTTCCATCAACACCTGTACTATCTTTACTATCGGACTGTGAGAGATTGACATTATTACTACTACAGTCTTTTCTGTCTGTATTAGCACTACCTATACTGCCAGTCTTGTCTAAACTATCACCATCCTTGTTGCCAGGCTTTACATCTTCACCATTAGCATTACCATCAGGTTTCAGATCAACATCAGCATCATCTTTACTCTCTTGTGTCACATCCTCGCCAAATTTCTCCTGGTGTAACATCCATTTCACAGCCAACTTCTGGTAAGGTCGAAGCTGTGGGATCAAGCTGGGGTGCTGGACATCAAGGGAGCAGTATTCCCGATCGCTGTGCCACTCCTTAATGGCCGTGTACAGTTCCTCAAGATCATGCTTTAGATTCTTCTCGCCCTCATACTTCTCCACCTTCACCCCAAAGAAGTGTGCCACAACAATGCCTAAGGATTGCGAGGTCTGTATACTCTCACTTGGGTGTTTTAGTTCAGACAGCCCACTTTTCTTGAGATACACTCCGATAGTCATGGTGTTAACTGTATCATCGTATGTTTCCAGCCTCAGATCGAAATACCGTTGGGTGGACATCCCCTGCCAAAGCTCCACATCCAACACGCCCTCTATCATGAAGAAGCGGAAGTTGTCAGCGGATTTTTTCTTCACCTTTGATTTCCTTGGTGATCCTTCTGAGTTCTCAGAATTCCACTCAAAATAAATAGCACTCTGATCCGCCTCTGGACTGACGTACAACCAGAACTCAAATCCGGGTATCTGACACAACTCTTCACCTGTCAGCTTTCCACAGAGTTTAAGCACCACATTACCAAAGCAGCAAAAATTATTCTTCCCCTTATCACTTTCACTAGGCCTCAGAATTTTGGTGTAAAACTGCGACCTGTCCAGAACCTCAGCAAATTCGCCATAGTCTGGTTCCCTGTTAACCCTCTCCCTCCTCTGCCTCGGCGCTTCGAGAATCACCACCTCATCGTCTGAGTCGCTCTCCACGTAGTTCATCCTCCCACGGCGCTCCCTCCTCCCCCGTGCGCCCCACTCCCCCCTGTAACCCCCCCAGCGGCCAGGCCAAGGCTGGATGCCAGGGTCACCTGGCCCACCTGGGATAAACTCCACATCATCATCATCATCTTCCTCCTCCAGGTCATCATTAAGGAGCATAACAATGTCATCATCATCGTCATCCTCTTGCTGCTGTGGCCGATTATTGCGTTGCTCTTGTTGTTCTGGTTCTTGTGGGTGTCCAGGTGGGTGCGGCAGGGGCTGCTGTGCAGGGCCGGGTCCATCCAGCATGTTCCATTGTGCCCGCCGCTGCTGCACCTCGTTCAGCTGCTGTGGTGCTGGTTTGTTACGCACCATCTTGATGGCTCTGTTGATGGCAGGGTTTGGTAAAAAAAAAAATAATAATAATAATAACACTAGTTCTTGACACTTGTATCAATAGCAAAAATTAAATAACAGCTAGTAACTAATCAAAATACTGTATATTTCAATAACCATGAGGCAAAAACCAAATAGTAAATCCACTGCAAAATATCTGCCACAATCATCTCATTAACCAAGATAAATTAAACACAATACTGCTAAAGTAATCTGCATACAGAGACACTAGCGTAAATACATGGCTATTTGTCTCAAAACCACACTGTCTGACAATCAGGAAATATCTGAGCACATATAAGTTAATAACTGAGAAAGTACCAGTATAATATGGTATGTCCAAAGAGGTTTAAATGGTGATATAAGGTACCAGTGGCAGCACAATGGTTCAGTAATTTAAGAAAGTACACCTGTGCTTCAATTTAACATACTGATACATAAATGTCACCTTTTACTCCTCTTGGCTCTCTCCATCCCATGTGGTCACAGAATATTGATTTGGTGTGTTGATGGTGCTAATATACGTCACTACTGTACCGTACTGTAGTATATACTGTATACTGTACTACATATACACACACAAGTGAATACCACAATCTTACCAGTCCTGTGATGTGCTCAAGGGAGTACTGTGAAACCGGCACAGCTAATCACACTGCTTCAACGTGTCATCCTCCCTCCTCTTGCTATGCTCTGCCCAAGACTGGTGGTCATTTACAAGCTGGGTTACCTGAAAAAGACCCACATGCATGTAACGGTCTGCAGTTGCTTTATTCTCATTTCAAAAAGATGCCTAACCCCAGACTGTGTTGTAACCCTCTGATGACAAAATATCCATCTGAAGTTGAAGAAAAATGTGCAACAATAGCATGACTTAGTGGCTAAAGATTTCATCATCATCATTATCATCATCATCATCATCACAACTTCATTTTCCCACCTCAGGATGAAGTGAGGCAGAGTCCAGGAGGCATGAAAATAGACATGACAGAAGGAGAACCAATGAACAGCGGGTCCTGTGAAATGGGACACACACACATTCATTCCCCAATCAAGCCCCTGGAATTCTGGCTCTACTTCACAGGCAACTGATTTGGGTCATGAGAAAGGTTTCACTGGATTAACCTCACCTCCTTACATAACTGACAGTAACTCAAAGGCTGAATACTAATATCTAATAATAGGAAGATGTCAATATGTATGGCATTAAGTTGTAGCAGGGGTAGTAGTAAAAACAGCTGTAAAAATAGTAGTAGTAGTAGTAGTAAAAATAGCAGTACCAGTAGTGAAAATAGTACTATATAGTAGTAGTAGTAGTAGTAGTAGTATACAATAATGGTAGTGGTAGTATCGTAGTAGTAGTAATAGTAGTAGGGTAGCAGCTACAAGCTCAGGCTTATCTGGACATGAACCTGGTGAACTGCAGGCTGAAGTTGCCCTCCTCCTACAGTCCACCATTTTCCTTTAGGGGGATAAGGACTCGGAGGGAGCTGAGAGGGGTCTGTACAACTGGGCAGGAAAGACAAAGTTATATCATTGCCACTGTGAGACAAGCACCCCTCTCCAGCATCACCAGAATCCAGTCACAGATATATTGCACAATTTCCAGGACAGTACATTCATAGATTTCCTTCTTGTTAAGTTCTAAGGTAAATCTGTCACAAAATTGACCTTATTCTTCTACCGACTTCTCTCGTAACTCAGCTGTATTTTCTCGGATTGTTTGTTTACATTCATCCCACTCAGAGGATGTCTTATTTGCCACAAAACCCAGTCAGGATAGGTTAGGTCAGGTTTGGTTGGTTAAATCTGATCTGAATGAGAAATTTACTGAGCAGGAATTTCAACTTCCAGTGAATCATTTACATATCAGCTAATGAAAATGGTGTAATCCATGAAACTCTATCTATCTATCTACTGCCAGACGCCTTAATCCCGTAAGGGGTGGCCACAAACTGACCTAAATATTCACGAATATCATTGTGAAAGGTTTGGTGAATTGGCAGTTTTGGATAACCAAGGTTACTGACTTTTCCTAATTAACCTAACGTAACTAACAACCAAGAGGTATCACGGTCCAAAACTACAAAAACTCCCCAAGGGTTAATTATTGATACCGTAATTACTTTAAAAACTTAGTCAACGCCTCTTTGATACGTGAACTTGTGACATGATATACATATGTATGGCTAAAAAATGATAAATCTGGCATAATACGAGTGAATATCACTTTACTATCAATTCTATCAACGCCAAAGCTCTCATCTCCTGTCTAAGCACCAAAGGAAGGAAATGGCCACGCTTTACTCAACCTTTATTAAATAATTTCCGACAACATTACACTGGCTGCTTACCTCCCTGCCAGACATACGCCACGAAAGCACTCACATCCGGCTATGACATGGGAGATAAGGGGCTGTAGGGGCGTGATTAAGAAAAGAGACGCTTGCCATTACTTAACAACACCAACATCAACATTCAACACAACGCTACCATCGTTGCCAGTCGCACAAATTGCTAAGCCTCATTTAAAAGCTAGCTAAATACAAACACCCAGGAAATTCGCCCGAGAAACTAATAAAGCATCCAAAATACCTGTTATAAAACAATTAAAAACCTCTGTCATATCGTTATAATTTTTAATAAGTCTCCAGAATATCTCCTAGAGTTCATGGTCACTAAATGAGTGACTGTCGCTAGATATAGTAAGAAAAAGCTAACTTGGGAACTATGATGTTACGCTACTGACAATAAACGTTCTTAATTTCAGACTTGCCAGAGTACTCACATAATAATCAACTCTTATTCAAATACTACATTAAAAACATCTAATGTTAATCATTTATTGTTAAATATCTCCAGAAAAACTCCATTTCAGGGAAATTTTTGATGAAAAATATTACTACCCAGGATCAAGTTCTCTAATTTGGTCATTTCCAGCCTACTGTATCAAAATTTACCTGTAGACATCTTTTTACTTTTGATTTTTTTGGTGAAATGGAATAGAAATCTTGTTTAACAAAGACACCATGTAAAACTAATTAATTCAGATAAAATGATAAGTCGAAATTATGAAACTACCAAAACAAAAAAAATGGATTAATGAATACTTAACGGATAGATGTCTTCAAATTTATCATGATTGCACCACTGAATGAAATGGCACACAACCATGCTCCACTAAGCCGTAAAAATTTCTTCTGGTTGTCATAATGTCTTTTGCCAACACATTTTCTAAGGCTATAAACATATTTCAGTAGATGGAAGGGAGGGTGAAATATTTTCAAGCGAGAGAGAGAGAGAGAGAGAGAGAGAGAGAGAGAGAGAGAGAGAGAGAGAGAGAGAGAGAGAATTTTTTTTTTTTTGTCCCGTATTGTACTAGAGCGTTTCAATGGCGCCTAACGAAGCACTTAGGCAGGAAAAGATAGGTGTTGATTACTTCCTGAGAGAGAGAGAGAGAGGTATACTACAAGTTACATAAACAGTCCGACAGAATAAGAATCAAATGTTAATAGATAGATAGACAGAGACAGATAAATAGAGCAACATAGATAGGTAGCTAGAAATGGATCGATTGATAGAACGATAAATAATAATAATAATAATAATAATAATAATAATAATAATGAGGTAGAGCCATGATTCCGAGAGCTGGTATCCTGTGTGGGTGAGTGTGTTGCCCATTTCAGTAGTTTTTGATAGATTCTCTCTCTCTCTCTCTCTCTCTCTCTCTCTCTCTCTCTCTCTCTCTCTCTCTCTCTTCTTCATTCATATACCTCCACCCCATCCCTCCATCCCAACGTCGGTCTACCCCTCCTCCTCCTCCCTTACACACACACACACACACAGTCTCTCATTCCCCATTCCCTCTAAGTGGATAAGGGGACTCCCTAACACCTTTTCCTAACCGATTTATTTTGTTAATTACACCTTACTGCTTTTTCTCGTGTTATATAAATCCTTCTTATTTTGCCATACTCTGCATAAATAGTGTACAAAGGGATAGTAACCAGCCATATTCAAAAATAAATCGCTAAGGAAGAGGTGCTAGGGAGCTTCCTTACCAGACGAGAAGACGGGCCTAAAAAGGTGAATGTGGGTGAGGCGGAGGGGAAGGCCGAGGATGAGCAGGAGGGAGGCGTGAGTGAGGGTGGTGGTGTTGGACGGAGAGAGGGAATGGAGAGGATGGTGTCTGGTTATAGATAGATAGACAGATAGATAGATAGATAGATCTCATATAGGTGGGAATAAAGGTAAGGAGGAAGGGGAGGAGAGGAGGGAGAGGCTGAGAAGGAGAGAGTGAACGAGGATGATGTGTTGCGAGGCTTCCTATTTTTCAGACTCATGTGAAGCTGCAGGCCTAAATTTCCTATCTCCTAAATCTCCCTAAATTCCCTAAATCTCCTAAATTCCCTAAATTCCCTAAATTCACAAAATCTCCCTAAACTCCCTAAATTCCCTAAATCTTCGTAAACTTCCTAAATCTCCCTAAATCTCCATAAACTCCCTAAATTCACTAAATCTCCCTAAATTCATTAAATTCGCTAAATCTCCCCAAAATCCCTAAATCTCCCTAAATTTCTCTAAATTCCCTAAATCTCCTAAATTCCTTTCAGCTCCCTAAATTTAATAAATCTCTCGAACTCTCCCTAAATTCCCTTAAATCTCCCTAAATTCCCTATCTCCTGCAGTAGACCGTCCTCCTTTCGTGGGATAGGGAGGTAGTTGAGGGACGTTTGTGCAACCGGGCAGTGGAGCCGACCGGTCATATCAGTGCCACCACGCGAAGGAGCCATCCCACTCCCCCTATTCCACCCCCTCAGCACCCTATCTTAACCCCTTTTCTTTTGCTATTTATTCTACACTCTGAAAAAAATCTAATTCTTCCCAGAGATGAAAAGACTAATCGTGTGTTTGATGGTGGGGGTGGCGGTGGCGGGGAGTGGGGTGGGGAGGAGGTAGGGAGAGAGGGGGGTGGTAGGGAGGGAGGCGGGAGAGAGGAGGGGTTGGATGGAGGGAGAGTGGGATGTGAGGAGGAGGCTGGAGAGGGAGAGGGAGAGGAAGATGAGGATGCTGGAGGGGGAGAGGGGGTTGGGGAGGAGGATGGGGAAGAGGGCTATCCAAGAAGCCCCCAACTTCCTCCCCATCTCCGCGTATGGGAACTGGAGCGTGAAGGGAAGGGGTGACGATGATGATGGTGGGAAGTGGAGGGTCTTGGGGTAGTGGGGGTTTGATGCTATTCACGAAGAAGAGGAGGAGGAGGAGGAGGAGGAGGCAGACAGTGAAGAGGAGGAGGAGGAGGAAGAGGCAGACAGTGACGAGGAGGAGGAGGAGGAGGAGGCAGACAGTGACGAGGAGGAGGAGGAGGAGGTAGACAGTGACGAGGAGGAGGAGGATGAGACAGATAGTGAGGAGGGGAGAGATGGTAACGAAGAAATATCAGATGAATTTAGAACATTTTTGGAAGACTTAAAAGATGCTGAAGAGAAAACGAAAGAAAAATCAAAAGAAAAAGTAGCAGAAGGGTTTTCAAAATCAGAAGAAAATAAAAATCTATCAGAATTAGAATATGGCGTTTTTGACATCTTGGAAGCAGGAGAGACGAAAAAGATGAAAGAAAATGAGGAAGAATTAAAAGAAGGTATTTCAGATTTAGAAGAATACGGAAATCAATCACAGTTAGACTATCGCCTTTTTGATATCACGGAAAATGAAAAAGAAACGGAAGCGACTGAAAAGGAGGTAAAACAAGAAGAAAGAGGAGAGGAACAGAGAGAGTTTGAGGAGGGAGGAGGCGTCATGAATGAAATCGAGAATATGAGAGAAGAAAATAAAGTAGAAAAAGAGTTAGAGCCAAAAGAGAAAGGAGTAGAGATAAAGAAGGGGGAGAGAGAGCTAAAAGGGAAAGAAAACCAAAATGAATATGTACGAGCCGAAAAATAGGTGAGAGAGTTCGTGAGAGTGGCAAAGGAGCTGAAAGAGTTGCTGAAAAGATCAACAGAGGTGGTAAAAGGGGGAAAGAAAGCCAGGGAGGAAGAGAATTCGCTAAATAATACGATAAATAATGAGGCAGAAAAACATAGCAAAAATCCCGCGCTTTCGAATGATGGTGTTGATGATGAGGAATGGGAAAGGCAAAATGGAGGGAAATCAGATTTGGACGATGGTAGGGCGTCAGAATCTTACGAGACAAAATTGGACGGTGGGGGAGAGTCAGAATAGGAATCAAATGAAACAAAACTGTAGAATGGCAGAGAAATAAAATAGAACGAGATCAAATTGGACGATGGGGGAAAGTCAAGATCAGTGTGGGACGAAGCCAGAGTAGACGATGGTGGTGCGTCAGAGTCAGACGATGTTTTGAAGGGCGCGCAGTACGAGATTCTAAGTTTTGGCGAGCTGGTGGGTTTGGGCTGGAGTGGGGTGGGGAGTGGGCTGGTGTGGGTGCTGGGGAGGTATATGCAGGTGGTGGTGGGCCTATACCTGTGGATGCAGCCGCTGGCGGTGGTGGTGGCGCTGGGTTTATGGACCATCCAGCTGGTATTTGGCCTCAGACTTTTCACATACGCTGAGGCCAAGATGGGTCTGCTCCCTACAAGCCATCATCACCCTTGCACGCCACTCCACGCCCCTTCCACACCCCTCCACACCCTCCCTTACCGAGCAATCCCCTAAGGTTGAAGGAATTCCTTTGAGTTGAAGGAATTCCTCTGGGCTGAAAGAATACCCTTGTGATGGACGAATATCCTTGGAATGGCACTTAATCTTTCCATGTGACACCCTATCTCTCCTTATGACACTATCTCTCATGACACTGTATTTCTGTATGACACCTTATCTCTCCATGTGGCACCCTATCTCTCCATATGACACTTTAGCTCTCTTTATAACACCTAATATAAATTTTCCATTCCTCCCGCAATAATTTCTTTTCTTTTTACTTGAGGTTTTCGAGCCATAATTTAGAACAGGAAGGAGACACTGAAAATGTAGCATTCTTATTTATTTATTTATTTATTTAGGCATAATGGTCACTACTTAATCCTTTACTCAGTTATCTTCTCTTCATCTTAGCTGGCATTCTTTAACTTGGCACAGATTTTCGTCCTTTTGCAGTTTATTTCATGTAGCTCAGTAGAGAAAGAAAGAGAGAGAGAGAGAGAGAGAGAGAGAGACAGGGATGGGAGAGGTGGCTAAACTGAGAGATAAATGGTAGTAGTAATGCTATTTTATCTTTAGGCTACTTCAGAAATCCCATCCTCTTTCCTGGGGATCGAAGGGGCCTGGGGTGAGTCGGGCGTGTTCCTGAGGGAGCGCCGGAGTGGGAGAGCCTGAAGGAGGTTTCGTCGCGCCCCTCCCGAAGAAGCCAGGGCACCAAGACGACTAAAAACAACGGGTTCCCTTCCTTCGGCTTGTTGTTGGCGCTGGTGATAGTAGAATGGGTGCTGGAAGCCCTCAAACACCTTCTCACTGCTGTCAAATCCTACCATGTCTGAAAAAAAGAGAAGTATGAAAAAGAGAAGACAAAATTGAGAGGGACAGGCAGAGTGCTAAAAGGAAATGTGTGGCGGTTCAGCAGGAGTAAAATGCGACAGTCTGCCGCCACTGTGACTCTTCTGTCATCTGTCGAGCCATTTTAAATCAAGATACAGTACTTTTTTAACCTCTTCAGTTAGGTAACGTGTTTTTGGTCACAAACGTAGCCAGAATTTCACAGATGGGGGGAGGGGGACGCCTTAATCTGAGGGGGACCCACTGTTACGCGGAGTGAACGCATTAATGAAACGAAAATTCAACGGCGATTGGGCAGGGGGAAGACAAGGGGTTTGACTGGAGGGACCCGGCCCCCCCTAGGTCCTTCCCTCCCTCAGGTACACCACTGTTTATATTTTTCTTTCTTTCTTGCTGTCTCCAGGCCATGTGCTCCAGTGCTGGGGGACTTCTTGTAGTGGTGGGATAGTAGTAGTGTTTGTAGTGACAGGATTGTGATGTCCCCCCTCCCTGCAGTCCACCATCGCTCTCTCAGGTGATAAGGACTGAGTTAAGGGGTGATAAGGATTGAGTTAAGGGGTGATAAGGACTGAGTTAAGGGGTGATAAGGACTGAGTTAAGGGGTGATAGGGATTGAGTTAAGGGGTGATAGGGATTGAGTTAAGGGGTGATAAGGACTGAGTTAAGGGGTGATAAGGACTGAGTTAAGGGGTGATAAGGACTGAGTTAAGGGGTGATAAGGACTGAGTTAAGGGGTGATAAGGACTGAGTTAAGGGGGGATAAGGATTGAGTTAAGGGGTGATAAGGATTGAGTTAAGGGGTGATAAGGATTGCGTTGAGGAGGACAAGGATTAAGTTGAAAGATGTTTGCATAATCAGATGGATGGATAGATGGATATGTGTATGAATGGATATATGTATGTATGTATGTCTATGTGTATGTAGGTAGGTACTGTAGTGTCACCTTCCCTTCAGTATCAAGACTGGGTGCCCTAGCCTCGGGTCCCTACGCTCTTGATGGGGCGGAAGAGAGTTGGACGTTGTATGATCGAAAAAATTAGGACACGAACGAGAAAAAAAATCGCGTGTGTGTGTGTGTGTGTGTGTGTGTGTGTGTGTGTGTGCGTGTGTGTGGTGTGTGTGTGTGTGTGTGTGTGTGTGTGCCGAAAAACCCAAAACCCAATAATCATAACATAAAAATAATAATAATAATAATAATAATAATGCTACTACTACTAATTTCCAGACCTCACCTCTCTTCTCGATTTGATCCTGGTCATTGAGGAGCGAGTAGAGAATGCGAGCGTCCTTAAACTGCTGCTTGCCGGAGATCAGAGTCAGCCAATCAGGAGTGTGGTCTCTGGTTGGCGCGTAACGACCCTGCACCACCACAACCACCACAACCACCAGCAGGACCAGAGAGCACCGCATCATGATGTCCTTCTCGAGCTAGGTCTCCCACTCAACTGAATGAGGGTCGCCCGGACAGATCCTTATATACCCTTCGCCCCCTTTGAGGTCTCCCGCCATATCTCGCAATTTCTCGTCCCCCGTGTGTACCCTGGGATTTAAAAAGGTAAAGTAGCTTAGCAATGGGTCTCCTCGGTGGATACATTCCCTTGTTTCATTCCACAATAGTCCAATTTTAAAATGGTCTTCTGAGGAACGAGCAGAGGAATGAAACGAAATCATTTACGTACACATGTTTGCTAATCCTTTCGGGTCAACTGGCTAATTGGCTTCTGTTAATTGCCCTGAGAGAGAGAGAGAGACAGAGAGAGAGAGTGAATGTGAGATGGCAGGTGTGAGTATTTTCTTGGGAATTAGAGGGAGGGGAAATAAATAAATAAGGAGTGGGAAAGTGTTAGCACTTTGATCCATGACCTATGACCCTGACTTGTGACCTTTGACCCTGACCTGTTATCTTTGACCCTGACCTGTGACCTTTGACCCTGACCTGTTATGTGACCCTGACCTGTGACCTTTGACCCTGACCAGTGACCTTTGACCCTGACCTGTGACCTTTGACCCTGACCTGACCTTTGACCCTGACCTGTGACCTTTGACCCTGACCTGTGACCTTTGATCTTGACCTGATCGATGCACCAAAACAGATTAACATACACACATACATACATAGGTAAGCCTCTGAATCACTGCCATAAACCTGACTCATATACCCGGCAATTCACGACACACGGAAAAAAAAAAAATATAAAGGTTTAAAACTGGCAGAGCACTGAGTGTATAGACGAAAAAATGAAAAGAAGAAGAGAAAGAGAGGCCATCCGTCAAACTTTGATGTCAATAGAGTGATGGCGGGGGGTTTGGCGGCCATTGTTGTCTGCGGATCATCCCTCCCCCCACCCATCGGCGTAGGCCCTGGGGGGATGTGGGGGGCTAAATTCCCCCCAACAACAAACTGGTCGGGGCTATCCTTGTACCCCACTAGGATTCCAATAATCCTAAAACATACAGGGTTATACCAAGTGACCTTCACCGTATTTATACTGAAAATACACGGGGTGATGTGCCTACTATGGTGCCCAAGTTAACTAGGAATAAAGCTCCACATTCTTCCCCGCGCCTCGCTATGGCGGGGCGCTGTCTGTGGCAAGGGATCATCGACAGGACGTCTCTTCATGAACGATTGCATGCCTGCAGTTAACGGGTCCGCTCGGCCAGAGAAACTGGGGTTACTCAACAACAACTACAAAAGCAACACTGCAAATTAACCCCCCACCCCACCCCACCATCTCTCTTGTTGGCTTACGGGCTTACCACTGCCATCAAACGCCCCTACACGCTCCACTCCATGATCCAGCCCTCCGCCTATGCTCCTGTTAACCCCTAGACAATGCCCCAGTCCTTATTTATGCCCTATTTTATGCTCCAGCCCTAACTCATACACTAATCCATGCTCCACTCCTACTTATGCTCCTAGTCAATGCTCCAGGCCTCATTCATGCCCCCGTTTATGCTCCATCTCATGCTCCAGTGTCTACTTTATGCCCCAGCCCTAACTCATACCTTAATTCATGCTTCACTGCTACTTATTCCTCTAGATAATGCTCCAGCCCTCATTTATGCCCCAATTTATGCTCCTGTCTATGCTCCAGCTGGCCGAGGGGTCTATTATTTGCATGTCCCTGTGATCTTGACCTTCGGAATTGCTTAGAGAGAGAGAGAGAGAGTCGGAAAATACGTAATCCCTTTTTCATAGCGATTCATTTTGCATATAGCGCATTTGAGGCAAGGGATAAATAAAAAACAAATAAATGGAGAGAGAGAGAGAGAGAGAGAGAGAGAGAGAGAGAGAGAGAGAGATGGTGGAGAGGGACGCCTTCACGTGGTGGCACTGATATAACCAGGCGGCTCCACTGCCTGGTTATACACACGTCCCTCAACTCCCTCCCTATCCTCCAAAAGGACGATGGTGGACTGCAGACGGGGAATTTAAGCCTGTAGTCCACTGGGTTCACATTTCAGATGAACCTGGGGCAACAACTACTACTACTATTACTGCTACTACCACTATTGCTACTCCTACTATCGCTGTACTGACACTACTACTATCACTACTCTTACTACCTCTACTACTATTACTACTACTATATGAAAAAATAAATGAATAAGTAACGAAACGGTGAATCATTATGTAATACTCATAATAAATCGCTAAAAAGAGGCGTTAAGTACTGTACCCCCACACGCACATTATCGAAAGTCTACGGTAAACACAACCCAGCAGTCAACTACTCACCATTATTTTTTTCTGTGTAATAAAAAGTCCTTCATTTATCGTTATTTTGGATGCATTTACAGTCTTGCTAATTATCTATCTATCTATCTATCTATTTGGCTGTCTGTCCGTCTGTCTAATTATGTCTGTCTGTCTAATTATGTCTTTGACTGTATAATTATCTGTGTCTGTTTGTCTGTCTAATTATCTGTCTGTGTCTGTCTGTCCGCCTAATTATCTATCTGTCTGTCTGTAATTATCTGTCTGTCCGTCTGTCTGTAATTATCTGTCTGACTGCCTAATTATCTGTGTCTGTGTCTGTCTGTCTGTCTGTATCTAGCCATACACCTTTATTCCCCCAGGAGACGGCTGGAAACAAACCTCCTTTGCCGCTGTTCTCCGCCATCACACTGCCCTCCCTCCAATGGTAGTGAGAGAGAGAGAGAGAGAGAGAGAGAGAGAGAGAGAGAGAGATCCATCATGCTATCCTTTAGTGACCCGTCGCCTTTCCTTGAGTAGCAATAAAATCCAAACTTGAGCTAAAAAATCCAGCCATTTCTCAGCTGTACATCCTCATGACTGGAGCTCTTTAACCCGCTAAAACACAGGGCGAATATTTGGTTGTATGGTTACCACCCAAGGAAAGAAATGATCTCCAAGGCATGTCACTCAGAGTCACCTAATGATAGCAGTACTATGAATGAGTGGATGGTTAACGCCCCACTTCAAATAATAACAATAATAATAATAATAATAATAATAATAATAGTAAAATTAAATAAACGATATATCAAGTCGTGGGAGACGGCGCGGCGCGCTTATAGTGGATGCAGGATTGCCAAGTTAGCGCCTTTTTTGCTAGACTTGAGACAGTCACTTCTATTAAGCAACACTTTTGACGTTTAACTACAAGAAATCTATAGGTTTTCTAGAAATGCTTCCAAAGTTTTCGCTGTACTGTAGCTATTTTCAGCGTTCTTTTCACCTTTGGGTCCAATTAGGTTCGCCAATATTTAGAGACAAGAAACCTAGCGATAATCCAAATATTTTAGCCGTATTGGCCCTATTATAGTGATTTTATCACTTTCTACAATTCAAATTTAGTACTTTTTAGCTAGATATGAATATTAATGCATTAACTTCCATATAGCGACAATTTTTAACGTTTAGCAGTAAGGGATCTAGCTGTATACTAGAAAGATTTACAAAGCTTTAGGGTTATCAAAAAATTTCAGCAAATGTTCCAGTACTTTTCTAAAGTGTAATATGGTTAACACAGTTTAGTGATTTTCTGAGAGTTTAGCGGTATTTGTAATTTAGATGTGGCAACTCTTTAGGGGAGCTCAGTGTGTCTCTGCACATGGAGGGGTGACGAGTGCGATCGGCCGCTCCGCTTGGCTGTATTGTCCACCAGTATTCAGTGTGAGTTCATAAGCTCTTTTTTTCCAGCGAAACTGAGGGGAATTTGACCCATTTTGACCACCGTTGCTTTCTGCCTTCCTGTCACCTCCTTCAGGATCCCCCAAAGGGCTTAGAAGATTGGGTGGGCTGGTGAACAGTCAGCTTGAAATGAATATCCTCCGTTTCACTAGCCATGTAGGGATAGTGAATAGTCGACCATTCTTCATTACAATTCCCATACATCCATTAATTTAGGGAAATCATGGAGTGAATAGCCTAGCATTTCCCATTTATTTCCAGTATATCATTTAATTTTCGAGATGTAGGGAATACGCAATCTTTTTCATATATTACCCACACATTTCATATTTGGAAGCCAGCTAGTTTTAGGAGAGAAAAAGAAAAAAATTAGTACATGTTACACTCAGTGCCTGGTTATATTATCACTTGGTGTTGAGAGGGACGCCTTCACGTGGTGGCACATATAATTAGCACAAACGGAGCGCTTACCTCCACCAGTGCCATTGCAGGAACCTGATCTGCCCCCAAATTTAATTAATTCTTTCTCGGACCATGACCCACTCTTCCACGAAATTTAATTGAAATTCATGGAGAACTTTTGGAGATATCGTGTGGACAAAATCACACAAACAAACATGGGTGAATACAATACCTCCTCCAGCTTCTTTGGCGGAGGTAACTAGGCGAGTCGTCTGCCTGGTTATACCGAAGTCCCTCATTTCCCTCCCTATCCCCAAAAGGAGGATGGTGGAGTGCTTATAGGCAGTACTTTCCGTTTGGAGCTTTGTGTTGGCAGCTACTACTACTACTACTACTACTACTATTGGTTTGAGGGTTAATTTGACTGGTAACCAAGGAGACTCGTTCCTTCTTCATAAGTAAGGTATATTGAAATTCAGATTGAGAGGCTGGCCTAGTTCCATCAGATGAAGACTAACCGCCATTGCTAAGGTTTATGGTGTTTTACCTATTATAATTTTCCCGCCAAAAATCTCAGGCAGAAATGTGATAAAATTCAAAATACGCGGTTTTAAGTTTGAACACACGTCATATACTTTCACGATCGCCAGTTACGGGGAAATTGTTCGAAATTGTTTAGTCGATTTAGTCCTTAGCGTGAAGGAGTTGGGATTATAGGTAAATAGGAAATAGGTTATGATGGTTTTTGTATGATGACACCATTATTATTATTATTATTATTATTATTATTATTTATTATTACTACTACTACTACTACTACTACGACGACGACTACTATTACAGTACAGTACTATTACTACTACTACTACTACTGTTGCATTCATTACTACTCCCATGCATATATTAGCCTACTACTACCACCACCACCACTACTACTACCACATTATTATTATTATTATTATTATTATACATGCGTTAGGGAACATAGGTTAGAGTAAACGTTCTTTAGCAAGTATAGACAAATAAAACACCTAACTGAAGGGCTTACTGATAGGTAATTCACTCTTCCTTCACTGTCTTCAAGTAGCTCATTCTAATATACCGGTAGCTTTCGTTTAACTTGCAGTATTTCATTATGTGAGTTTATCTTTCACTCTGTCTGTATCAATATTTGTCTTGCTCACTGTCTTTAATTTTCTTTTTCTGCTACAACAACAACAACAACGACGACGACGACAGCAACACTATCTCACTTTCTCTCTCTATTTCTTTATCTCACTTTATCTTTTTTTCACTCACTTTATATTTCTCTATCTCACTTTATCTTTTTTCTGTCTCACTTTATCTTTATTTCTCTATCTCACTTTATCTTTTTTTACTATCTCACTTTATCTATCTTTATTTCTCTATCTCACTTTATCTTTTTACTATCTCACTTTATCTATCTTTATTTCTCTATCTCACTTTATCTTTTTACTATCTCACTTTATATTTCTCTATCTCACTTTATCTTTTTTTACTATCTCACTTTATCTATCTTTATTTCTCTATCTCACTTTATCTTTTTACTATCTCACTTTATATTTCTCTATCTCACTTTATCTTTTTTTACTATCTCACTTTATCTATCTTTATTTCTCTATCTCACTTTATCTTTTTACTATCTCACTTTATATTTCTCTATCTCACTTTATCTTTTTTTACTATCTCACTTTATCTATCTTTATTTCTCTATCTCACTTTATCTTTTTTTACTATCTCACTTTATCTTTATTTCTCTATCTCACTTTATCTTTTTTTACTATCTCACTTTATCTATCTTTATTTCTCTATCTCACTTTATCTTTTTTTACTATCTCACTTTATCTATCTTTATTTCTCTATCTCACTTTATCTTTTTTTACTATCTCACTTTATCTATCTTTATTTCTCTATCTCACTTTATCTTTTTTCTGCCTCACTTTATCTATCTTTATTTCTCTATCTCACTTTATCTTTTTTTACTATCTCACTTTATCTATCTTTATTTCTCTATCTCACTTTATCTTTTTTTACTATCTCACTTTATCTATCTTTATTTCTCTATCTCACTTTATCTTTTTACTATCTCACTTTATATTTCTCTATCTCACTTTATCTTTTTTTACTATCTCACTTTATCTATCTTTATTTCTCTATCTCACTTTATCTTTTTTTACTATCTCACTTTATCTATCCTTATTTCTCTATCTCACTTTATCTATATTTCTCTATCACGTTATATTTCTTGCTTTATTATTTAATTTTCTTACTCTAACTCATTATCTCTTATCTTTAAGTTATCTTTCAGTTTCTTTCGTTCTGTTCCACTGTCGTTCTCATACATACTCTCTTTTTCTTTTTTCTTTTTTTCTGAATGTATCGTTATTTTTTCAGATGTATCACTGTTCTTCAATGTGTTTATATTATTTTCTATTTGCTTTACCTGTTACTATCTTTAATTGTTCTCTATCTTTATCGTTGTCTCTGTCTTTCATATTTCGTATCTTTATTTCGGTCATTCGTATAATCCTTCATGCTGTGTCACTATCTTTAATTTTCTTACTGTTTTGGTTTCTCTGACTCACTGTTGTTTATTCTCTCTCTCTCTCTCTCTCTCTCTCAGCTTGTGCTTCAGTCTCTTTTATTGTCTCACTTTCTCACTATCTTTAACTCAGTGTCTTGCTTCCCTCCCACCAGCATACTCTTTTTCACCTTTCGTCTCAGTCTCTCAAATTCCGTCGCTCTCTATCTTTAATTCTGTTTCTCGTTCTTTCACTATCTTTAAATGTTTTACTCTCTCATTATCTTCAATTGAGTTTCTTGCTTTCTCACTGTCTCAGGTTGTCTCTCTCTGTCTCACTATCTTTAATTGTCTCCTCTCTCTCTCTCTCTCTCTCTCTCTCTCTCTCTCTCAATATGTCTTTCAATTTTAACACTTTCCATCCTCCCGTGCCTTTCAGCCTTACACTCTGTTTTATCTATCCGTCTGTCAGTCACTCTATCTGTACACCTGTATCTATCTATCTATCTATCTATCAGTCTGTCTGTTATCTGTGTATCTGTCTTGCTTATATTCATGAATGACTCCATCCATCCATCTATCTGTCTGACTATCTATCTATCTTATCCATGTCTATGTCTGTCTATCAGTCTGTCTGTCTGTCTAACATATATCTATTTGTCTATCAGTCTATCTGTCTGTCTAACATATGCCTATCTATTTGTCTATCAGTCTGTCTGTCTGTCTGTCTAACATGTCTGTCTATTTGTCTATCTATCTGTCTGACTCCACCCATCCATCCATCCATCTTTAATATCACTCACGCGTCATCTTCCTGTGTCTCTCAGTCCTTCAACACGCCTTTCTCATCTCACTTTCTTTATCTCGCGTCTCTTCACCTACTTTTAGTTCTTTCTCACTTTCTCGCACTGCCTTTCTTCAGTTATCGCTTTTTTTTTTTGGCTTAAATTACCCCCCCCCTCTCTCTCTCTCTCTCTCTCTCTCTCTCTCTCTCTCTCTCTCTCTCTCTCTCTCTCTCTCTCTCTCTCATTCACCCCACTTCCTTTCATCTAGACCTCATTTCTCTCATCTATCTATTTATCTATCCAAGTATCTATGTCTGTCTATATATCTATCAGTCTCTATCCATCTACCTATCTGTCTCTACTTTATACTTTCTCTCTCTCTCTCTCTCTCTCTCTCTCTCTCTCTCTCTCCGTTATAGATAATAAACTCGTAAACTCTTGAAATGAGAGAAGAGAGCGAGAGAATAAAGCCAGCCGTGAAGGAATGGCACTTGAACTGGTCTGGCGGGAAAGGTCGAAGTGCGAGAGAGAGAGAGAGAGAGAGAGAGAGAGAGAGAGTGAAGTATGTAAGTTGAAGGATGAGACAAGGTGACAAGTAGGTAGGTAGGTAGGTAGGTAGAGAGAGAGAGAGAGAGAGAGAGAGAGAGAGAGAGAGAGGGAATAAAGTAAATAAGTAGAAGGATGAGACAAGGTGACAAGTAGGTAGGCAGAGAGAGAGAGAGAAAGTGTATAAGTAACCTACAAGGAAGAGACAAGGTGACAAGTAGGTAGGTAGGTAGGTAGAGAGAGAGAGAGAGAGAGAGAGAGAGAGAGAGAGAGAGAGAGACTGATTGATAGATATATAGACAGTAGAATTTTCCATTTATCTATTTATTTATTGTTTCATATATTGCCTTAACAGGAGCGTAGGGACCCGGGGCTAGGCTGCTTCAAACAATTAGGTTCAGAGTGACCAGTTTGTCTTCCGAGTAGCATTATGTGAGCAGTAAGCCCCAGCCATCCTTCAGATAGGTTATCTTTTTTGCTCTCTCTCTCTCTCTCTCTACGCGAAAATGCAGTCATAAACTCATATTGAAGCACCGTAACCCACTAAACCACCAGGTCCGGTCAGATTCTTAATTATCTTGCCTTGTCATCACGCCTGTCAGTACGTCAAGTTATATATGGAAAGTGTGTGTGTGTGTGTGTGTGTGTGTGTGTGTGTGTGAGAGAGAGAGAGAGGGAGAGAGAGAGAGAGAGATTCTTTGTGTATGTAATTTCGTGTGTGTGTGTGTGTGTGTGTGTGTGTGTGAGAGAGAGAGAGAGAGTGTGAGAGAGAGAGAGAGAGATTCTTTGTGTATGTAGTTTCGTGTGTGTGTGTGTGTGTGTGTGTGTGTGTGTGTGTGTGAGAGAGAGAGAGAGAGAGAGAGAGAGAGAGAGAGAGAGAGAGAGGTTCTTTGTGTATGTAATTTCGTGTGTGTGTGTGTGTGTGTGTGTGTGTGAGAGAGAGAGAGAGAGAGTGTGAGAGAGAGAGAGAGATTCTTTGTGTATGTAGTTTCGTGTGTGTGTGTGTGTGTGTGTGTGTGTGTGTGTATCATCATAACTTCTGCCATAATAAAAAATTCTTATGCATTATCTAGAAATACTTATAATTACTAAAGCCTTTATCAGTGGGTACCGTATCAAATAAATATATAAGAGATAACTACCTGATAAATAAACACAAATACCTGATAAATAACTACCTGATAAACAAATAACTACCTGATAAATAAATAACTGCCTGATAATTAACTACCTGATAAATAAATAACTACCAGATAAATAAATAACTACCTGATAAATAACTAAGTGATAAATAAACAATTACCTGATAAATAACTACCTGATAAATCAGTAACTACCTGATAAATAACTTCCTGATAAATAACTACCTGATAAATAACTTCCTGGTAAATAATTTCCTGATAAATAAATAACTACCTGATAAATAAACACAGCTACCTGGTAATTAACTACCTGATTAATAAATAGCTACCTGATAATTAAAAACAATAAATAACTACCTGATAAATAACTTCCTGGTAAATAATGACGATAAATAACTACCTGTCTGTCTGTCTGTCTGTCTGTCTCTCTGTCTCTCTCTCTCTCCTCTCTTCCTACCCCTTCCTCTCCTCTCCTTTCTCTCTCTTCTTCTCCCCTTATATTTATCTTACGGCTTAACTCTCATCCCTCAGCGTCTTCGGTCTCTCTCTCTCTCTCTCTCTCTCTCTCTCTCTCTCTCTCTCCTATCTGCCCCTTCCCCCCTTCCTTCCCTCCTCGCCCCATTCCTTCTCACCTTCCCTCTCTTTCCCCCCATCCCTCTTTCCTCTCTCTCCCCTCCCCCCTCCCTACCTCCCCTAACAGAATTTCTCTCACCCCCTCCAGTACTCTCCCCTTCTCCCCCTCCCCTTCCCCCACTCCTTCTCCCCTACCTTAATACTCCTCTCAGATCGACCCCTACACTAACCCTACTCATCCCCTCTCTCTCTCTCTCTCTCTCTCTCTCCCTCCCTCCCTCCCCCTTAATCAACTCCCCACTCCCCCCCCCTTCTTCCCCATCTTTCATCATCTTCCCCAATCTGTCCAATCTTCCCTCCTTTCCTCCGTCCCTCCTCTCTCCCCACCTCTATTTCTCTCTTCCTTACTCGCCTCCCCACCTCCTCTTTACCTCCCTTTCATATGCACTCCCCAAGTACCTCCAATCACCATCCTTTCCTACCCATCCTGATTCGCCATCTCACCTTCCATGCTTACCTGTCCTCTCCAGCTTCCACCCTACCTCTTACACCTCTGATTGCTCCTTTCCCCTCTTCCTCCTTTCCCCTCTTCCTCCTTTCCCCTCTTCCTCCTTTCCTCTCTTCCTCCTTTCTCCCCTCACCCCTTCTGACGTCACTTCCCTCTCCCCCTCTCTACTCGTCTCCCCATCTCCCTCCTCCCCCACCATCTCCCCCCTCCTTAACTTTTCACTTCCTTCCCTGTCTCCCTCCCCTTCCCTCTCCCTTCCTAGTATTTCTGTCTTCCTCCCCCTCCCCTCTCAATATCCCTCCCTCCTCCCCCTCCCAGCATCCCTGTCTCCCTCCCCCTCCCTCTCCCCTCCCGGTGTCCCTGTCTCCCTCTCTCTCCCCCCTCCCTCACCTACCCATTCTTAAACCTCTTTCCTTCCCCTCCCCTCACCCTCATTTTCTCTCCCCCTCTTGTCCTCCCCCTTCCCTGTCTTTCTCTGTCTTTCCCCTCCCTCTCCTCCTCCCTCCCCTCCCCTCCCTCTCCTCCTCCCTCCCCTCCCCTCCCTCTCCTCAGCACCTCCCTGCCTCCCCTCCCCATCCCATTCAGCTCTCCCCATTCCTAAATCTTACTCCTTTCCTCCCTTTCACTCTTCACCCCGTCCATTTTACCCTCCAGTTCCTCCCTCCCTCCCTCCCTGTCTGTTTCCCTCCCACACCCCCTCTTTCTCTCTCCCTGCCTCCCCTCCTCCACCCACCCCCGCCTTACCCCGCGTATTGATCTCAGGGTGTCCACCCCCCCACCACCTCCCCTCTCCTCCCCTCCCTTCCCCCTCCCCACCCCACAACCTCAACTGGTGGCCAATTTCCCCATTTCTTCCCCTGCATCGGTTTATCATAGCCACCCATACCTATATTTTCTTTATTCTCGTTTTCTATATATATTCGCTTCCTTTTTTTATACGTGTCATGTTTCTCACAGGGATATCTGGTTGGTAGATTAGAGTGGGGGTAAGATAAAGGAAGACACACAGACATACACTACACGCACGCACGCACCGTCTCTCTTACACACACACACACACACTCCTACCCCCCCGACACGCACACCACCTACCCACCCACACACACCACACACCCTTACCCACTCCCACACACACACACCACACACCCCTACCCACCCACACACACACACCACCCACCCCTACCCACCCCCACACACACACACACCACTCCTACCCTCCCCCCCACACACCCCTACCCAACCCCACACCCACCCCCACACCCACAAAATTGACCCCAAATCACCAAAACGAACCATTCCTTCCAGATCTCAGTCAGCGAAATGGATCTGAAAATCAACACTGACATAGAGGAGGACCCGACACCTGGCCAGCAAATCCTGAATCTCACCCACATACCCACCATGCCACCCACTGCCCACCCCCCCATGCACCCCCACCCACCCCCGCCGGACCCCACCCCGCCCACCCTCACCGTCCCCCCGCCCATCCCCACCAATACGCCCACAGACGCTCCCGTAGCCGCGTTAAGGAGATACCTGGATACGCTGCCGCAACATCCATCGCCTAGGAAGGAGGTGAGTGGGATTTTAAGGAGACCTGCGCATACCTGAGTAATACAGTGTTGTTCTAAATGTTCTTGTTCTAACCCAACCCAACCCAACCCAAACTGACCTAACCTAATCTAACCCAGAGAAACCTAACCTAAACCAGGCAATACTAAACTAAACGTATCCTAACCTAACCCAGTTTAAACTAACTTAACTAAACTTAACCTAACCTAGTCCAACCCAACAACACCTACCCTAACTAACCTAACCAAACCCGACCTAAGCTAACCTAATCTAACCCAGCCTATCGTAATCTAACCCCATCTAACTTACCTTCTAACCCCGGCCAGGTGTCTAGCGGTGAGGTATGGCGTGCGGTCAGGGCAGAGGTGTTGGCAACGTTCCTCATGACCATCGCCACGGCCAGCGTTGCCATACAGCCGCCCATACCCCCACCACCACCTCTGCTAGCACCCTGCGCACAGCCGGGTGAGTTGGGGCATGGGGGAGTGACTGGATGGGGGATTGAGTAGTTGACTGGGTGAGCGAGTGAGTGAGTGATGTCTGCTTGATTGGATGGGGGATTGGACTGGGGGAGTGAGTGATTGATAAAATGGTTGATTGGTTGGTTGACTGGTAGGTAGGGGCACCGTTGAGTGATTGGATGGGGGACTGGGTAGTTGATTGAGTTATTGATTGAGTGGTTAATTGATACGCTGAGTGATTGGTTGGTTAACTGATTGAGTTTCATTCATTTCGAGATGTTTAGACACACTGCGTTTAGAAGACAAGAGGTCATAGGCAGGGGGAAACACAGACAGAAGGAGACAGTTCCAGAATTGACCTGTTGCATACATGAACGACTGGAATGGACAGAAAGGGGGTGAAAGTGCAATGCCAGACGGATGCTGTGTCCCCGTCGTAATGGGGGAGGGATGCAAGTATTCATTTCAGAGCAGTGACTATTGATAAAGCGATAGTAAATAGATAGATAGATAGATAGGTATTGTAGGTAGGTAGGTAGAGAGAGAGAGAGGCTGAATGGAGTCAATGAAAGGAGAGCTGAGACGAAAAGCCTTTACCCTCTAAACCACCTTAACGACCCTTTCAATTTCCTTACTCCTGCCACCAAACGCTTGGCTATATTCCGCTTACGACACGTGTTATGCTCTAGACGAATTATTAAAGCTAGATCTACCCAACCTGCCTTCAATTAGTCACTCCCACGCTGAAAAAAAAAAAATTGAGTGTTAGTGACGGAAATAAATTGCTAAATGTCATGTGTTAGGTGTTAATGAGAGTGCTGGGGGCGGCGTGAGTGTAAAGGTCATTGGTCTGTGTATCAAAGAGGTGAGGACAGGTAAATACACCTATACCCCAGGCCTTTATACTTACCGGTTAGTGAAGCTCCCTAACACCTCTTCCTAGGCGATTTATCTTGCACTAACACCCGTATTCTTCCTGACACCTCTTCCTAGGCGATTTATCTTGCACCAAGACCCGTATTTTTGGTTAATGAAGCTCCCTGACACCTCTTCCTAGGCGATTTATCTTGCATTAACACCCATGTTTTTGGTTAATGAAGCTCCTTAACACCTTTTCCTAGGCGATTTATCTTGCATTAACACCCACATTTTTGGTTAATGAAGCTCCCAAACACCTTTTCCTAGGCGATTTATCTTGCACTAATACCCGTATTCTTGGTTAATGAAACTCCCTAACGCATTTTCCTAGGCGATTTATTTTGCACTAACATCCGTATTCTTCGTTAATGAAGCTCCCTAACATCTTTTCCTAGGCGATTTATTTTTAGTACACTCTACTCTCCCCTTCTGTGTAACGTAAATCCTTCCAATGTCGCCGTACTCTGCATAAATAGCGTACAAAAGTATATTAACCACCCATATCCAAAAATAAATCGCTAAGGAAGAGGCGCCATGTCCAAAAATAAATAGCTAAGGAAGAGGTGTTTGGGAGCTTCTATAACTGACAAAAAAAGATGGTGATTTGAGGAAGCCTACTCTCTCTCTCTCTCTCTCTCTCACACACACACACACACACACACACACACACACACACACACACACACACACACACACACACACACACACACACACACACACACCTCTTCGCCAACCACTGAGGTAAGAATTTATAAGTTGGTCTGAAGCCTTCCATCCTGTGTATAGCATTCCTGAAACATATCTGTCTGTCTCTCTGTCTGTCTGTATAGTTATCTGTCTATCTATCTATCTAGGGAGGGAGAGGAGAGAGGAGGGAGGGACGGGAAAGAAAATTGAAAAATGATAGGTATGGGAGGGGTAGTAGGGAGGTGAGAGAGAGAGAGAGAGAGAGAGAGAAAGGGGAGATTGAAAAATGATAGGTGTGTGGGAGGGGTAGTAGAAGACAGAGAGAGAGAGAGAGAGAGAGAAGGGGGGGGGATATTGAGGGAAGAGAGACTGACTGGAGAAGTGTGTCAGGGAGAGGAGAGAGAAAGAGAGAGAGAGAGAGAGAGGAAGGGAGGGGGTATCTTCCTCTCAATTAGCCTCTTTCCTCCGGGCTAGATGGAAGGGGGAGAGAAAGACCGAGGATGTGGAGAGAGAGAGAGAGAGAGGGAGGGAGAGAGAGAGAGAGAGAGAGATGGATTAGTTGAAGGGTGGCAGGAATGATGCCGAGAACGAGGCGGAGATAGGACAAAGAATTGAGAGAGAGAGAGAGAGAGGGAGGGAGAGAGAGAGAGAGAAGGTATGGAGGGAAGGAGGGAGGGAGAAGCCGTTAAAGGTGGGTTGTCATTCAGAGAGAGAGAGAGAGAGGGAGGGAGAGAGAGAGAGAGCACCACACCACAATTATACAGTCACACCCTACAACACTAACATAACTACCCTAACGAGGTGATTCGACTGTTATACGAGCAAACAGAATCTTGCTATAGTTCTCCCGCGTCCTATGGCACTTCTTCGTGACTAGCAGACCGAGAATAGTAACCAAGGAGATTTTAGTGAAGGGATAAGATATTGTGTCTAATCTCTCCACCAATACAGAGAGAGAGAAAGAGGGAGGGAGGGAGGGAGAGAGAGAGAGAGAGAGAGAAATTCTATACTCCTTTCACCTTAACTTGGCCCAGATTTTCGTCCTTTTGCAGCTTATTTCACGTAGCTCAGAGGCAGAAAAAGTCAGTGCTACGGCTCTGCATCCATAGCACTTCCTCGTGACTAGTAAAAATATTCTAGTGGTCATCCAATGTCACATCTCAGCACTAAAGATGGAGAGATGGCAATTTTAGGCCAAGTTAGGGTGAAAGGAGTATAGAATTGCATAAAGTGTCTTGCCCTAAGCGGAATTACATATTATGGAATTAGAGGGAAGGAAATGATACGCGTTATTGTACTTAAGGGGTTGAATTATGATACTTTTACACTTCTGAGAGACAGATAGATAGATAGAGACAGTAATATAGATAGATGTATGTATGGATGGACAGATAGATAGATAGAGAGAGAGAGGGAGAGGGCGGGGGAGGGCAGGCAGACAAGGAGAGCAAGAAGCTGAAAGAATGAGGAGAATAGAGAAGAGGGTACGAGAGGAGGAGGAGGACGAGGTGAGATAAAGATGAGAGGTGCAGGGAGAGAAAAGAGAAGGAAAAAGAGCGTAAGGAGTAGAGAGAGAGAGAGTTAGAAATAGCAAGAAGTCTGGAAGAGGAGGAAAAGAGATGAGAGGGTACGAGAGGGTTGAGGGGAAGGAGGAGGCGAGAGAGAAGGGGAGGAAGATTAAAGCGAAGAGGAGGAGGAGGAGGAGGGGGAGGTAAGATAGAGATAGAGAGAGGTGGAGGAACGAATAAGAGAAGGGGAAAAGCGCATGGAGAAGAAGAAGAAGAAGAGAGAGAGAGAGAGAGAGAGAGAGGGAGGGTCGAGATGGGAAGAGAGGTTGAGGAGTGTTGTAAAGGAGAGGTAGATGGACGAGATAAGGTGTGGAGGAATATTGGAGAGTTACACAGAGCCTACAGACCTAGTGGACCTGCTGCACCAAGAGAGGGAGTATTTATAAAGCATCTTAACCCCTTGGAGGCCAGTGAAGTGCTTATTTTATTCTTGATGTGTGTAGATGAGAGAGAGAAAGAGAGAGAGGGAGAGAGATGAAAATGTGAGTCGTACAGCAGGAATTATTCTCTCTCTCTCTCTCTCTCTCTCTCTCTCTCTCTCTCAGGCTTAGACCTCTTTATGGAGTTATTTTATAAACACTACAGAATTTATTTTTGTATTTATATTTCTATGTATATTTAATTTTCGGTTCGACTAGAAAGTGTGTTAAGAATGTGTGTGTGTGTGTGTGTGTGTGTGTGTGTGTGTGTGTGTGTGTGTGTGTGTGTGTGTTAAAAATAACCATAATTCTCATAATTAGCTGTGAATGATAGTAGGCTAATAAGAGTAGTAGTAGTAGTAGCAGCAGCAGCAGTAGTAGTAGTAGTAGTAGTAGTAGTAGTACCAGTAGCAGTAGTAGTAGTAGTAGCAGTAGTAATAATGATCATAATGCTAACAATACTACCGCTGCTACTACTACTACTACTGCTGCTGCTACTACTACTACTACTACTACTACTGCTACTACTACTACTACTACTACTACTACTACTACTAATAATAATAATAATAATAATAATAATAATAATAATAACAAACCCATCCATCTTCTCCATTGCACCCTAAAGCCACCCATTTCTTTCAGTTCTGGGCGACTGGAATTACGACAGCGTATGGGGGTGGGCGTGGGCTGTACGGTGGGCGGTGGGTCATGGGCTGGTGATGGGCGGGCTGAGCTGGACCGTACGGGCCGCCCACCTAGCACCGCCCACCACCATTGCTCTCCTCGTGACTAGAAGGGTAAGGCGTAAAGGGAAATTTTATGGGAAAGTCAGAAAGTGGTTGTGATATTAGGCGTGTGGAAGATTGAGAGAGAGAGAGAGAGAGAGAGAGAGAGAGAGAGAGAGAGAGAGACAGACAGACAGACAGACAGAGACAGAGAGAGAGAGGGAGGGAAGAAAAAATGAGGCTGGAATTGGAAATCAGGTGGAGGGAGGGAAGAGGGAGATATGGAGAGAAACGGGAGGGAAGGGAGGAAGAGAGAGGGAGGGGAAAGAAGAAAGGAGAGGAAGGAAAAATAGAGAGAGAGACACAAAGAAGAGGGAATGGGGAAGAGGGTGAAGAGAGAGAGAAGGAGGAGGAATGAGAGAGAGAAGAAAGAGGTGGAAGGAAAAGAAGGTTGGAAGAATGAAAGAAGCGAGGAGAGGAACAAGAAAGAAGAAGGAGAGAGGAAGACGGAGGGAAGATGGAGAAGAGAAAGGTAGGAAAGGAGAGAGAGAGAGGGAGGGAGAAAGAGAAGGGGGGGAGGGGGGAAGGTAAACAGAGGTGAGTCAAACATAAAAGATCATTAAAGAGAAACCTTCACTTCGCCTGTGGCCTGACTTGGGACGGATTCACTAGTGGCTTGCGATGTGTGGGATTAACCGTGTCTAGATTTACCTTACTTGATTTACCTTGACTTACCTTGACTTAGTTGATTTACTTTGACATAGTTGATTTACTTTGACATAGTTGACTTACTTTGACTTAGTTCCTTGATTTACGAAGATCTGCTTGATTTGCGATGCCTTACTTGACTTAGGGAGACTTTCTCGGCTATTTACTTGACCTACGTGGCTTACAGGATCCTTAGACTCGCTTAAAATAGAATGAGAGACCTGTAGGATTGGTAAAAGTGGGGACAGACTCCATAAAGCACGTAGCCGCGGTGCCCATCTCCGTAACTTAGGCCTTTGAGCTTGTGGAGGGTTAGTCACACGCCATCCAGGGACAGAAGACCACTGCTTCATCCAGGTTACCCCCGCCAGGTGCAATTCCAGGTATTGGTGCTCATTTTGCCTGCCAGCCCTCGAAGGTGGATGCAAACCTGAGTCGAATACCTCACCCGCCTGCGTCCGGTGAGGCCGCGTGTGAGTTACGGTGATGCAAAGATCCTGCACACACTCCCCCGCGTCCACTAGGGCCACTTGTAGGGGTTAAAGCAACGCAAAATTCCCGCACCAGCAAGTGTTTGGTGTGGACGCGACCTAATACGTCACCAGAGTAGCAATAGTTCCAACCCCAGTCTAATGTTACTCTTGTGTATATGGGTTAAAGTAATGCAAAATTCCCGCCCGCATCAGCTAGTGTTTGGTGTGGACGCGCCCTAATACATCACCAGAGTAGCAGTAGTTCCAACCCCAGGCTAATGTTACCCTTGTGCAGCCCACCTTTCCTCCTCTCGGGGGGGTAGGGAGGGAGCTGAGGGACGTTTGTATAACCAGGCAGTGGAGTCACCCACCTATATCAGTGCCACAGCGTGAAGGCGCCCCTCTCCACCACCACGTCATCGGAGGGAATAGGTTAATAATAAAAGGGGAAACTGGACATATTATTTATTTATTTATTTATATATTTATTTATGTAGAATTCGCCTTTGAGTGATAGTATTGATGTCTCGCCACCTCTTTGATCTGTAATGTTCTTTTTTTCCTGTTTATTTCCCCTTAATAACAGGTGGTTGTGTCATTACCGCCTCTTTAGTGTATAACCCCCTCTAACAGGCCCCTCCATGGCCACACAAGTCACTAATTACGTGGTCAACTGCCTCGTTACACAAAAAGGCCGCTTTGATACCTCTTTTTTGACAGTCTCCCCTTCCCCCTCCGTCTCTCTCTCTCTCTCTCTCTCTCTCTCTCTCTCTCTCTCTCTCTCTCTCTGGTGTTAAAGTATGGCCAAAACTCAGCATTTATGAAGGAAGGTCATTTTTAGGCCAAGTTAAAATGAAACAGATATAGTTCTTTTATCTTTACCCAAATTTTCGGTCTTGCGAAACTTATTTCACGTTGATCACTTGAGAGAGAGAGAGAGAGAGAGAGATACTAGAGCTGTACATTATTTCAGTAGCCTTTCTTCGTAACTACTTCCTTATGCCAGTGTCAGTCCATTAGAGATCAGGGTTCCTTTGCGTGGGATGTTGCTGGCAGGTTTCTCAGCGTACCGCCCTTCGCCCACTGGCTCATAGATGCGGTGCTCATAGGTCCCTGCCCTGGTGATCGTCCCTGTATTACGTTTTGAAAAGACCTAAGTCCGTCCTTTTGAAACAGCCCTGCGCAACAGCGGGTTAATCTGATGTTATAACTCAGCATTCAGGACGGGGAGATATAGCAGTTTTAAGCCGAAGCAGAGTAACTGGATCTACCTGTCTATCTATCTATCTATATATGGGTATATGTAGATAGATAGATAGATAGATAGATATAGATATATTGGTGGTACTTACTTGATGTTAATATCCTGTAGTCTTACAACTTAACTTTCAGGAGAGAGAATATTAGGCCAAGTTAAGGTGACGAGAGTATATCTTTGTGGTGTTGAAGGTTTCAGTTTTGCGTTACAGGTGTCAGTGGTACGCGCATGCCTTCACCTGCTGAGCCAAGTGTGTGGGTGTCTGCTGGCTGCTCCTGTTCTGCTGGGTCTGCTTCCACGCCCACCTCGCCCACCACAGCTCGCTTCAAGACTCACCCCAGCACAGGTGCGTTCACTTAGTTCTTTATTCCTCACGTATATGTGTAATGAAATGAGGTCATGAATTCCCCGGGCTAGATCTTGATATATCATACAGCCCCGCTAGGTGACGGGAGAGAGCTACCTCTCCCAGCGGGACAGCTACCTGGGCGGGGTGCGGACTCTCGACCCTTTGGTCTCTTGCCAGGCACTCTACCACTGAGCCACCCTTTCTCATGTAATTGCTTTTAGATATCTTCATTCTCTTCCTGCTACAATTATTTATGCTTTTTCACACGTAAGTATTTAAGATATCATCGTTCTTTTTATACCACAGTTGTTCATGTACCTCATTCTCTACTGTAGGTTGCATTCTGAGTGGCTATGGGAATGTCATAGTACATCATTCATTCCTATTGTTAATTCACTCTTCATTGCGCTGAAGGGCAGCCTGCATGTGCTGGCATTGTACTATACCTGTAGGACGGCCTCATCATTCTTGTAGTCTCACTCTCCAGTCGCTTTCTATCTGCAGAAGGCCACAGCATTAGCACACTATGGCGGCGGAGTGAATATATTAAACGCCTGATATTCTCCCCGCAGGGTTGGGGTGCGGAGTTCCTGGCCACGGTTTTGGTTACTCTGGTGTCGTTGTCAGCCTACCCCCCCGCCCGCAGCCCACACCAGCCACCCCCTCCACCCCACAGCGACCCCAACCCTACACCACTCTTCCTGCCCACCGCCGCTCTGCCTGTCACCACCGCACACATAGCCGCTGCCCTCTTCTGCGTAAGTTCTTGCAGTAAACCGTAAAAGCACCTGTGATACAAAGATCCCTAATCCCTTTCAGCTCAGTCGATGGCCAGGTGTAGTCAGACTGGAGGGTGGATTTGACTAGTAACCAAGGAGACTCATTCCTACCCCATGAATAAGACTCATCAGCCAGGTATAGTCGGACTGAAGGGTTGCTTTGACTAGTAACCAAGGAGACCCATTCCTGTCTCATAAATCAGGCTCGTGGGCCAAGTGTAGTCGGACTGAAGGGTTGGTTTGACTAGTAACCAAGGAGACTCATGCCTACCTCATAACTAAGGAATTTCATGCCACTTTGACGTAGTATTCAAATTGTTATATCTGGTGGGAAGAATACCACACCTGTATTTATCATTATTTTCTGTCACACTTTTCACTTATAAACGTAGCTCCTCCAGCAAGTATTATCTACAAGGACTCTCACCCTACACTTCAAAAACCTAGATTTGTATTCTCATTGGGTTAGGAAGCTCCCTGACACCCTGTTCTGAGCGATTTGTTTTTCATATAACACCATACTGTCCTACTCTCTTTTATATAAATCCTTCAGACAACCTGACTATGGTTCTTTCACCTTGACTTGGCTTAAATTTTCGTCCTTTTGCTGCTTAGATCACAAACCTCGGTGGTAAAGACGGCACGACATATTTTCCCTAGCACTTCTTCGTGACTATACCCCCCTTACTCTAACTTGGCCTAAAATTTCTCTCTCTCCATCTTGAATGCTCTGTTGTAAGAATAGATTGGTACTGGATTATGATGCTGGTCACGATGAAGTGCTGTGAAGTGACTAGTTCCATAGTAGTGTTGTATTCTGCCATTGAACTAGATCGGATAGGCTGCAAAAGGACGAAAATCTGGGCCAAGTTAGAGTAAAAAGAGTATAGTCATTTTGCTAGTGTTAATCCCTTGTTACAGCTCAGCATTCAAGACGGAGAGATAGCAATTTTAGGCCAAGTTAGAGTAAAATGGGTACAACTCTCATGATCAGTAGTAGCATTAGAGTAGCAGTCGTAGTAATAGTAGTAGTCGTAGTAATAGTAGTCGTAGTAGTAATAGGCTAAAGTAGTGAAAGGTTAATGAAGGCTATATTTAACGTGCCCTCTCTCTCAACAGGCGGAGTTCACAGGCGTGGGGTTAAATCCTGCTCGATCCCTAGCACTGGCTGTCGTCACAGGCTCATGGAAGAGTCACTGGGTATGTCCGATGTCACTAAACTGTTGCCCATATTCTAGCTGGCTTTCGTAACACCTCTTCCATAGCAGTTTATTCCCCACCATATTCTTTATTTTTTTTTTTACAGGCATTTCTTAGGGTATATGTAATTGCATCTGGTAATGATGATGCGTATTTATATTTTATGTGTGAAGGGATATTTTACAGAGACGGATATAGGTGGCCATAGTATATAAGTGCATTTATGGTGTACTAAATGCGAAATAGAGGAGCACAGTTCATTACATCAAGACAGTACATTGCATCAGAACAGTTAATTACATCCGCACAGCTCATTGCAACAAGATTGGACTCCTTACATCATTACAGTTATATGTTGCACTGCTCCCAAGTCCAAGGAAACCAAAGAATTAACTACTTGCCTATAGCCTTTCTGTCTCAAAAACATACCTTCTTCTTCAACCAACACTGCACCACGTAAACGTACACACAAACTCATACGGGCTGTGGTGTGTAATACTTTCTCCTTCATCAGATGTTCTGGGTGGGACCGGCTCTGGGTGGATTGCTGGCTGCCTTCACCCACGAGTACACGGCCGCCAAGCTCCCCTGCCTGCCCCCAACACCCCAGCAGGAGGGTCCGCTGCCTAGAGAACTGTCCCGCCCCTCCGCCCTCACCTCGACCCTCGCCTCACCCAACTGACCACCAGCCCCTAGACCCCGCACCTGGACCTGGTAGCCTCATCCTGGGCTAAATCTCGGCTTGGGCTATACCTTTGGAGTTATACCTGTTGGGCTATACCTGGTCTTGGGCTATATTTGATCCTGGACTAAACCTGTTGGGCTATATCAGTTTTACGCTAACTTGGCCAAAGACCCCCATCCCTCCACATTCTATTCTGAGTCATAACAAGAGATTAATGCTAGAATATGATGCTAGTCACGAAGAAGTGCTGTGGAAAGGATGTAGAATCACAGTATTGTCTTTCTCTGCCACTGAAGTACGTGAAATAAGCAACAAAGGGACGAAAATCTGGGCCAAGTTAAGGTGAAAGGAGTATAGGCAGAGTGTGGCACAAAGCGATAACTGATTTACCCTCCAGGTTGGTCCTTAAATAGCGCTCCACCAGAAACTCGCGTGTTGTGGGAACGGCTCAGTGTGCAGGTGTGGGCGTGGGTGTGGCAGTGGTTTGGTGAATGAGACAGGGTCCTGATAACACCCAGCCGTCCCCACAACACACAAGAAGCGTTATATATGTGTGGACAATCCCGAATTTTGTGGTCATATTGTAACCTTCATATAGGGCTCTGGGGAGATTATGAAGTTCCCTGCCTTGCCCTTGTTCTGTGTATGTATATGAAGGTAAATATTTGACTCTTTCACTACTTTAACTCGTTCAATACAAAACTCTCGCTACATTAATTGTTTCGCTACTCTTACTCTTTCGCTACTTTAACTCTTTCACTGCATTTTCACTACATTAACTCCTTCTCTACATTGCTTCACTACGTTAACTCTTTCACTACATTTACTCTTTCGCAACATTGACACTTTCACTACATTAACTCTTTCACTACATTAAGTTTCACTATATTAACTCTTTCACTACATTAACTCATTCATTACATAACTCTCGCTATAGTAACTGTTTCGCTACTCTCTTTTGCTACATTAACTCTTTCACTACATTAATTTCACTACGTCAGCTCTTTCACTACCGAAACTGTCGCTACATTGGGCACTGGGGAGATTAAGTTTCTTGTTGTGCCCTTGTAGTGGGTATTTATGTGGGTAAAGCTACATATTTAACTCCTTCACTACATTAGGTCTTATTATGGCTGAGAAAAAGCATATTGAGGAAGTAAAGACATTATCATATGGCAGGTTTGAGGGGCCTTTAGTAAGCTTTGGAACGTTATTTGGGTTTAGAACAGAAATGGATGTTGTGGTAGTGAAGGTGTTAATATATATACAGATATTATTATTATTATCATTATTTTTCAGAGCTCTCTGAAACCGTGCCCTTGAGTGGGAAAGGAGGTCCGGATGATGATGATGATTATGATTATTACTATTATTATTAAGGTGTTATCAGTGAAGGGGTTAATGTAGATATAGAAAACAGTTTACTAATCCCTAGGAAGAAGAAAGAGAAGAAGAGAAAAAAGAATAATAATAAGAAGACATTTTTAGGGTAGGGGATGGAACTGCATAAATTCCCCAGTCAAATATCCACCATATTCTGCAAAGGCGTTGGGTCACATCCTAACCTTAGCCTCCTCAAAACCTTGTCAGATAGATAAATAGTCTCGATTTTTAGGGTGTGTGGCTGTAGATAGATAGAAATATGAGGGGGTGTGAGCTGGAGAAAAGGCACCTTGATGGCAGAGGACAAGGTGACGTGGAGGCGATTTGTTTGTAGCCACCCCTTCTGGGATTAAACCGTCTAGAGGTATCAGTGGGTGAGTTGAAGGGAGGGCAGCCAGATAGCAGAGGATAGGGTGACATGGAGGCGTTTTATTTGTAGCCACCCCTTACAGAATAGAGATAGATATAAGAGGGGGTGAGTTGGAGGAAGGGCAGCCAGACAGCGTGGGATAGGGTGACAGGGAGGCGGAATTAAGGCGTCTGGCTGTAGATAGATAGATAATAGATAAAAGCATAATTATTTTACCAGAGATACACTTCCCGTCCGAGTAATTTGGACATTTTCACGTCACAGTTCTCACCAAAACAATCTTTCATATATGTCCATTCGTCCACTAGGGTAGACTCAGCCCTTATGTCGTGTGTACCTGCGCTTGGTGGCATTGTGGTTAGGGGGCCCCGGTCGGAGTGATTATCTTAGTCTTGTCTTTTATTTATTTATTTATTTTTTAAAGAAGTTCCCTAGCACCTCTTCCACAGCCATTTATTTTTGAGTATGTGTACCTGCGCTTGGTGGCATTGTGGTTAGGGGGGCCCGGTCGGAGTGATTATCTTAACCTTTTATTTATTCATTTATTTATTTTTGGAAGTTCCCTAGCACCTCATCCGTAGCGATTTATTTTTGAGTATAGCTGTGTTCCTGCGCTTGGTGGCATGGTGTTAGGAGGGCCCGGTCGGAGTGATTATCTTAACCTTTTATTTATTCATTTATTTATTTTTGGAAGTTCCCTAGCACCTCATCCGTAGCGATTTATTTTTGAGTATGGCTGATTAATATCCTTTTTCGCGTTACCTATGCAGAGTATGGCGATATTAGAATGGTTTATGTAACACGGAGAAGGACTGTAGTGTGTAATAAGTAAAATATGAGTAAGTCGCTTAGGAAAAGGTGTTAGGGAGGTTTTTCAGTCCTGTAATGCCACCAAGGGAAGTAGCCCGGTCACCTACCCTTATATGTACTGAAGTTTGGGTAATGACCTACTGTTTTTTTGAATATGTGTACCTGCGCTTGGTGGCATTGTGGTTAGGGGTGCCCGGTCGGAGTAGTTATCTCAGCCTTTTTATTTATTTATTTATTTATTTATGGAAGCTCCCTAACACCTCTTCCTTAGCAGTTTATTTTTGGACATGCCTGGTTAATATCGTTATGCACAGCACGTTAAGTATGCAGAGTTTGACGATGTTTGAAGGATTTATATAACACAGAGGACAAGGAGGTGTAATAAGCTGAATGAATCGCTTAAGAAAAGGTGTTAGGGAGCTTCCATAACCGACGAGAATACGGACCTTTAGTGTTCAATCCTACTCCCTGTCCCGCTTGTAGGATCAACCAGGTTCCTCACTCACCTATGGACAGATTCACACACTTATAATCATTTCCGTGTAGCTGGGATTCGTTTTGGGGGAAGAACATATGAGAGGATACTAGAATAAGGCAAGGATAGTCACGAAAAAGGTTCCCCTCTGCCTGCGAAGATGGGTGTGTTTGTGTGTGTGATCTAAAAACAATAGTTGATAAATCTTCCTCCTTTTAAATAGCTTCCTTAGTGTAATTCTCCATCGTATCTCCTTATCTTTTCGGTGTAAATAAGCATTGAGGTGATAAGAAGACGAAGTGGAGGAAAGAAGAGGAAGAAACGGAAGAAGAAAAGGAAGTAGCAGAAGCAGAAGAGAAAGATTCAGAGGAAAGAAAGAGAAGAGGGAGAAAAAAAAGAAAGTAGGAGAAGAAGAAAGCAAAAAGAGGGGGAAGAAGAGAAGGAAGAAGCAGAGGAAAGAAAAAGAAGAAAATGAAGTAGCAGAAGTTGAAGAAGACGACGAAGAATAAAAGATAGATTTGGGATGATGATGACGAAGAAGGCTATAGAGCAGAGGCTTTTCAAATCTCATAATATTCTTCCCTCGAAAAACGAATCCCAAGTTACAAGAAGGAAATATTGTAAGTGACGCTGGCGAATTTTGTTTCCCGTTTCCCTTGTAGCGAGTACCTGTGTAGCAGATGATCTTTCAATGTGATGTCATCGGGCCAAACTAGGATTAAGGTTAAATAGATGTGCCCCAGAGAGCTTAAGTTTTGCGACACTTCCTGGGATGGAAAAATATGTGAACTGTTTTGATGTGATTGCAGTTTGAAGCACATGGCAAGAGAGTACAAGAAGAAAGGATATGTTCTGTCGTTTGGGAATGAGAAATATGGAAGGCAGTATGAAAAACACAGCAAAAGAGTATGAAAAGGAAGAATGCTCTCTCTCGTTTGAGTTTGAATGAGAAATATGGAAATCAGTATGAAAAACACAGCAAAAGAGTATGAAAAGGAAGAATACTCTCTGTCGTTTAGGCAGGAATGAAAAATCTGGAAGGCAGCATGAAAAACGCAAGAAAGGGGTACGAGAAGGTAGGATACTCACTGTCGTCGGAGATGGGATGAGAAATATGGAAGTCAGTATGAAAAACACAGCAAAAAAGTGTGAAAAGGAAGAATACTCTCTGTCGCCTGGGCAAGAATGAGAAATAAGAGGCACAGGGAAATGCTGCCAGTGTCGCTAAACTTTTGCATGTGGTTGTACATTAAGATTAAATAGATGTACATGGAGATTAGATAGATGTACATAATTTACTAAACGTACAGGCCAATACAATAATACTTTCGCCTCTCCTGCCTCTTTTTCATCCCTGCCTGTCCCCCGAAAGGAGAATGGTGGACTGGAGAAGGCTAACTTTTTCCACTACTACTACTACTACCACCACCATCATGTACCATCACAACTACTACTACTACTACTACTACTACCACCACCATCATGTACCATCACAACTACTACTACTACTATTACCACCACCATCACTAAGCATCCTTGTCCATTACATCTCATCCCTGACTCCAACGATGAGGCAGGAAAGACGAACATACTTTTGCATCTGCCTGTACACACCACGAGAGAGGTTGCATTAGGTCCACACTGTATATATATTTTAAATGGAAACAACAGTGTATTTAAGAAGTTATTTATTCCTTAATTTATTTATTTATTAGCAGTTGTCTAAATCTTAACCCCTTCAGTCCGGTGGCGTGTGATATAAGGAATGCAAGAATTTATTTAAATTTTCGTATCGCGATTTTGTTAACCGGAGAAACTTTTTGTGTATTCTCTCTCTCTCTCTCTCTCTCTCTCTCTCTCTCTCTCTCTCTCTCTCTCTCTCGTTTAGGTTTTTGTGAGTGAAATATATGAGCTTATCAATATACCCTTTGGCCTGATGCAGCTGCGCACCCTGTGGACTTGAGGCTGAGATGGGACAGTGTAAGGGATGTGTCGTGTGAGAGACGAGACTATATTATTATTATTATTATTATTATTATTATTATTATGATCATCGGATACTTTTATGTGAAGCTACAGAACGTGGTGAATGTTTTTGGCGTATCTGATAGAACCAGGGTTCCGGGGGCTTGAATGATGAGTGAATGGAAGCGTGGCCCATTGGACTGGGCAAATTTGGGCTGTCTGGACATTGCTACTCCTCACCCTGCCCTTGAGTGGGAAAGGAGGGCCGGATGATGATGATGATGATTATTATTATTGTTACTACTACTACTACTACTACTACTACGACCACCATCATCATTATTCAAAACAGCAGCCCTTGCGTACCATTTCGGCCGGATAGCCTACTTCGGCTCATGGATGAAGGGATAACACACCCCCAAAACACATTCGTTTCAAACTTAACACACCTTCCTTTTGAATAATAAACAATGGAAGTGAAAAATGAAGAGTTGATGTACAGTATCGTAAAATGAACTACTTGTACACTGAATAGTGTTGGTGTACAATATATACCACGTTTTTAACTGTGGCCAAAAAGTAAAGTAATTAATAATGCTGTGTACTTGTAAACTTAGACTTCTCGCTGTGCCAAAGAAAATACAGTAACTTGTATAATTCTGAATAATTCTCCCACCCCGTATTCCGGTCGGTTTACGAGACTTCCTAACACCTCTTCCTTGGCGGTTTATTTTCGGTTATTTGGTTAAAGTAGTTCTCCACGTCATTTATGCAGAGTATGATGATGTTAGAATGACAGCCAACACATAAGAGGGTGGTACGATGTGCTGAGAAAAATAAATCGCTTAGTATGAGGTGTTAGGGGGCCAGTAATTAGTTTCCTACTCTATAAACACATTTCATTATAATTATATGGTGTATAATGTCGGTGTCAATTATGGTATTTAGGCCCGTATTCTCTTCGGTTAAGGAAGCTTCCTAACACCTCTTCCTTAGCGAATTATATTTGGATACGGCTGGTTAACATCCTTTTGCACGTTATCTATGCAAAGTATGGCGATGGTCGAAGGATTTATATACACAGAAGAGGACAGTAACGTGTAATAAGCCGATTAAATAGCTTAGGAATAGGTGTCACGGACCTTTCTTAACCGATGTGAATATGGGCCGTGGATCGAAGTCATCTGTGGCTGGGATTAATGTGTATTGTCAAGGAAGCTCCTTAATGCCATTTCCTAAGCGATTTATTTTGTTTATTACACCTGACTGTCCTATTCTGTTACATATATCCTTCGAATATCGCCATACTCTACATAAGTAAATTACAAAAGGATCTTAACCACCCATATCCAAATATAAATCGCTGAGGAAAGGGTGTTTGGGAGTTTCCTTAACCAACGAGAATACGAGCCCGAACCTCTCAGTGCAGGTCTGTTCCTAAGATGAATAAAATTGTTTGTAGTTTAAAAGAATAGGATGAAAAATAAGTCACAAGATTGGAGGGGTTAAGGTATATGATGTCAGCTCCCTTAATGTTAGGTCTCATCCACACCAGACGCGGGCGGGTGCTGGCGGGAGGTTTAAATTACTGTAACCCATATTATATCCTTTTTACTCTAACTTGGCTTAGAACTGCCATCTCCCCGTCTTGAATGCTGAGTTGTAGCAATAGATTAACGGTAGAATATGGCACTAGTCACACAGAAGAGCTGTGGAGAGGATGCTTGGCCGTCGTACTGTCTGGTTTTGTCATAGAGCCACGTGAAATAAGCTGCAACAGGACGAAATTCTGGATCACACGGGTTTTTATAGGTTACAGTGATGCGGAGGTCCCACCCGCACCAGCATGTGTTTGGTGTGGAGGTGAGCTTATTTCCTGTCAAGTCCAAATTAATCTATAATGCGTGGTTTGCCGAGAAATCTATCCCATTTCACTAGTCCTTGCAATAAAGGGATAACTGATGTAGATGTACTGGAATAAAGAATTTAGTACTGTTCTATTGTTTTTCTTACTTAATATTGCCTTGCTAAATTTAGCACTGTATTTTTGTTTTTCCAATGCAGTACTTTAGTGGTGTATTCCTGTTCTTCTATATTTTGCCTTACTCCACTCCTTTAATCTTAACTTGGTTGCTGGAGGGTGGTGCCTTCATGTGGTGGCACTGATATAGCCATGCTGCTCCGCTGCCCCGTCATACGTCCCTCAACACCCTCCCTCCCAACCCCCGAATGAAGGATGTGAACTTCAGAAGCCTGCAGTCCATGGGTTCAGGCTATCATGAATCTGGGGCTACAGTAACAACAACTACTACTACTATTACTACTACTACTACTACTACTGCTGCTGCTGCTGCCATTAAGTTGCCTAATACTACATCTCTCTTGACTGTCGCGTTGTAACTATAGATAAACACAAGAATATGATGTTAGCCACGAAGAAGTGCTATGGAAAGGATGTAGAGCCGTAGCACTGGACTATTCCGCCAATGAGCTACGTGATATGAATTGCTAAAGGATTAAAATTTCGGCCTAGTTAAGATGAATGTGCAGAAATAGCCTCACCAATAAACTTCTAGCTGGATTTCAATCTACCTTTCAATTTTACTTGCAAAGTGTGGGTTTAATGATATACCAGGGAATAACAGTACATTAATTTTCAAGATGTAGGCTAGTGCTGGTAATAATGAATCAAATATCCGTTCGTCAAAGGTCAGCTTTGGGATATGGGATAGGTTGATCTGCGACATGAGGAGCTTCGTGCAGCCTCGCACCACCCTCCAGCTGAACTAACGTATAATTTTACTGCCAATATTTTCTTTAATGATCATTTCCAGGATATAATAATTGATTTCATAGCAGTAATGTGTAAAAAAGTAAATTAAAAGTCATGTCATGCTTATTTCTTGCGTCTGCTCTACAGGCCCAGGTGAACCTGGCGGACCGGGCAAGGGTTGGGTATCGCTATTAGCATAGCACTCACTACTAGGCGATCTCCCGCATTGCACAAAATGATGAGGCGGGTAGAATAAAATGATTAATACGTCCCCAAGCTGAAAAGGATGAATTGAAAGTTGATATTGTTATATCTGTGTCTTGTTTTCACAGGGATCGGTTAGCGCGTCTGATGCAAGGTTAAGACAACACGCAGCATTTGTAACACTGACTATTTCCTCCTCCCCTTCCTCCACCCGCCTCTCCTCCCGATTCCTCCAGGGCTCCATCCAACTGCCTCCCTTCTTTAACATCTTGGGTTTGGTTGGGAAAGAAATGAGGCCGGGCAGTAAGAAGGGTGAGTGGGATATGGAAATGGTGTTAAAGCATAGGTATGTAGAACCGGTTAGGTGTATTTTTTAGTTAAGATAATAGGTTGGTTTCTATGACATCTTTCTATCTCTCCTCACCCCCTCCGCGTCCCCACCCCCAACACTAGATTTCCTCCCTCCTCTCTCCCAGTTCCTTTGTCTGCATTACAACTTTGGGTAGCTAGTGGAAAGATTTGCAATTAAGCTTAATTAGGTTACATGTCAATTTAGTCAAGTTTAGTGGCAGTATAAGGATTTGATTACTAATATGGCGTAACAGTATATTGACAAATGTAGTTCAGCATAGCAGCGGCAATTAATGATCACTTTAATACCCGTTGGTTAACCTATACTAAGTGCGGGGAGGGGAGGGATGGTGGGTTACATGGTCTTACCTATCCTCTAGCCTCGCATCGCCTCCCGACTGACTACTTTCAGTTTATGGGCAATATATAGGCTTAATGACCGATTTCAGGATATTGTACTTAACTTTATAGCGCAAATGTGTACAGAAGGCTATAGTACTATGTTCAGGTAGTTTCTTGTGGCCTTCTAACAACCTTGTGGGAACCAGGAACATGCATGTGTGTGCCTTCACCGCCTCCCGATTAGACTAATTTTATCTTAGAGGCAATGGCAGGTCTTATGGCTAATGACCAGATGCTTTTGAAGATCTTTATTATACAAGGTACATACAGATCTCAAGAATATAGCGTTAGTCTCCTTGTAGCTGACTAATTGCTTTGGTCGTGAGCACCTTCCCTCCCACAACCTCTTGCCGCGTCATATCTCCACTCAACCAAGTGAAATTTTCGTTTTATTGACAATTCAAAGTTCCGAGGTTAATCCCAGGAATCTGCATTAAATGTTTACCATACAAGGTACATATAGTTCTTTAAAACTGTAGTTTTAATATCTTTTTTACTGGGTAATCCTTGTAGTAGCACTCATCGACCTTTGCAACGCTGCCTGCCTAGCCTCGCACCGTCTCCTAGCCATGCGAAATTTTCGTCTTACTGGCAATCTAAGGTTCTGTGGCTAATTCGAGGTTAATACAATGAACTGTGATCACATAAGGCACATACAGATTACAAAATTATACTACCAAAATGTCTGTACAGCCTGAAAATGCCATTACGAGCCCCGTAGCGCGCCGACTTCTGGCACGGTCGCCCAAGGTACCTCATTGTCCTCGAGGCATCGGCTAAGTGAGGAAGTTCGTGGCGCGTTCCCAGTCTTAAGTCTCCTTAAAAAGTGGTAAGTATTGAATGTCATTTTCATTATAATTTTACATTTACTTCCAGATTCGATGCCTGGTTAGTTGAATGCGTTATTTTTGATGGATATGGTTGTTTTGAAGACTTACTTTAACTTTGAATTGTGTTGCAGTTACCACGGCGCCGCGCCGGCGGGTTGGCGTCACCGGCAAGGGGGTCTCCTTGGTTCACCGGTGATGCCCATCGCTCAATCCAACACGCCTCGTCGCTTCGTATAAGGTGAGAATACTTACGTGTTTAAAGTTTGTTCACTGTAACTTGGCCCAGAATTTCGTATGAGATAAGCTTTCTGATTTTCGTCCATTTGCAGCGTATTTCACGTAGCACAGTGACAAAATCATACAATATTACGACTTAACTTTCAAGAGCTATTTTTTTTAGTTAACCTCATTTTAAATGCAATCTTTCAAATGGAGACATCTCAATTTTAGGCCAAGTTAAAGTGATGAGTAAAGCAAGTTACAGCCCAGTCTCATTAGTGGGTCATGTAACACTGGATGTTGGGATAGGTCTATTGTTGTTGAAGTTTAGTTTGTGATATATGAGAAATGCAGGCAACTAACGTGATGCGATGGTTGTCATTTTGCAGCAAAGGTTTACAAGTCCTTTCTTGTTTTTACGTTCAAATGTGTCATTTTTTTTTCGCAACTGACAACTGCTTAGAGCTTCTCTCCCTCGGGCACCCCCTCCCCCAGTTCGAATTTTTATCCACTTTGCAGAGAAAGTGCCATAAAAGAAAAAGTTAATGTTAGTTTATGGATATATTCGAGAGTGAGTTTGTAAACTAAAACCTTTTGGGGTTATGGTAAATGGGAGTGGCCACCATCCATTCGGTGTTGTACAGCTGTCAGATGATTGTTCTTAGTACCAAGTCAGATGATTGCAGTAACCCAGGAAACCATTTACAGTGTTGGAGGGTAACCATGTAACCGAATGATACCTTGTGGTCCAGTGGGATAAGGCATTCCAGCAAGGTGGAGCTTATAAGGGTTTATATTTGAGGGGTGACTGGGGTTGATTGCCCACATAGTTCCACTCAGGGAACCGTGAGACTCGATCGTCTCCCTTGCCTTATATGTTGGGAGATAATAGTGAAGCATGGGAGAATGGAGCCTGTATGCCCCTGGTAGGTTAAGAAATATATATCAATAAATAGAGCCTCCAGAATTCATTCAGTATATATTTTAGTTTATGTTAGGTACAGGTACAACCAGGTATGCAATCGGGTTGCGTCAAGTAAAAGCCAGTCACATATTGAGGAATTGTATACTGTACTGTTGTCTGTCTAACACGGGATCAGTGTGGACGCTCCTCATGGGGCAACGTAGGATTGGATAATGGATTTATCAAGGAACATAGGCCAACCCCATACAGTATTGATTTATTGACATTGTATAACTTGTCCCACACGGTACGTGCTGGACCGTTTTCATACATACTGACCAAGATCCAGCATAACGGGTCCCTGTTGGATGGCAGTAGTGAAGAAATACAGAAGCATGGTGGTGATGAGGCTGTCATGTACAGTGTGTGTAGACTGTAGACTGGCATGAGGAAAGGAAAGTTCCAGAAGACTGGAGGATAGCAATAATAGTTCCATTATGTGAAAGAAATTTGGGTAAGGAAGACTGTAAGAATCATAGAGGGATTAGTTTATTGAATGTACCCCACCAGGAAAGATGTGTGGTAGGATGCTTAGAGAGAGTGCATAAATATAACAGAAGATAATGTAAGTGAGGAATGGAGTAGTTTTAGCAAGGTTAGGGGATATGTAGTCCCGATATTTACCATGAGAGCTTTGGTGGAGAAGTACACTGCAAAGAGTAAGAGGCTGTATGTTGCTTCTGTAGACTTAGAGGAGACTTAACAGTAACAATAGGGTGGACTAGGAAGGATTATGGGATGTGTTAGGTGTATATGGGGTAGGAGGAAGTTTGTTGAGGCCAGTAAAGTTTTATGATTGGAGTACTGCAAAGTTTTATGATTGGAGTTATCGTTTTAGAATTAATGTAGGTGTAAGGCAGGGATGTGTCGTGTTACTGAGGTTGTTCAATACATATATGGATGGAGTAGAGCAAAACTGAAGATAAAGTGAATGGCGTCTTGTAATCTACTTGTATGCTGGTGATGCTGTTTTGATGGCTGAAAGTGACTTGCAATAACTAGTGAATGAGTTTGAGTCTCCACAAGAAGAAAAATAGAAAGTGAGTGTGAAGAAATGTTAGATAATGGTATGTGAAAGGAAAGAGTATGATGCTGCATATTTTGGCAGGCAGTGCAGGAAATAGAGAGGAAATAGTTCTGTCTCTATCTATCTATCTATAGCCCGACGCCCTAATCCCGCAAAGGGTGGCCACAGACAAAACGCCTCCAAGTCACTCTGTCACCCACCATTTGACTCCCCTCCCCCCAACTCACCCCCCCTTCCCTCATATACCTCTCAACTCCATCCCTCCACCTCATCCTCGGTCTAGTTGCAGGGTCCATATGGGAGGTGAGATACTTGAGGATGTTGATAGTTTTAAGTATCTGGGAGCTGCATTGTGTAAATATGGCAAAAGGGAGGGTGAGGTTAAAGACAGACCACATCAGGGGAGAAGAGCGGAGAGCCTAGTTGTATTGTGAAGGGTAGAAGAGTTAGCACTGAGGTTAAGAGAGTCCAGTATAAGTGTCTTTTACTGACACTTTTTATGGTAGTGAAATGTGGGCAGTGACTGATAGAGAGAGCTGTCTGTGTTGCATGCTGTTGAAATGACCAAAGGGTGGTTGCAGGCATGGGGAGGATGGAGGGTGAAAGTACCATAATGTCAAATTCACAGGTATATGGAATTGAAGAAAAGGGTATAGGGAGTCAGGTGTGGATTTGCTGAGGGGATAAAAAGGAATACATTGAGATGGTATGGATATGTGTAAAGAATGCATATTGATAGGGGAACAAAGAAAATACGTGGAAGTGATAGAAGGCAGTGTTGGTAGAGGCAGACTTTATGCTGAGGAGGAAGAGTGGAACAATACATTGATGAATGAATGGAAAGAGGAATGTTAGTGCGAGAGAAAGGTGTGCGAGGGTAAGGTAGCCTGGAGCTGCTCTTGTCATAGCCATCCATTGTCAGGGGGTTTGCAGGAGCAAGCAAGGGGTGTCACAGATTATATGTTTTAATACAACCAGTTTCAGTAAAAAAAGAAAAAAAGCGAATATCACTGAGCAACTGCAAAGAGGCAGAACTTTAAAAATGAAACTCATGGCAGAAATAGACATGGTGGATGCAGATGTTTTACAGTACTGTAGTAAACATGCACTGAGGTAAAAATTGGGGTTCTTTACATGGCAGCAATGATGAAAAACAATTACCAGAGACCAGAAAAGGGGCAGTAGTTAAAACTGGATTCATAAAAGCAAAATACAGCAGACCTGTGATATAACTGAGCTAACTGGGGGAAAGGCTGATGTTAAAGCTGATAATTTGGTGTAGCTGATGTTTGTTAGTGGGGACTGTTATGACATGCATGTTCAATTTTCACTCGGTATTGGTGTGTGGATACCCAACAGACTTAAACATTTTCACACTTGTATTTCAATTTTCTGTTGGTTATTACTTTTGTACCTTGATGTGGTGTAGATAAATATTCTTAATGAGTAAAAGCAAAATAAAAAAACAACAACAGAAACTACTTTTTATTGATACTGTTCATGTGGCCATTTGTCTTCATCACCTCAATAAATTGGCCTTGTATTACCGTACTTGATTTGTTTATAGCTGCACAGTGGTTAGTATGACTGAAAATTGGTTTACTGTGATTTGATGTAGCCAGGAATTGCTGTATAGTGGAGTGAGTGATGGCCAGAGTTACTACATTCACATTGAACTGCAATGCCCAGAATGTACTCCAGTATTTCCATTGTAGACATTTAAAATAGGTGCTAATATTTGCAATCATTTGTTTTCACTGAGTCACTTCTTATGATTCCCCAGTTCTTTAACAGCGTGATAGTTGGAAACGTAATGAGTACTGTACTATGTAACTCTTCAACACTGACATATTCTGCTGTCACTGTATGTTCCCAGTTTATTATTTACCATGTCAAGTGGGGTTGGTGGAGGATTAGTGCCCCTCCCTGTAAAACAATTAACTCTGAGCCCTTGGCCACCCTGTTTGGGATACTTGGCGTCTGGCAATGAATGAATGAATGAATGAAAAAAGAAGGGTAGATAATGACTATGATTTCCTCAAAGGAGGTCCAGTTCTGCAGAGGACCTGTTGTACCATAATTTAAAGTTAATTGTCAGTAGCTTTTGGTTAGGACAGTCTGTGGTTTACAAACTCACTTGTGCACTTTGATCCACTGAAGAGTGTACCCTGAAAGCTAGAAAACAAGTCATAATGGGATGTTGTTTTCATCTATATTGGTAATGCATCCAGTTGGTATTGTAGGACCTAAGAATACCAGGAGCTAGCTATCTGAACATTTCTGATACATTATTGTTGCAGAAGGTGGCCTGTTTCAAAGTCAAAAAGAGTTTTGCCAGCTGCATAGTTCTGGTGTGTACAGTTGCTTGAAGTTTTGTTGCCTGTACTTGGTCACCTTTGCAGCTTTTAAACACGCCCACCCAACAGCCTGGTCCAGAACCTGACCAGTAGAAAACAGATGATAATCAAAGCCTAAAACTTACTGGAAAGCCCTCTAAAATGTAAAACTACCATCCACTCACCATCCAATCCTTTTCAGCCTCATCAGGAGTGTAGGAACAAGGGGCTAGGGTACTAAGACATTTGCAACAAGGTAATCAGCCTCACTCATCGACAAGTGACATTATAATGAACATTAATCTCAGTTCACCCTTTGGATATTAACCATTACAGGCACAGTCCAATTCCAGTTCCCACTAAACCACCAAGCATCATTTGGTTGTATGGTGTACCAGTTGGTATCCTGGTTTACAGGAAACCATTTGGCTTGTCACTCAGTGTGGTCACCTGACATCAGTATTACATTGAAAGAGTTACAGGTTTATGAATAAAAAAAATGTATATGGTAGTTATTTGAAAAACTGAAGCACAAGATGTACTTATATGCCTGCATTTTAGGGTAAAAGCTTGTGGTAATTTTTCAGGAAGCTCTTATTAATGTGATTTTCTCTTTCTTTACAGGTAAAAAATATTTAACTCCGCGGGAGCCACCCTCCAAGTCAGCGCTGGAGCCACGTATCGTCCGGGTGGTGAGTGTTGGCATTAATTTCGTTCTTGGTTAGGGCCGTTAGGATGCTTGACGTTCTACCACGAACATGAATAACACGTCTTCCTCTAGTATCTCCCACAGGAAGGTGTGTGTGTGTTCGAGGCTTTGGAGGCACTGCTGCTGGTTTTGTAAGGTTACAGGAAAGGTCACCCAGCAAGAGGTAGCAGCATTCAAGTTGGTATGACCCCAGGCTCATCCTGACAAACGCTGTGGACTGCAGGCTGAAGTTTTATGCTTTTCCTGCAGCCCGCAATCTTCCTCTCAGGGAATAGGGAGTTTGGAGATGTATACTAGTACAAAGTATTCAGGTTGGGATGGCCCAGGGCTCACCTGAACATGAACTTGGTGGACTACAGGCTGAGTAAACCTTCAGCAATCCGGGGTGGGGGTTGTGGTGAGAGATTCGGCAGGGGTTGTGGTGAGAGATTCGGCAGGGGTTGTGGTGAGAGATTCGGCAGGGGTTGTGGTGAGAGATTCGGCAGGGGTTGTGGTGAGAGATTCGGCAGGGGTTGTGGTGAGAGATTCGGCAGGGGTTGTGGTGAGAGACGGCGGCAGGGGTTGTGGTGAGAGATTCGGCAGGGGTTGTGGTGAGAGACGGCGGCAGGGGTTGTGGTGAGAGACGGCGGCAGGGGTTGTGGTGAGAGACGGCGGCAGGGGTTGTGGTGAGAGACGGCGGCAGGGGTTGTGGTGAGAGACGTGGCGGAGGTTGTGGTGAGAGAGACGCGGCGGGGGTTGTGGTGAGAGACGCGGCGGAGGTTGTGGTGAGAGAGATGCGGCGGGGGTTGTGGTGAGAGACGGCGGCAGGGGTTGTGGTGAGAGACGTGGCAGGGGGTTGTGGTGAGAGAGGCACGCCAGGGGTTGTGGTAAGAGAGGCGTGGTGGGAGTTGTGGTGAGGGAGGCGCAGCGGGGGTTGCGATGAGAGAGACACAGTGGAGGTTGTGGGGAGAGAGATATGGCAGGGGTTGTGGTGAGAGACGTGCAGCGGGGGTTGTGGTGAGAGAGACACGGCAGGGATTGTGGTGAGAGAGATGTGGCGGGGGTTGTGGTGAGAGGCATTGGGGGCTGTGGTGGGAGAGACGCAGTGGAGGTTGTGGTGTGAAAAACATGGTAGGGGTTGTGGTGAGACAGATACGGTGGAGGCCGTGGTGGGAGAGACGGGGTGGAGGCCGTGGTGAGAGAGAGACAGCAAAGATCGTGGTGGGAGAGACGGGGCGGAGGTTGTGGTGGGAGAGAGACAGCAGAGGCCATGGTGAGAGAGACAGCAAAGACTGTGGTGAGAGAGACGCAGCAGAGGTTGTGGTGAGAGAGATGCAGTGGAGGTTGTGGTGAGAGAGATGCGGTGGAGGTTGTGGTGAGAGAGATGCGGTGGAGGTTGTGGTGAGAGAGATGCGGTGGAGGTTGTGGTGAGAGAGATGTAGAGCAAGCTGTGGTAGGAGAGACTTGGAGGAGATTGTGGCGAGAGAGGCAGTGAAGGGAGAGGGTGCTGGTAGTGAGATAAACTGCTGAGTTTGATAGGCATCGGCTGCATCAAGAGACTCCGGGATACAGAAGAAGAGCTGGAGAGACCACAGACCACCAGTGTTTGACAGTTAAGTAAAATCTGAATATTTTTAGTTTTGCAGTCACATTAAAGCTAGACTATCTAAGTTATTTTAAAAATTGAGCATTTTTAACAGTACAGCATTCTTGTGCATGGCCATTTTTAATAGTACATCATTCTTATGCTTGTGCTTGGCCATAGTTTTGCAAGTATTTGTGTTTTAAAGGTAATAAAGAGTCTATATTGGTGGATGGACATAGTCATATCCACTGTGTCATGGCTTTTCATGTAGTTCGGTTGACATATGGAGTGCCTTCAGATAACCAGCCAGAATTTTACTGTTAAATGTCAAACTTCAGGCTTTAATTTATGAAAGGAAAATTAAATGTTTTTAACTTTTAACAATAATTTTAGTAGCGTATACAGTAGTTTCAGTGTAAGTTCTACAGTTAGACAGGATATGGCGCTGGTGGCCTAGTGCAGCAGATGGTTAGTCCAGTGGTGATGTGTACCAGTTAACTGCAGTTGGATTGAAGTGGTGGTGCTTCTGGATGCTTCTGCTGTGGTGACCTACTGTAGTTCTAGAGCAGTTGTCAATGAGGCCATCAGTTACTAGAGGCAGTGCAGAATGGAACTGAAGTCTTCAAGCAAAGATATCTGATACAACTTAATTTGTGAGGTGTGTATAGCTCCACTTTACAAACAATGTTACTCTCTAAATATAAACATAGTTTTGTTATATCAACTTCAAGATTAAATGTATTAGCTATTAATGCCATGTATATATTATGTTAGTGTGGGGTTGCTAAAGTTGGTGGTGGTATAGGCATGTTGTAAGCTGAGAACTAGGTGGATGATGGACTGAAGATTGAGGTATGGCCTGATGTAATCACCTCTGAAAATGGCCATTATAAGAGCATTGTAGTTGTGGTCTCAGCCTACACTCTCAAATGTGGACTGAATGAGAAGATGATAAGATCAGTTCTGGGATGAACTTGTGGATGTTGTGGCTGAAGTTATTGATGAGTATCCTTGTACTTGATAATAATGTGAATGAATATGCTGGAATGTGTGGAAGTGTTTTGTTGTGGTAAGAGTGGATAATTATGAATGGGGAGACATCCACTAGGAATACATGGAGGAGTTTTGTTATATGGGGGGACATCTTGAGAGCAGGAGGAGGAGTTGGTACAAGTTGCAGTGCTTGAGTAAAAATTGAATGTAAGACATTTAGGGAAATGTTGTCTCCTCTGATCATGAAAGGGCTCTTTGAATAAGGGTAGCCACTACCTACAAAGCACATGAGAAGTGTTGCATTATATGGCAGTAAGACTTGGCCTGTAAGTAGAGATTACACTGTATGCAGATTGGGATGCATTAGAAATGAGTGTTGAGATAAGTAGGGTCCCACTGAGTGATAGAAATGGCAGTACTGTAAGAGATATGATTTAAGAAATCATAGCTGATGGAAACTGGTGTAGGTTCACATGTTTTGGACGTTTTGAGGAGGGGGAGTATGTCTGCTGAGGGTCACAGGTGTGAATGTGAAGGGAAGAGTGCTCAAAGGCAGACTGAGGAAGACGGGAGTGAGGTTTTGTGTGGAGATCTATGACCTTGGAGATTGTGCAGGGAAATGGCTCAGTTGGGACATGGAGAGCTGCCATGGGATTGAAGGTCCTGCATCTGGTTAGTGGTCTCTGTATATGTTAGAGTAAAACAAACTTCTAATTTAGCTGTATACCTTCTTGGTCTTTTAGTGGCTTGATTATGTAAACTGGGTATATAGAGAAATCATTAAATTTTTTTATATATTTTATTTTACAGGTGTGTTGGTGCCGTGTTGATGGAAGTAAAGGACTTGTAAGACCCTGTATCTTACCATTTGCCTGCTGGCATAGCTTGTTCCTGCACCACACTGCGTGGTTGTTTGCTAGTTGGTGGCACACACAAACTTACAATACCTCCACAATGCATTTAGGCAGGAAATTTGAGTGAGCTGTGGAAAATACATAATGGAGTGGTCAAGCATCATACAGAAGTGTGCATTCATTAAGGTCCTGTCACTTTTTCTTTTTTTCTTTCTTTCTTTCCTCCAAAGTCCACAGTACACAAAAATTGCTTATTTCCATTGCAACTAACAGAGCAGTTTTACCAGCACTCCCATTTTGGATTACAGTACTTGCTGTATGAACAAGTTAATATTTTTGGAAAGTAACCCTTACACAGCAAGGACCTCATGCACTTTAATAGTTCCTTTGTACATATTTTAGGTTAAATTTTTTGTTAGTGTAAATTTTTTATTGACTGAAATTTTAAAACTTTTGTACTGTGCATGTTTTAGGTTAAGTTTTTTCTTAGTCTGTATTTTTAGTTGCCTGATTGTGAAAGGTATATATATACACATTGTTTTATTGATCTTGCTTCCAAACAAATGGCCACAGTCTCTTACCCATGCTAGAACTGCACTGTAGAGTAGTTTTAACCCTTAGTCCACAGAGTATGGTCGAATCTGCACAGGCTGACTCTGGTTTCTCTGGATATCACTTAATTCATAATTCATTCTGAAGGTGGGTTCCTACTACCTCCAGACAAAGATATTCAAATTGGGAAGGATTTTACACACTTGAGGAGTTAAATGTCAGCTGCATCTAACTCCTCCAGTTAAAAAATCTTTCCTGAATTTAATAGGATTGACTTGAGGTAGCTACAGAAAGTTTATATAATATGCCAAGGGATTAAAAGGATTAAGTAATATGAAATGTGATTTTTTTTCCCCTCTCCATTAAGCCACCACTCTTGATTATAGTACTAAGCTAATATAGTATTGTGTAACTTACAGCTTAAATATTTACCAACTTTGGATAGCCACAGCCTTAATATTTGCTTACCACAGAAACCAGAAAGAAGCCTTATTACTGACCCCTAGCATGGGTAACTGAAAGTGATCATGTGTAAGTGTAAATGTACATGTAATTACAAAGAAGTACAGGTATATGTACTTTATGTTGAATGTTGTTTAGGCATTAATATTGTAAGGACAGGATTGTTGATTGTGTTGTACAGGTAGCAGTGTTCGGAAATGAGCATGCTTGTTAAAGAAATTCTTGCGTGCAGGTAGATACCAAAGTTTGCTCACCTCTCCTGTCACTTATAGAAGCCTATCGCTGGATTCATAGATGCTTGAATGTGTCTGAGTGGACTATGGTATTATAATCCACTCGTGAGTCATAATGTGCACTTGTCCATCATGTCTCATTCAGGCACCTGCTACTTCAGTGAGAAAGAGGTAGTTACTGCAGTGGCAAGCAAAACTTTGTATTTGCCTGTAGCTACACTCAAGGAAAGTTCAGCAGTATGCACTTGCTTGCCAATTATGAACACTGTATGTGGGAAGTGTTGGTGATGCAGTGTACAGTATGTGCGATAGGGGTGGAGTTGGGAAAGGTGGAGTGTTGGGGGAACTGATAAGTACACCACCTCCTCCTCCTCATGCCTGCACCCTTCTCACACAGTTACCAGGTGATTGATTGGTTGCCACTTCACTAATACTTCAAGCATGTAGTGGTTCAAAGTGGTAAGCAAGTGTATAATAGTTCTTTCATCAAGTGTAGATGCTGTTTTCTTTCAGAGTTTTCAGTAAATTGTATGCGTTGTGATCTATTTCTTTTGGTCTTTATCATTGAGAAGTTGATAATCATTGTTCAAGTTTTTTTAAAGTCAAATATTAGCTGCACTCAAAAATTTTGAAGTATGTTCTCGTAACTTTTTTCTGGTCTTGCCATATAATTAGTTGGGGGAAAATTTCAAGATGTGTTAACAAGGTCTTTAGTTATAATTAGTTCATGTTAATACAGTAATTGTTTAATCTTTAACTAATTTCATGATTTATTCAGTCATAAATAGTTCTTGACTGTGATTGCTTCAGCTATAACAAATTCTTGGTACATGCCCTACTGCAAATGCTTCAGTATTTTTGCCAGTGGAGAGGGATGGCTGTAAGGGGTGGTGGGGAGGCCTTTTAAGACCACAGAGATGGTACTGAAATTGAAGTCATCAGTATAGCTAATATATATATTTTTAAGTTTTAATAGCTTCCTCAAGGAATACCTGTACAAAGTCAGGTGTCGGCTCATTATTTCTTTCCATTCTCGTAATGTAAGTTTGGCACATAATACTGAAAGACTTTTGGAAACTAAATACAATACATAAAATACTTGTTCAGTTTTGTAATAGTACAGTATATTGAAACTGGATAGCTAAAACTTGACAGATGTTTTGTAGCCTGTAGACTGGCCTGACTGTAAGGGATGATGGGAAGGCCAGTGCAGATAAATATAATGTTTATTTCATTAAATTGTTTTAGGGTCCCATTTTTGTGTCTGTTGAAACTGATGTGTTCTTGGCCATAGTCCACAGTTTTAGTACAGGTGTAACAGAGTTTAACACCCATACATGCTGTAAATCATGGTGGGTGTAATTGTTTTACCTGTCATGTGTCTGTGTGCAATAGTATGGCCGTTTTTATTCAGTTGTAGCCAGGTGTCAGGGAAATGGTGAGGGTCAGCCATTTTTTTTTTATAGAACAAAACTTCAAAGGTCATGTTAATATGGCAAGGTCAGTTTAATTTTTTTTTTTTTTTTTTTTTTATAGACTAAACTTGGAAGGGCTGGAGCAGAAGCCTGATTTGAGAAATACTGTATTAAAAGTTTAAATGCTTTGGTGACATTTACTCAACATATCAGTTAAGCTAACCATTGTGTCTTCTTTCCCCTATCTACAACTTTTCTTCTTTTTTTCCCAGCAGCAGAAAATGTAACAGTAATATATATTTTTTTTCCAGCATCAGAAAATTTAACAGTAGCAGGATTTTACAACAAGGCCTAGGAGGTATTGATATTGAAACTTATACAATATCTGGATTTATTTCATTATTATTAGTAGTAATAGTAGTTGTTGTGTGTTTTACCTAGTTATATTTGCCTACTTGTATTTTTACATTTAGAGCTAAGACTGTTGTCCTGCCTCCATATATGCGTTTCTCTAATCTAGTTTTAAACACACGGATTATCTTTGCCTGTACATCCTCTTCCAACGTATTCCAGAAATCTATACTTCTTTTGGAGACCCCCCTCCCTATAACACGTCACACATGACTAATAATGTCTGCATGCATTCTTCAACACCTCACACATGAAGTCGGTCAGCATTATTTCACAGACTAAATCTAATACATCTCTTGTGCACCCACTTACCACAAACAGTGCACAAAAGTGGAGTTATTTCCCACACCGTGGCAAACCACATATGGCCACACACTGTACCACCACCACCAGCCCAGATATCATCACTTATCTTTTACTGTATTTGCATTTACTCTCAAACCCTTGTGCCCCATTCTCTTTCCCCCTCATTCATTCTCTGCAGTCAACACCAGGTCATCAGTTTACATCTCCCATGGAAGTCCATTTCTGATATCATGAGAGAGAGATTCAAGGATGATGACAAGCAAGGAAAGGAGATAAAATACTCTTATGGATTTTTTTTCTCCTTTATTTACTGTCAAGACATTATCCCTACTTCTTGTAACCACAGCTGGACCTCCTGCCTCGGGCTCTCTCAAACTTGCGTCCCTTGCTGCGCACCAGAGGCTTGGTGTGGCTGTGGGGCAGACCTGGTGCAGGACCAAACCTCTTGCAGGCCTCCCGTGCTTTCCTCTTACCTGGAAACAATAACTTAGAGTTATATCCAACCTTCTCATATCATCTAAACATCTTTCTCCACCCTAAAATGGGCGAGCAAAGTTGGCTCAATTAAATGGGTCAAACACCCATTCATTCACTAATGAAGTCGCCAGAATCCTATCTCTGCCTCCTAGGTATACACATCCACACTTGCTATTCAATGCCACCTGTCAGCAAGCATCAATCTGACAACACTTCACTAGGAAAGAAAAGAGGTGCCAAACTTGTCATGCACCCCCTGCACAAATTCTTACTAGCAGCTCATTCCAAAGTCAGATCCCAGGCCTTGTTGCTCTCCAAGCACTGCTTTCACACACATCTTTACCCTATCAATCCATCTTAGCCTACCACACCTCCTCCCACCTTCAAACTAGCACAGATATACCCTTTTCACCACTCTCCCACATGACTATACTAATTATGCACATACTCTTTGGTAGTCACACACTTCTGTGCTTTGCCTTTTTAAATGAACCTCACAATTCCTTAACCTACCCACTTTCCTCAAACGACATACATGTCAACAATCCCATTTCCACTGCTCATCCTATATCATAGTCTCATACCTGTACAGTATGTCAGCTTAAGTGCTAAAACTCCTTCGTGCAATGCTCATCCCTTGGGGAGAGACAATGTATGCAGATAAAGTAAGGACTGATTACAGATACAAGTAATCTTCCTTACAACACGTGCAGTACTTTCTCTCCCTCGCGTATAACTGAAATGTCGTAAGGGCAGATCAGCAAAATAAAGGGATGTAGCAATCTATACCAGTGCTGTACTATTTCCGCACTTGTAATGCTTGATAAACGTACTGGTATCGTATTTTGATTCCTGGCAAGTCTGAATGTGGCCATGTAAGATAGGAACTAGACAAAGGAATGGGAAGGGAAGGAGAGTGAGAGGTTGGGGAAAGAAAGGAGGGGCAAAGGGAGAGAATGGAAGGAGAGAAGTGAGTGGATGAGGAACCAAGTTAAAATACGGTGTACAGCACTGATGAATTGGAAAGACAAGGAAAGGAGTAAGGAAAGTGAAGCATGAAGAGTAAACGATAATATTAAAACAAAACACACACACCCTCAATAAGAAGACTGCAGTAAGCAAGGAAATGGAGGGCAGGTCAAAGGAAAGGGACAGAAGGAGAGAGAGGGGTTGGGGGAGTATGATCATTGTGATCCTTATTTCCAAATAAAGATGGTGCAAGTAGAACCCTGAGAGAAACTGAACAACTGACAATGTACACACCCTGAATGAGAAGTGTGTTTTTGCCAAGAGGTGAGCGTCGTGCAAGGACGTCAAAGGTAATCACTTCCCCACCAGCCTTCTCAATACGTGCACGTGCACGACGAGTCACACGCAGTGCACACACCTGGAAAAGAAAATACACGGATTACGTATTCTAAGTCACCCTTTTTTGCTACCTATTTCTTGTTATAAGTTTTATTTCACTGAAAGCAAGGTGACAGTCGTCAGACTGACGTACTGGTGTAGTATCGTGGGTGGTATGAAGCGTGTATGTGTGGATGTTTATGCCTGTGGGGACAGTCAAGTTTCTGGGGGGTTGAATGATGAGTGAAAGAGTGTGGCCTAATTAAGTAGGCAGACTTTCGGCTAGTTTTTCATGCTCTCTGGACCCTGCTTCATCTCATCCCTAGATGATGGAAGAGGTTTTTTTTTTTTTTACCCAATGAGCTTGGAGTCCTCTTTATCATGGATGTATGCCAAAATATCAACACTGAGAACTGCTACTGCAGTTAGGGGCACACTGGCAAATCAGTCTTGTAACTTGGATAACTTTCTTTTAACAGGATAATATAAAAGGGTGCCCTACGCAAAATGCATATAAAAATGTGTGCAGATAAATCCGGAAGACTGATAATATAATATCAGCCCTCCTAACGGCCTGCAAGCTCACTTCTCTATCCCCCGCGTATAACTGAAATGCTACACCAGCAAATCAGCAAAATAAAGGGGATAAACCAATGCGCACATACCCAGTACTACTATAACATACAGCCTACTGGTACTATTTATAAATATTTCACCAGGATTTCACTTAGTTGCTCAAGAACTGAGTTAAAGAGTACAGTACTTCAGCTAATTAACATGTAAATCAAAAGCATGTTCCAAAGTTCCTTTCTGAAGCCAATATAATGGCTGCACATTCAATGGTTAAGTAGCACCTTTTATAAATTTACATTTGCCTACAGTACGTTCTCCTGTATGTTTACAAAATCAATATAATACTGATGATGCAATCCTCCACTGAGACTGAACACAACAGCCTGAATTACTGGATTTGCTCAAAACATCCCACCCATCCTATCACAACTCTCCAGGGTATTTCAAAGGTGCTGAGGTCATTTATCTGTGCCCAATGAGCAAAAACTTACTGGACCACAATGACTTAACCAGGAGTCCTACAAATCAGCCAGACTTTTACCCACAACCACTTACAACTCACCGTCATTTTAGGCACTTCAAAGGTGCGGAGGTCATCTGTGATTGAACCCACAACACAAACGAGCTTGCCCTTGCGGCCAGGTTTGGTGTACAGGCGTATCAGGTGGGACAGGGAGAGAGGTGGCCTGTGGATGCGCGACATAAACAGTCGCTTCAGGATCACCTTGTTGAACTTGGCATCAGTGCGGCGAGCCAGGAAACGGTAAAGCTGAAAAATAAAAAGTTACACAAATATTCTATTAACAGCACGTGCCACACGAAGTAGCAGGACAGCTGCATTATCAGAAGTGGTACCCTGCAACTGTTTTAAAATAAAGTAACTAAGGATTTACCATCACCAAGTGAGGAACTAGTATACTGTATGCACATATAGGCTATACCCTATATATTGTACCATACATGAGCTGCAATTATCACCAGTATGCAAGGATGCACTACAGAACTATTACAAAGTTGTATCATCAGTAATTAAGGAATTGGTACTGTTGGAACAATAAGAAACATTACAGAATATGTTTTCAGTGAGCAAGGAATAACAAAATTAGTTTCATTACTATCAATCTCAAAGGTGGAGGAAAATGCAGGGGGGGGGGGGGAGTGAAAATGTATACCAAGCATACCAGACGACTGACTACTGACAAAATCAATCACCCTAGTGACTATGGTACTTTACTCTCTCCCTCGGTGACAACTGAAATGCTGAATACAGCAGATCAGCCTAAGAGGAGGGATTACCTATGGTGTATCTGCATCGTTTGTAGGTTAGATTGTGTAAGATATGCTTAGTTTGGTAAGGTAAGATAAAGTTTGGGCATGGGATGCCATGAAGAAACTGATTGGCATTCCCAAACACTGACCCATGAAATAACATCAATAATCATAAAAAAATTAATTAGTAAATAACCATCCATTATAATTATTAGTTATGAGTGTCAACTACGGGTAGTCAATAACTGCCCTAAACTGCTGGGTGCCCAATGTCTTGTTATCTGGGGACAACAAGTTTTATGATAAAATCCAGTGGAGTAAATTATAACTAAAAAAGGCCTGTAACAGAGCACCTACAAAACTGACGCACTGCTATGCACTCTTTGTAGTCTCCTTACAAAATTATTTGATGGGATGTTAAAAGACATTGTGGTCACCCTCGTCCAGGTTACTTGATACAACTGTTAAACACTGTAATTTAAAATCTGTTAAAATGTATGAAATTAACAATGTTTCCCTTTAAATAGAGCCTGATCATAGTGGTCGCTTTAAAAGGTTGCAAAAATGCATAACTATGAAGCTATTAATTATACAACTTCAATTTTACACTGTGGCTGTCCACAATGTTGGTCTTTCAGGTCTGTTCAGCCCCAAGGTTAATTTTTATTATTTTGCCTACAAAGCTATCCTGCCCTAATCAGTTCCAACCTAACCAGCTGACTTCAGGACAATTGGGATCAGGCTTCAGGGTCCAAATCGATGTCATCTCCAGTAGGTCATTATCACTGATGTCAGCAGACCTAACCTACGTGGCACAGACCAAATGACCTACTGCATTTAGCCTCTCTTCTTTATGTTCTTAACATCAAATTTTTCTTAATTTGTTAATGGAAGCTCTACTACATTTTCTTCCTAAAATCTACTGCCAACATAATGTCATTCAGGCTTCGACGGTTGTAGGGAGAGCTCACCAGCCGTGTTTGCCTGAGTCTTGGTCCACTGAATAATTTGATAGTTTTTCATTTTTTTTCTCGAATGCCCCTTTTGGGCATGCTTTGTCCCTACCCTTGGCATTACTCGGTTCCTTTAGCATCCTTCGATCCACATCTTTGCATTTTCTAAAACAGCCAGTATAAGCAGACAAATGAGCACTGTAGTAGTACTGTAACAAAATCAACTGCAAACTATGTTCAACCTTAATATAAGTACGTAAAATATGGGCATATCTATGTGTGAAACTAGTCAAATATCAAACATGTATCCTTGCTTTCTCCTTTTACCAAAACAGCAATGCGTGGATTTGGACATCAAAACATTCACTGGCACCACTTGGCCAATGTATTACCAATTACCCCATGAGCAATGTATTCAATAAATTTATAAGTTTCTGGCCAAATACAACCATATTCAATTCATCTGCCATTAATAGGTGTGGCCCAAGTTACTATACTGTAAGTGGCACCTTGGCCTGCGTGGACCAGGCAATCAAAACATCCACTCACCCATGAGCCAATGCGTAACTAACCATCCCCTTCACAAAATAGCTATTTATTTAATAGCCCCTGGCCATATACAACCATATTCATTTATCTGCTTGCAATATATGGAGAGAAAATGACTATACATGACACCCACCTTCACGAGCAGCCTCAGGTAAACATCCTGCGACTTGGGCTCTCGCCGCACCACTTTCCGATCGTGTTTATGCGATATATCTTTCCCCTGCAAATAGATACAGGGATTAGGTCACTTACACAGACACCATACGGTTATGTTTCTCATGTATAACGGCAATAAACGGGCAGATATTCATGATTTAGCTGGATAAATAATCAACACTGCATCCAATCAGCTCACCATAGCGGCCGAGGATGTGAAGGAGAGAGAAGAGGTTTGTGGGAAGAACGGCCACCAGAGGGCTCAGTGTTAAAAATTGAAATACATTTTTTTTTTTAGAGTAAAGTACATACTACTATGTTTTTTTTGGTATTGATATAAAAAATTTATATGGGTTATGTGTAAGATTTGTTTGAAAACTTTTCTTTTTTTCCCCCGGTCAACTTTAGTACTCTTTGCTAGATCTCAGGATAGTTAGCGGCAATTTTGACATCTATATTTAGGAAATTAGCCAAATTTTAGATATTATAGTAGAGTTTTACCAATGTTTTTGAGAACCGAGAACGTTTCCCGGTAATGTTTACTAATTTGTTTGTATTTAGTGACTTTTTTAGCGTTTATTAAAATAAGTTAGGGCATTTTTAAAAAAGATTTGGCAACTGCACATGGTTGACACATGGGAAGGTGGTGGTCGTCGTGATAGGCTCAGCTGATAATCCTTTTCCAGAGTAAGTTGTTGGTGACAGCTTGCCATTGTTGTGAAAAATGCTGCTTTGATATCTAGTGAACAGTATGATATATTTGTTATATCAATGTATTTGTTGAGAAGGGTTTTTATTGATGGCCATTGTATTTGAAGACACCCATGCGACTTATCTTATTTGCTGATTGATTATTTTTTTATTATTTCAGATTTTTGTGAATTAATGGATGAATGGGTAATTATCCAGAGCTATACTACCTCTAAATTATACCGTACAGTATTAGGTTATGTTCTTCAGTGCTCATTTCTAGACAGTGGATGGTACTTAACCTAATCCACGTCAATATTTTTTGGTGGGGGTAATTTTTAGATGATAGTATGACTCATATATCCCAATAATATGGTATCTATTCCTGATGCCACCCATTGCTATAACTGTGGTTATGAAGGCTGTCAGTTATGTTTATGAAGGATCTCATATTGGAGGGGTTAGAAGCATCCTTTATAGAGGACTTGTATGAGTGAAGGGAGTGTGAACAGTCTCCAGTATCCACTAAAGTAAAATTTAATGGTATTATTAGCCTCTAGCCTAATAAAGGATGGAGCTAGGAGCTGGAGAAACCATGTTACCATGTAATCCATAAGGAGACGTAGAATCACTATTAGAAAAAAAGAAATTACCAATTTTTTGACTGAGTTACTTTGTGAAGGTTTACAGAAGTGTTTTTTGAATATGAAGAGGATCAGTCAATAAACAAGGAAAATATGATTACATAAAGGGTAGGTTAGGTGAAGATAGTTTGGTTAGGAGTGATGAAAGGGTGTGGGTTATCCAGCTCATAACTTCAGCCACTACTGCACCGGTGTTAAAAGTAGGTCAGGTTATTATGGTTATTTGAGGGGGGATGTGGAGTTATATGAGGAGATGGATACAAATGAGAAAGTAGGGAGTGTTGTGGTATTGATGAGGATATGACTGAAAATGGTAAGTACAGTACTCTGAGATGGTTTGGTCTTGTGAAGAGGCTAGAGAATGAGAGGCTGACTAGAAGAGTGTAAGTAAGGTGGAGAAGGAGAGGAGGAAGGGGAGACCAAGGTTTAGATGGAGGGATAGAACAGACGAACGGAGAGGGACTGTGTATTAGGGAGGAATGTGGGAGGTGGAGGGAAGGCAGCCAAATGGCAGAGATAGAGTGATGTGGAGGCATTTTGTTCATGGCCATTCCTGATAGGATTGAGACATCTTGCAGTATATTTATAGGCAGATCGTCAGGTCATTTTAACATATATGAGATGGCAGACAGAGATAGGAGCTGAAGAATTCCACCCTCCCTCCATATGTAAGTTAAAAGGGTAATTATGGCACTCTAATCGGATTGATCTGGTGAAGGTTTATATCCAAGGGGTGGTTGGGGTTATTGCTCACGTAATGCCACTCAGGGATGAGTGAGGCTGGTCACTGTCATCTTAAATGTCAAGACCAACTTGCCTAGCCCTGGGCTCCTACGCTCCTCAAGGGGCAATGTAGGGGATGGATGGATGAAGGACTCTTTGATGGTATTTAACAAATGAAATTCTTCAGTGCTGTAATTCAGTAAACAGTTGCCCCATGCCTATTGACTGGTATGTATTATTAGATAAGGAATGCCTTTCGAGATCTTCCTTTATTATGATATGATGTTTGAAAAAGACGAGGAGAGCAAGACATTGCTTCAGTAAAGGCTTCCCGACAGAGGTGTTGGTAATATAGGAATGCATTGTTGAATTGCCTGACTTTTGGTTTACAGTTGAATTGGAAGCACACCACCATATTGCAGTACGGCCGACCAGCTTATTCATTGCTTGCTAAGAGTATAGGAAATGGAGACTCAGGTTGCTGGCAATTTCTCTTTCACTGATATAAAGATCAGGTACAAAAGCACCCATTGTGACTCAGTGATTGTAAATTCATCATCCTGTCATTGAGATCAGAGGTAGTCAGTCTTGCCCTTTTTCTTTCTGTACCGTATCCCCCAGAACTCAATATTTCCCTTATGAAAATAAAGATGAATTCTTACACTTCTTGTGATCCAGAAGAGAACAACTTCCATTTATTTCAGTTAATACTAAATATCATTTTGGCCTGCCTGATTATTTGATTAGTGGATGTTGTGACATAATCAGTTACATATACCGTACTCAGAGAATTTCTATCTGTCTGTCTATTGCCATATGCTTTAATCCCATCAGGGGTGGCCACAAGCAAATTGCCTCCATGTTGCCCTGTCCCATGCCATTTCATTGCCCTCCCCCCAGCTCACTCATACCCTCTCTCATGTACACCTCTCCACTCAATCCGTCCATCTCATCCTCAGCCTCCCCTTCCCTCTCCCCCTCCCTTCACCTCCCCCCCCCCACCTCACTCACGTACACTTCTCGTTAGTTTCTCATTCCCCATCCTCCACGTGGCCAAACCTCCTCAGTGTATTTCTAATGTTTTCTGTCACATCCACACCACAACACTTCTTCATTTCCTCATTTGTCAGTCTGACTTTCTGTGTAACTCCACATGCTCCTCTCAGATAACTCATTTCCACAGCTCTCACTCTTGACTTGTGTCCTTCCAACAAAGTCCAAGCAATAGATAGATAGATAGATATTCACTTCCATACGTAAGAGTTGGTATCACAGTACTGTACTATCATGCAGCGACTTTTTTCCTTCCATGTCCACCCATTTTTATTTTGGCTGGATTCAACCCAGCTAACTGGAGTTAGGTTTGAAAGACGCAGGTTCAAATATTTCCTTGCCCAGTGGTTGTCAACAACAGGAATTATCTGGTGTTAATGGTTACACACACACACATCAGTGGGTATGCGGCTGGATCGTGTGTCCGGCTCAGGGAAGCTGGACGCCCCTGCCCTGCATAGTCCCGGGTCACCCTTGGGCAAGGTGTAGCACCCGTTAGCCCACCAGAAAGATACTAGCTGCATGGTTACCATCGTACCGGGTGGTGCTACCATGGCAGTGACGTGGTAGCTGGCCTTGCAAAACACTCCCAGGTGGGGAACTCAGTCACATTTACTAGGTAGTCAATTCCGGGCTGAGACTACTACTCATACATATCTCCCATAAACAGCTCATATTCTTGGGCACTATGCCTCCTTCCATTTCCCTGCACCTGGTTATGTGGGACACTTCTGACCCAATCAAGACATTATCTGCCACAGAAACAAGCTGCTTGCTTGTGGTTGATGGCTTGGCTCAGCCAGAAACACCAGGACTCGGCAACAGCAAAAACACAACACATCAGGAATTATAAAGTTGCCACGTAATTTTCATAGAATGTCATTTAGCCTTTCATATTTGTTGTGGCTCACATCATTCACTCAGCTCGATGTAATGCAAATGAGTGGCAAGCCAAGTGGTTTCCTTTAACCCAGGAAACCATTTACTATGTTGGGTGGTAACCATATAACTAAATGATGCCTTGTGGCCCAGCAAGTTAAGATGCTTCAGCCACGGCGCCTGTAAGGATTTCCTTCTGAGGGGTGGTTGTGGCGTACTGCTCATATAATGCCACCTGGTTGAGTGAAGCTGGTCACCTTTGCCTTGTATGTCATGACTGAGTAACTTAGCCCTGGGCCCATACACCATTGATAGTGCAAACAAAAGGACTGGATGGATGGATGGATTATGGTTGTCTGCCTTCACATCTGAGTGCCTCATATGTAACAAACAAAATACTACTAATGTCTATCTATTGCCAGACGCCTCAATCCCGTTTGGGGTGGCCACAAACAAATCGCCTCCAAGTCGCCCTGTATGTGCCATACAAAAAACAATCTGTTAAGGAATAGGAACCACAGAACCACTTAAGATACAAGAAAAAGAACCAGCATCACTGATGGGGTGGAGATATATATGAGAGAGGGAGGGGTATGAATTGGAGGGAAGGTAGCCTAGTGGCAGAGGACAGGGTGACATGGAGGCAGTTTATTTGTGGCCACCCTTTATGGGATTTAGGGGTCTCAGTCGATAAATAGGTAGACACTGATTGATTCTGATTACAGACCTGAGTTATGGAAAGGGGATGTGATGCTATGAGGGTGGGAGGAGGTGTGGAAGGAGTGACTGTAGTGGAGGATAAAGATGATGACCCATATACTCGTCCACTTCAGCTCTCTGAGGCACTGAATGTGAGGTGAGGGATTAGTTGTAATGTTAATCATCTTTGTCTCATCACTTTAACCCCTTGACACTGATGATGTATAATTTTTCATAATGTTGAGTTACATATAACTCTCATGAACCACTTCACTACCAGAGATTTGTTTTAAGTTGAATACATTATGAAGTGACAACAAGATTAAGGAACACATCATTGGATTGAAAGCACCTAATCACCATCATCAATTCATCATCAGCATCGTTAAATCATCATCACTCACCATTATACATCTTCTTATGCATCTGCACTCCGGTTTTCATCCATTCGTCATCACCTTCATCAAATCATACTCACCATCATCATTATCATAATCCTTACTCACCACTTACCTGTAGTTGCATGTACATCCTTTTTGCACCCATCAACCCCTAGGCTGCGGCAGTCCTAAACATTTATTTAGTCCATGGTGCAGAAAAACCAGTTAAAAAATTGTGTTTTCACCCTGTGTTTTGACTGACTCATACAGTACACACCAAATATGATAACATTTTGCCCAGACGAAGTTTATGCTCCACACTGATGGTTCATGACCCACTCATCAAGCATAAGCGTGCAGTAGGTGGGAAAAATGACCAAAAAGTTCACCGTCACGTGGCTCTCCTGGAATGTACGATGCAGTCTACTGACTAGCATAACCGGATTGCTATATGCAGCCAAGGGGTTAATGGTAAGAACACTACTGGGTGCTATATAACTCAGTCACTGCTAGGTTATTATGAGCAACATTTCTCTTTTTTATTATTTTGTATTTCTTTTAATTTTTTGTTCTTTATATTTTGTTCATCCCAAAAGAGAAAAGAATAAAAATTGTATTAATGTTTTATGCCATTGCAATGACCTTTTTTTTAGTTACTTCTTTTTGTTCAGCGTATAGAATAAAAGAACAGATTTTATTCATCCTCTACCGTCACAGTGAACTTTTCTCCGAGACTGGGTCAGTGTTTGAGGTGTCGCCAGAGGAAGGGGAGAAGTTAAAAGAGAAGGCGCGAACTTTCTTTGACGATGATGCCATAATTAACAGCCTTAAACTTGGTGCCGGCAATGGGATGTTTAGTGATGATGAGGAACAGTCCAGTAAGTGGGGTTGTTTAATGTTATAGGCTGTGATTCGTATTCAGTGTTGCTCGTAGAGATATTGTAGCACCTCTTCCTTAGTTTTGAATTCTGCACATTACGTAAGTGTTGGGAATTTGATGTTCTGTGATAAGGGTCAGTCTTAGTTAATGGATGTTTGACTTTACAATCTGTGGACTTTATTCTTAGTGGCTTTGGGAGATGTTGTATTCAGTGTGTTATTGGTATACCAGCATAATTAGTGACAAAATGAAGGGTTATTATTAGTGTTGTGGCCCAAGGTTCATCTAAATGTGAACCCAGTGGACTGCAGGCTGTCGTTGCCCTCCTCTTACAGTCCACCTTTATGCTTTCAAGGAGTACTAATAGGAATTTGAGGTACATTTGTATATTGCCATGTTATATCAGTATTTCCACGGCACTTTTTTGTGTCTAGCGCCATATTCAAGTGTTATGCTCATGTTATAGTTCAGCATTCAGGATGGAGGGATGCCAGATTGATGCCTAGTTAGTGTGAATGGAATATAGCAATATCTTTATTTATCAGCCTGCCTTTTGCACAGGTTCAGGTGATGAGGGTTTGGAGCCATTTGAGAAGCTTGCCCAGAAGATGGAGGATATGACTGGCGATGGTGGGGTGTTGAAGATGGTGAGTGGAGGGACTGGTGGTGATGGCAATAAATAAATAGAGAGAGAGAGAGAGAGAGAGTTGCAAGACTCAGTATTTTATATCTGTGGGTTGGTGGTTTTGATGTGTGTAGAACTTGGAAATTCCTTGGTCTTCCTACAACTTTCCAGAGTACGTGGTATGAGAAACATGCTTCTAGATGCTGGGAATCAACAAGCACAGTCCAGTTATTTGTGTTGGTATTAGTTCTCACCTTCCTTCACAGTATGGTTGCCAAATCTGAGGTGTGTGTTATGTGCATGTGTGCCTTATATGCGTTCAAATACGGTATGTTGTCAAGTTTTGTCCATAGTTATAACAGTGCCATTTTCAGTGTGGCATACATGCATACCTTTCCTTCCAGTACAGTAATGAAACAAGGAACAGAGATTATATTCATCTGTAGTATGAAAGTAGCTTGGGGAAAAGATACGTGAACTAAATGATGTATTACAGGAACTGCGCAGTGGCATAGGGGGTGGCATTCCGAGTGGTGCCAGTGTCGTCTTCCACTACAGTGCCTACCTGCAGTTTTGTGACGAGCCCTTTGACTCGTCTCACCTGCGCAACAAGCCAGAGCGTAAGGTGATGGACAGTGGGGACTTGATGCAGGGACTCAATGTGGCCATCAAGACCATGAGGAAGGGAGAGATAGCTAGGTTCCTTGTCAAGCCAGAGTATGCGTTTGGTAAGGTGGGTGTCAGCGTGGGGAGAATAACAGGGCAGGTGGTAAATAGCAGTCCATTTAAAACTCATAGTAAATAGTGTTCCATTTAAAATTCATTGTAAACAGTGCCCCATTTAAAACCCCTGGTACTGTCTTATGTGTTGTGGGGATGGTTTGGGCTGCTGGTGTGAGTGTGGCTGAGGCAGTGGGGATAGAAAATGTATACTGATGCAGGGTAGACATTGATCACACTAACTGAGGCATTCCTACAGCACACTAGAAATTGCGTGGGAGAATGAAAGAGGAGCTATATGGACATCCTTGTATTAACCTCTTTTAAGTATTTATTTTTTCCCAGCGAAACTGTTTTTAGTGAAGGAGTTAATGATGGTAGTATAATTAATATCTTGAGAGGCCAGGACTGAAGAGACCCAGGATTGCCAGACTTATCAGACCACACTATGCTTTGTGTCAGATTTTGGTGAATATGAACAGTCTTGGAGTTGCCTCACGATGGGTTTATAGAGTTGTAAGTTTAATGGAGAAACACCAAGAGGAAGGTACAGACTGCCAGGTTCCTCATTAGGCTATTGTGCACCTAACTCCATTCAGTACAGATATATCTTGTTTAATGAGTCTTCCCACATCCAGGTGATTTTACCCATTTTAAAGTGAGCTCTGAATTTCTTGGCCAAAAGGTGAAATAAAGACTCTTTGTACTCCATGTGACACTTCGGATATGTTGAGTGGGAGAGACACATAGGATAGCTTGGAGTCTTAATATTCTCTGAGGTTTGAGCTACACAGAACCCATCTTCAGGGAGACTAGTCTTTGTAGCCTGAAACACCAAATAAAACAAAGATTTCAGCATCTGTTAAAAACAAAGAATTCAAGCTCTCAGAAACAAAGAATTCAAGCTCTGTCTAAAACAAAGAATTCAAACTCTCTCAAAAACAAAGAATTCAAGCTCTGTCAAAACAGAATTCAAGCTCTGTCCAAAACAAAGAATTCAATCTGTCCTTTGTGTCTCTCCCACCCAGTGCACCCACTTGTCACAATGGTTCACTCAAATGACACTTCCAGCTGGGGTGTTTGCCAAGGATTCCTGGAAATGAGACAATCCTGTATGAGGTGAATGTGGTGAGCTTTGTGGACCGCGCTGCAGCCGATGCTTATGAGGAGTTGGATGAGGAGGCCCAGAGTGCTGCAACCTTCAAGGAGAAACTGGAGGCTGCTAGGAGTTACCATAGGCAGGTTAGAATATACACATGCATACGGAAACATGTTGCAGTGCTGCATCTACCAGCCTGCCTATCTGCCTGCCTGCCTGCCTGCCTGTCTCTTTTGTTGTGACTTTGCCTGCCTGCCTCTACTATTGTGATTTTTGAACACTTTTTGCTTTTATCCCACACTATTGCAGGCACACAGCATCCACCAAGCTACACATTCACTCAGCTGTTTTGTGTCCAACTGTTTAATGCAAAAGTTGGCCATTACTTCCAAGTCTGTCATGTGCTGTACACAGCTGGTTAACTCTGGAATTGTCTCTCTCAGTCAACCATACCATTGCCAATGACCTTCAGTATCTTAATGTAATGTGTACAGGCCTTATGAAACAAATAGTTCTTGATTTGGATTTTCCTTTTTTAAGTTTTCCTAGGAAGCAGCAGGTTGTCCAGGTCTCCCCCCTTCCCCCCTTTTTTTTTTCTCAGTTAAAAGATTACAATTGATTGTGTGCATAAGCATACACACATACACATGGCAGTTTTCTCTTTGGATTTTATTTGTATTTAATAATGTCAAACAAAATAGTAGTGGAAGAATCAGTATTAATAGTCTCTGATCACCCACAGTTCAAGAAAGTCATTGGAAACCTGTTGTGTGTTGTTGGTTAACCCCGGTCCATCTGCTCAAGCAGACCTGTCAACTGTGGGTTAACAACCACCCATGTGGGGTTGTCTATTAGGTTCCTTACACCGTTGATGTTTTGTCTGTGTCTTAGTGTGGCATGTCCTGTACGGTGCTCTATTATGTGTACCATGTTGTGTGGACCTTCTCTTCAAGCTGGGAACATCTGTAATTTCACCCAACCCTAGCCAAATCTACCACCACACTCATCACCAGCAGTAAACATGAACATAGGTACTTCCCACACATCACACTTAACATTGTGCATGTGCCACACACCCTGTCTGCTAAGATCCTGGGAGTGACATAAGACACTGGACATCTTCAAAGACCATGTAAAAGATATCAAAGAGGCAGTGCACCCCCAGACTTTATGAACTCAGGGTAAGTAGAGGGGCCGGACTTTTTCAGCCAAAAGAAACTCTCCTTGCCCTACAAACAGTACATTATATCAGTGATGTCCTCTGCCTCTCCAGCATGGGCTCCCATCCAATCCAGTGCCTATTTCAACACCTTGCAAACCATACAGAACACTGCCCTATGCATCATCACTGGCTGCACTGAAAGCCGCTCCCACACCTCACTTGCACAAACTAAAGTTCTTTCTGTCAGAGGCTGTCTGTTTGTGGCTAAATGGTCCGTTTACTATGCTCTCTCACAACTTGTCACTCTTGTTTTTCCTTACTCATTCCTCATTTAATTCTTAGCATGTTCAACTTACTTTCTTATTTCATTTGTGCTACCATTAGATGCTTTTATTCAGGTTAGGGGGAGACTTCTTGGGAATGGAGTGTTTTGAAGAGGTTTATGAAGGGTATATCTAACCCCTCCAATTTGAAAAATCTATCCTAAGCTGAATGAAATATGGAAATTACAAGAATAAAATGAAAAAGACATCCCCATGCTCAGTGAATTAATGCCTCAAATCATGTCAGCTTCCTTATGTCCTCAGGGAAATGAGCAGTACCGTGAGGGGTGCCTGCCAGCCGCCCGGTCATCATATTTCCGTGCATCATGGATAATGGAGAACGCCCGACTGCAGGACGAAGCTGAGGAATTGCAACGAGGGGCACTGCTGGCCAAGTTGCGCAGTAATTTGGCCCAGGTGATGTTGTGGGTAGTTAGTCTTGAGATAACAGCATAGATTATAGTTATTTGTGTGCACTGTTGAGGAATGATAGGCTGTAGGATGAAGGTAAGGAGCCATAATAAAGAACACTGTTGGCCAAGATGTGTAGTAACTCGACCCAGGTGATGTTGTAGATAGTTAGTTTTGAGATGGTAGCGTATTGTGTAGTAGGTGGTAACACAATTTGTAGTTAGTCATGAAGAAGTATTATGGAAACGACGTACAGCCACAGCATTGTTATTGTGTCAATGAGGTATGTAAAATACGCTCCAGCAGGACTGAATCATAGTGACATGGAAACATGTTTGCCTGATCTCAAAACAGTAGGTGTGTATATGAAGAATTTTATTTTTGTTTTTAAGATTTAAGCATGTTCTTGCAAGAAACTCTTAACATGCATATGATATAACCTTTATACTGAATATGGTGATAGGATCTTCACAGTCAATGTGTTGTTCATGCTGTGTAGGATATAATGTTGCAGTATACCTACAGGTGTTTCTGGAAATGAAGGAGCCAGCACGTTCCTGTACACAATGCAAGCTGGGACTGGGTGTGTCCAAGGGCCTCTCAGATGACATGAAGGCCAAGCTGCACTACAGGTATGACACTGATGGCACCACTGCTTGAGGGAGGCTGACTTGGAGTGGTTGAAGTGATGGAGAGGGACGTGGCCTGCTGATTTATACCTCTTCATACGATGGTGTTATTTGATTTCTGCTATCCCTGGACATTTTAAATCAGTTTAGATCATGCCAAAACAATCATCATCATCGTAACTATAATTTCCATTAATGAGATGGGTTGAATTAGGATACAGAAACAAAGAAGGCACATTTTGTTCTGTATGATGTAAAGACTGATAAATGCAAAGAATATGTAGTTTTGCAGGTTGCTTTGTGTGTGTGTGTGTGTGTTTGAAGTGCAGTGTCCAGATTTGTCCAGTTGCAGTTACAGTATAATTCTTTGACAAGTCTGGGGTTGAAACTAGTGAAGCAGGATTAATGTGCATCCTTTGAAACCCACATAAATATTACTGCTTAGATTTATGTAGAGTTCATTAGTTTTCACAAAGAACTAGACCCTTTGACTGCACTTTTCCATGTCAGTCTGAAGTGGCTGAGATGTTATTTAAAGCAAGATAGCACAAAAAGAACTTAAAAACCTCTTAATGGAGTTGCAGTGGTTGGAGGAAGGATTCTGAAGGAAAATATGGTGTACCTCATTATCATCATTCACGCAGGCACATATAATTAATTCACCTCCACAATGCATGTGGTGTAAAAAAAAATATTTATTACATTTCAGAGTGGCAGTTGTTGTGGTGTTGGTCCCAGGCTCATGGTAACTGCATTTTCTTTTTCCTTCCTCTCCACACATCAGAAGGACCAGAGATGATTTGCACGTGTTATTTTTCTGACATAATTCTCTTTCTTCTCTTGCTTCCACTTGACACACATCAAAAGGATTAGAGAATAAGACACACATGCAATGATTTCTCTGCCTCATAGATATGGCAAAGCAAAGGCCATGCTGAACGACTTCAAAGATGCTCGTAAGGAATTCCGGCACGCCCAGCGCCTGAGGCCAAACAACCCAGACATCAGCAAGGAACTAGAGTGCCTGCTGCAGCAAGAGGAGAAGCACATGGCCAAGGAGCGGTTGATGTATCAGAGAATGTTTGGCGCACCCACTGCTCTTCAGCATAGTTCTACCTCCGTTCATAATCCTACCCGTACCTCCGCTCCGAACCACATTCCCACTTCTGTGGCTGCCTCACCAAGTGCCAAGCAGAATTCCATCTTGCCTACCATTACGCCAGAGTTTGAGCGCATTGTTGAGGAGAGGATAATGAGTTTTGCCCTGGATCCTGATGTGAATGAGTTGCCATTTCCTAACAAGTTGTCAGAGGAGGAGATCGCCTTTGTTGCTGCGGCTGCCAAGGCCGCTAACTTGTACGTTCATTTTATTTACAGGGGAATGGACAAATGTCTCAAAGTATGTAAGAAACGCTAAATCAGGTTGCCACCTGTCAGGTTTAGTGAAAGGGATAATGGGTGCCGTGTTCATGATAAAAGGTCCATTTGTTTTACTTAGGGAATGAACAGATTTCTCAAACTTTGTGAAGTACAGTGAATTCTTCCTTTGATTCATGTCCCTCTTGCCTTAAATGTCAGGACCAAGTAACCTCGTCCTGTGCCCCTGTGCTGCTGTTTATGTGAGGCTAAATGGGATTGGATGATGGATGGATACAGGTGACAGCCTTTATTGATTTTATCTAATTACCTCCAGACAGTTATATTCAGCTTTGGAGAGACTGCTTTGGAAGGGTTAGATGCAGCCTTCATTGACCTCTCTAAAAGGGGGTCTCCTAAGCTGAAGAAAGTAGTTTGATGTTACCTTGGACGGAATAGAGAAGACATTCAGATGAAGAGGTTAAAACTAACTTGATTTCTGGTTAATTTGGTTATACAAAATAGTGGTAAGACTGTTAATTAACATATCTTTATAATTTCCACTGCAGTTGATAGTCTTACCTCTCATGTAGCCAAATATTGTCAGGTTTCAGTGACACTCAAGTAGAATGGTCTTAGCTGGAAATAAACCTGGAATGGAGTAACTAGAGTTGAGAATTTATACTGTCAGACTGCAGTAACACTCGGCTGAATAAAATCCTACGGCATTACCTGCATGGAATTTGTCCTGACTAGAGAGAGTAAATGCTAATATACAGTTGATAACTGTACTAATATTCATTCATTCATTCATTCATTCATCATCTAATCCAGTGTTGTCCCATAAGGAGCGTAGGAACCTGGGGCTAGGCAAGTTGGTCCTGGTGTTTAAGATGAGAGTGACCAGCCTCACTCATCACTGAGTGGCATTACGTGAGCCCAATGCCTGTACTGTATTCAGGTTGGGTAAGGACGCTCCCTAGCACCTTTTCCTCAGTGACCTGTTTTTGGATCTGGGTGGTTGATATCCTGGTGTACCTTACCTATACAGAGGATGGTAATATTAGAATTATATAACCAACACAGAATAGTATAGTAATGCATAATAAGGAAGATAAGTCACCAAGGAAAAGGTGTTAGGGAGTTTCCGCACGCAACAAGAATACAGACACAAATCTTGATAGACTTAACTTCCAGTGTGGGCTGGAGTTGGGTTTGACACAAGGCCTCCGAACAGAGAGTATGGTGGTCTACCGGTTGATTATTTCTGCACATAATAATGTGATATGAATATATTTATTTTTTCCCAGGAGAGAGGCGATGGTGTCCCGTCTCATTATTTTTATGCAGGAGAATGTGATATGTTTAGTATATACAGCATTCCCAGGAGAGAGAATGGTGCTTGACATTATTATTATATTCATGCATAATAATGTGATAAATGTTTAGTTTTGTGTATACAGAATTCCCAGGAGAGAGATTGGAGCTCTACGTGTTTATATTTCTTCATAATGAAGGGATAAATGTTTAGTTTATAGTTTTGTATATACAGCATTCTCACTAGAGAATATGGTGCTCTAAATAATTTTGTTGCATAAAGTGATAAATATTTAATTTTGTACATGCAGGATTCTCAGGAAAGAGTATGGTTTTCTACATAATTATTATTTCTTATCATTAATAATGTGATAAATGTGTTATTGCCTGTGTAATGTGATTATTATGTTTAGGGTTGTATATACAGCAGTAGTTATTGTATTACCATAGTGCTTAGGGAAGTGCCTTAATAATTGCTATTTACCTTTGCAGTTGATATGACATTATTTTTGTTTCATTTATTGTATGTTGTTAAGATGCAAGTGGTTCAGTTTTCAGATTTACCAGTCCCAGTTTTTTGAATGAGATAAATTAAGCACTAAACTGTTTTTTCCCATCCTTACACTGTACAATGGGAAGGGTACCAGTATGACCTTCCAGTGCTTCTGTTGCCTTAGTAAAGAGGATTTTCCATTGACCTCACTCCTCAGTTGATTAATGTCCAAAGCTTTTGAACATTAAGCTTATTTAGAGTGAATGAAGAACCTGAACATATCACTTTAGGCTCATAAATTTTTTGAAAGATGGGGTTTCAGCTTGGCCATGAGGACAAGCTCCATTCACCATTAAAACCCAAGATGCACTCCACAACAAGCCCAACCAGACATTCAGATTATAAAAACCGTAGTGCACATTCAAATGTGTATATGATTAGAACACCTCCCAATCCACCCTGATTATATCCCTAACAACATGCAGCGTTGTGGGAGGCATCAGTTTACAGCATCATTCCCCGTTTTCATGATAGCTACTGTGGTCAAAACCATTTGTTACTACATTATATAAGTTCATTTGTTGTTGTAAGTAAACTGCTGTTTTTTTTTTAATCCTGTAACTAATTTGCTTTACCTAACAACTACAGTTGGTTACTTCCACAGCTTCAGTGCTTAATCAGGGTTGCATGAAATATGATGAGCTTTAGTCGAAGGAACAAACTATTTTCCCCTGGTTAGTCATATCAGCCCTACAGTCTGACTACTGTTGGCCATCAGTTGGGCTGAAAGCTAGCAGGAATCTTGTCAGGTTAGAGCAAAAATAATTTAGTGCTTTAACCCCTTAACCGCGGGGCGTCACTTTCGTGACGCTTGGGAGCAAGGGATCATACCGCGGGGCGTCGCTTTTGTGATTCTGTGTTATTTTGAATTCACCCGGGCTTCCAAGTGGGGGCTTGTATCATCTATCAGTACTGCCAATGTCCAACACTAGTCAGCACTCCTAATCTCATCTGTACTCCCATCCATTGTTGACAATTTAGCCATTTCTCCCCATTCTTGACTCCCCTTCCTACCCCCCCTCCATTACCCTATCCTCTCGCCTGCCCGGCCGTGCTACGCTAAGTAAATCTTCCCTGGAATTTTTCACTGATTTCATCCATTGAAATAAGCCCTATGTCCTATTCTTATACCAAATAATATATACAAGAAAGAAATAAGGTAAGTGAGAGTGCCAAACACCTGGAATTGGCTAATTATCACCTGACAACACCTCACGTGCACTCGTTCGCTAATTTTCGCTGTTTTTTTCCCCTTGAAATATGCCCTATAATCTATTTTTGTAATAAATATACATGTAAGGAGGGAAGGGAGAAGCCTAAGTGATATTTACATTCACCTGGAACTACCTAATTTATAATGTATTGTCTAGATTTCCTGCCAATCATATCAGTGCTAAACAAAGATGTTTCAAGATCTAACATTGGTAGCTCTGAATATATATCTCCCAAGTAGGCCTCTAATCTATTTTCGAAATAAATATACATGTAAGGAGGGAAGGGAGAAGCCTAAGTGATATTTACATTCACCTGGAACTACCAAATTTATAATGTATTGTCTAGATTTCCTGCCAATCATATCAGTGCTAGACTTAGCTGTTTCAAGAAGTAATATTGGTAACTCTGAATAACCCCTTAGCAGGCCTCCAGCTGGCCCTCCGTTATCAGGTTACTCTCAACTTCCGAAGCGAGAGTACGTATGTTTCTTCTTGCTGACTTCAAGGCCTTTTTTCACCCCCATGCAAATGGCCTTGTGACCTTTACCCCCTACTAAACCTCGTGTGAAAAGAGGTAAAGGGCTGACAATTGATAAAAGAGTGACTACGATCTTTCTATTGAGTAAAACAGTGCAAGTGGAATTGTAAATAATGTGTAAATAATGTGTAAACAGCAAGTGAAAGTAATGAATGTAAATATACGTGAACAATGGAAAATAGTTTTATAAGTTATTTCAAGTGACAGTGCACAACACAGTGTAAATAAAATAGAAATGTAAATAACGTAAATAAAATAGAGAACGTAAATAGAAATGTCAATGAGTAGTATTATAAGAATACGAGTATATACCCTAGGAGTAATGAAAGTGAAAGTTTCACTCTAGCATGTCTGAATGCTATGAGTTATGAGAGTGAAGATGAAAGTGACATTCACTCTCAATGCCAGTATACAGGACGAGAAAGTGAATGCTACGTATTTTACTGAAAGAAATTGAATCCCTACAGTGACAATAAACTAATACTACTGAAGGAAACTTATGAATAAAGACTGTAGATATATATAAGTGTTATATAGTAATAGAAATATAAAGTGTGAGGGGTTTTATGAATAATAAATGACAGACTACTAAGAGCGAACTAGTGCCAGTGCGACGATCAGACGCGCTCGTAATTTCCATTGCTCTCACAGTGTTTTTTTTTTTTAGTATGGATCCCAAACTACTTGAAAATTGTAGAATAGTGTTTATAGTGTTTGTATCTGGCTGTGGTAATCATATTACGGGTTGTCGGGAAGTGTAAAGTGGAGACTTCGTTACCCTACTTCAGAGGTCTCCACAAGTCCTACGGTAACTGACGAAGGCTCAACAGTCATTCCAGGAGAAAGCTGAAGGTATGTGCCATAAGCATATGTTATTTTATTATTCTAGGACTAATAACTGATTTTTGGCAAATATTTTTTGAGAGTCTGTCGGAGCCCAAATAACCCCGCGGCACACGCAAGTCATTGGTAAACAAGCCCGCGGTGTAGGGGTTAATCATCATCCTTATCATCCACTCACTCGATGTAGTGCTGCTGTTGGGTGTCTGCCCTTTCTTCTTCTCCTTCCATCCTTTTCTATCTTTCTTTCATTCTTTCCTCTTCCTTCTGCCTGTGGGTGACTACACTGAGTGACAATCCAATTGGTTTCCTGTACACCAGGAAACGTTTACTATGCTGGGTGGTAGCCACAGAACCAAATTATGACGCCTGATGGTTTAGTGGGTAATTAAGGTGCTCCAATTGGGTTGAGCATGTTTAGGTTTTTATCCAAGGGATGGTTGGGGTATATTGCTCATGTAATGCCACTCAGGGATGAGTGAGGCTGGTCACTCCCATCTTAAATGTCAGGATCAACTTGCTTAGCCCCGGGATCCTACGCTTCTCTTGGGGCAACATAGGATTGGATGATGGATGTATCATCATCCTGGTTTTTTTTCCCACCAAAGGATAGGGTGAGGCAGGGTCCAGAGAGCAAGCAAAGATCTGGTAAGGGAATCTAACCAAAAGTGTGGCCAGCTGAATAGACCAGTGACGTTTCCCTCACAGGCCTATGCATACACATTTATGTCCTTCACACCACCTACCGGCTAGAGCCAGTCCAATGACCTCGTATTTCATGGGGGGAAAAACGGTTGCCAAACCACTGTCATACACGCCTTCTTGCAAAATTCTTCCAACCAGCTTAATCCTGTCAGTTCCCTAGCTTTGTCATTCTCCGTACTTTCCTTTCTCACTCACTCATATACCATACATATCCACCTTCTTGGCCTGCCCCACCTTCAGACTCACATAGGTATATTCTTCACCACTCTGTTCACGCCCTTTCTTTCCACGTGACCCTACCATCTAAGCCCTCTCTCATTGACAGGTGTCCACAGACTTTGTTCAGGAAATTTACAAAATGAGTGGACAATCATTGTCTACCTTTCCCTTAGCTTCATGTATAGTTTATGACACAAATACGTGTAAACATCAGCAAAGGCAACAGCTAAAGGTGTCAGAGAAAAGCCAAAGAATCTCTTCGGTTTATTTGTCCATCAAAAACACTCGTATGTTTGACAATACTTGATCTCCAGTAATTGAGAAGAGGACACTGGGCTCATGAGGACTTTCATTATGTGATCCAAATACTGAGAGTTGAAGGGACAGGTAATACTGCTTTGATGGCTGAGCTGTAGGTGAGATCAAACTGGGTAAGCGATCACCCTTGTCCACCACTTACCCTCACCATCCCTTTGTTATGACGATATATTTGTGACCATGTTCAAAGTAATTAATGAGGGGGCACAGAGGTTTGTAAGTCTGCTATAACAGAAACTTGTACAAGATAAAGTATTTCTGACCTACTCATCTCTATCACTTGAATTTCACTGTAATACTACAAATTAAGAAACTGATCCAGCATTACAATCTTCTGAAATGTACATTTGACAGGGAACCTGCACAATAAATACTTTCATACGACTAAAGTTCAGGAAATAGAAGTTTTTGTACTTATGTACTTTGTGGTAACAGCAATGGTCATTCTGCTATCAGGCAACATGTGATGTGGAAAGGGCAATGGAAATACAATAAAAGTAGTACACTGAATATGAACAAAGTTGTGGACCAGAGATGGAACTGGGATTTGGGTGGGGACCATATTCTAGGTGACCTATGACACTTCACAGCACCTCTTCCTTAGCATTTCTTTAATACGTTACAGTTGAACATTTTCCTGTGTATTATACAAATTTAATATTGACAATCTGCCTTAAGAACACTGTTGGTTTTCTGGTCTTATGAATGCACTGGACTACAGGCTATGTTGGCCCTATCTTGTTGTCTCCCATTTTCCTTTTGGGAGATAATGAGCTGAGGGTCATTTGTATCACTGGGTGTAATATGCAGAATCATTCACTAAGGAAAAGGTATTACAAAATCATCATAGTCACTTAGAGTATGACACAGGGAGGTGTGGTGTGGGGAATAAAGGGAATGAACCCCTACCACAGCCAACTGCACCTCAGATGCCTCTCAAATACTGACTAATACGAGCTTTGCAGATAAAAGCTCATAAATGGCTTATCCGTTACACTTCTTTCCATGGAGAGATACTGTCGTCATCATAAGCAGGTGAGCTAAATTTTAAAACAAGACTGAAATAACTTCAATCAATTAAAATCGTTGGGTGACTCACAAAGTGATAGCATGGCTGAGAAAACTTCTAAGCATTTCTGAACGCAACCAGCAGTGACTTGTACAGCCAATAGTCTTCAAATATGGCACAAAGATTACACATAAAAAAAAAACAAGAACAAAAATGACTTCTTTTTTTTTTAACTGGAACCATAGAAGCAATTTCCTAAACAGTACATACCTAAATGATTCACGTCATTCAGTGAGAAATATTCACATTCCTGACAACTCAGTTTGTGACAAATCAGTTCCTGGTAAAAATTATGCTAAATACAGCATACTCCTCAATTTAGTTATTTGCAAATATTAGTACCAGAGCAAATACACTACCAGAGATTTTCTATGAACAAAATATGTTGATAACGGTCTCTGGGCAAAAATTAAGATGTATTAAGTAAAAGGCCTTCCTACACTAGCATGGAATTGACAATTCCATCACATTAAAAAAAGAAAATAACTGTCAAATAAAATAATAAATAACTCTGAAAATAAACATAACCCATTTAATATACAGAGGCCTCCCTGTAAATTTTATTAAAATGAACTAAAAGAAAAAACTCTTACTTGTTCTTCTAAATGTAGTGATCAATTTATGTGTCGAGGTAAAGACAGGTGGACCAAAAGCAGCTACACATCCTTTTTGGCAGAGGGTGGGGGCCAGATGTCCCCTGGGTGGGTGGATGGTGTTGACCAGATGTTGCTGGGTGAGCAGAATGGATTAAAACCCAGACCCTTTGAAACAGCCCTGCTGGCATCATTCCCACTGGCAACTGGAGCCTGGCTGATGGGTGTGCTCCAGGGGGACTGTTGTGACCCTTGACTGGAGGACCAGAATGGTGCAGACCAGATGCTAGGCAATGAATCCCAGAAGTTGGGAGTTGGGGCAGAGGTGGATGTCTGGTTCATGCCCTCCTGATGGTAGCCTCCACCACCACCACCACCACCACCACCATCAGTCCACATGGAGCCTCCCACTTGGTACCGGGACCACTCCTCATCACCTGAAATTTTAGTGTTCTTAAATGAAAACCACATTAAATGCAACAGATAAATTTTGTGGAATATAGTACAGAAATACATCAATATATTTTGCCATTTCCTGGCATCTTTCAGGGTACAATACCTGAAAGGTATGTACTTCATACTGGGCCTAGAATATGGTCGTAGTACTTTAAACTGCTCAACAGAGCAGGTCATTCAAAGGAAAAACCTTCAGCTGGGCATTACCTACCCTGTTAAACTCTAACCAAGTCAGCTCCTGTGGGTCCCCTGAGGGATACACACTGTCGGTGCCATGCACCATTCTATACATGTGAATGTGGGGTTGAGCACTCATAGCATTAAAATGCCCACTAATACAAAGTACAGCTGTTCCTCAACTAATAACACCTAATTAGGACTGACAACTGGCTTGAAACTCAAAAAGCTAATGAGATGGACTTTGTTAATACCCAAGGTAAAATATGTGCAAATCATCAGTGAATATAAAAACAAAGGTGGAAAAAGAAAGTAAATTGATCATTACTACCACTGGCATACAATCTTCATAATGTATAGTACAGTGCACTATTTTGTAGATACTGTATCAGTGAACAAATACTATTGACAAATACATTTCTGCAAACATAACTCCTAAGTCTGCAAGTCTTCTCCAGCAACTCTACTGAAATAGTGTATGTGTGAGGGAATTACTGCATCTATGAATGCCTTACCAAAGTTTAACAAAATTATCTGGTGTTACCCAGAATAAAACAGATGTCCCCAGATTGAAGGAGTTACTGTACTTGGATTGCTTCTGGTCTCCTACACCCTCATGACATCCTACGTGGATGAATAATTTGTGAGATATCTCCTTTCAAATTTTTTTTTACAATATGTAAGTCATCACTTAACTCAGATTATTATGGTCTATTTTTTGGTGTGGAATATTATATCCAAAAAACTGTCTTGTACAATATAGTATATATCTCAAAAGCCCCATATGTGGGATATCCAGCCAAAAAAAAACAGCCCTGAGGTGGAAGAGTTAAACAGCAAACAGGACAAAGATTCTGGGATGGACGACTCCAGCAGGGTGGGAAAATAACAGGATTCATTACAAGCACTGTAGATATGAACACTGGGACAGTATATATAGACTTCATACTTTTATATCTCGCTCCAGCTACAGCCAGATTTTACTTGGCTAATAATACAGCCCTTGGACTGAAGAAGTTAGAATCTTTCTCCAGTTTAAAGCCTGTAATACAATGACTACTTGAACCATTTAATCTAGATACTGGTATTAGCCTTTTAGATTCTTCAGGGACTACAGTATCAGACAATAAACTGATTAAATCTTTAAGTATGAAGGAACCCAGCTGTCCACCAACCTGACAGTGAACCATGACGAGTAGATTCCGGAGACTGAACAAGGCCGGGTGGAGGTCTCATGGCAGGGGCAAGAGTCTTGGGGTCCCAGGAATGGATCCTATTTGCCTGTGAGGCCAGTGATCCACTATCCACATAACCACTGTACAGACTACGCCCATACATGTCGTCTTTCATGTGCTGGTAGTTTGCATCTGGTACAGTGAAAAGTGGGGAGTTGGAGATGGTGGAGACTGGAACACTTGTGGCTGGAACAGGCACACCTCTCACGCTACCCAGGTTATTGCTGTTGCTTCCACTGCTCGTCTTCTGGCCAATTACACCAAGGGGCTTCTCCACACGCTTCACTTCTGGAGGAACCTTGGCAAGTGGGGTGACTTTGCTTTTCTGTTTGTCTGTTCCAAGTAATATTGCTGAGTAAGATGGTTCCCTTGGTGCCAAGGGCTGAGGCTGGCATTGAGGTTTAGAATGGGAGGTTGTGAAACTGGACGCTGGTAAGTCCTGGTCAACCGAGGTCTGACGCGAATCCTCCCAAGTTGGTGTGGGAGAAGAGCATCCACTGCTGACGCTTTCAACAGAACCTCCACTTTTACTGATGATCTTGGGTGTCTTGTGACTATCTCGGTCTCGCTCTGAATCTTTAGTACGTACTGGTTTGAGCGTATATGGTAGTTCCAGCGTGTTTGGCTGATATATATCCCCTCCAAATGTTCGACTTTGATCATTCAATTTTTTCAAGCCTTTAACTTTAGTGCTGACTTCAAAACCTGCATTATCTTCAGCCTGATTTCCAGATGTGCGAGGAATCTGGCTGTTAGGAGTTTTACCGGTTGGGCTTTTAGTCTTGTTTGCCCGCTTCTTTGATGACTTATTGGTCTGACTAGATGAGTTGATATCCGACGATTTGCTTGAGGTCGTGTCCCGTTCACTTATGGACAGGTCATCAGTGTTAGAACTTTCTGTGGTTGTGGATGACGTTTCCTCTTCATTATTTTGTTTTGCACGTCTTCTTGTCCTCGGGAAATTTTCCACAATGTGCAGATCAGTCTCGGTGCCCACGGACTGTTTTTGTACAGTTGTGTCGTCTCTGACATATGAGCCAGATGTCTTTTTGTTTTTTGGAGAGTCATTACTTTCAGTAACATCCTCCTTTTTGCCAACTGCTCTCTGAAATAAACTTGCCCATGATATAGTTTCTGAACTTTTATTTCCTTTGGCATTATTATTTTTATTTTTGTTATTTTTACTCTGATTCTGAGAGCCAGAGTTGTCTGAAATGCCTGTGTAGGAATCTACATTATTGTTAGACTTTGAGTCTGAATGCTTTGTGTATTTTGACTTTGTGCCAGGGTTTGGCATCTGATTAACTTTTTTATTGTTGGAACCTGTGCTTGGCTTGCGTCCACTGGATGTGACATCTCCAACAACTGCCAAGGACTGACCTTTTCTGTTGTTGTTTGAATGTAACTGGGAATTTGCTTTTACATTCTCGACATGGGCATGACCATTGGCATAGCCATTTTTGACAGACATGTTGTTTTTGGATTCATTCTGCCCTAATGTCCTAAGGTCAAATACTTTACTCTTATCATATCCAGGCGTGTGTCCATTGGCTGGGATGGAGGTGGTCAAGGCAATAAAAGTCTTCTTCAGTATGCAGTCTGCTTCCAATGCAGCGAGGACGATGGCTCCAAGGAACATGGTGAACATAACTGGGAGGAGTACATAGTAGATGGGTGGCTCCCAAGAGGGTCTGGGCACGGCAGCCCCACACTCTGCCAGCAGGTGTGTGGGCACCGTGGCCACCATGGCGTACTCCACTCGCCCAGGCTCACTCCGCGACGCCCACCCTCCATCGCTCCCCTCAGCACCCTCAACCACCCCCAGGCTGGTGTGAATGATAAGCCGCTGTTGAACTTTAGACAGGGTGAAATCTGGGGTGAAGGCGATGTCAACCTTGTGGCTGCCATTGGGGGCCAACTGAAACCCCTGGCAGTCTAACACCTTGAAGCCGTAGCCCTCACACGGCAGCTCGTTGATGCTGAAGCCCCACACGTGTACCGGCAGTTCACCAGTGTTCCGTGCCATAAACGAACGCTTTACTGTGAAGTTCGGTGGGTAGTATTTTTCACTTTGGCTGCCTGCAAGAACATGATTATATGACTTAATATAATCACCATCATCATCCTATCTCTTTTCTCTAAACAAAATTTTAATTAATTAACAACAAAACTTGTCCCTTTGTTATACTGACATGCAAAATCATCATAACCATCATCATCCTGACCTCTGTTACTTAAGAATGGGGGTCAGATCAGGTCTAGAAATGAGGAAAGAGAAACTACAAAAGTGAAATAAATCAAACAACACGCCCAGGGAAATGGGTCACACAGTCTTTCACAAATCATTCAAGCCTTCAATATCTTGGCTCTGCCTCACAGTCTGATCCTCTGTACATACACCCACCTGATCATCTTTTGACTATAAAGTTCAAAAGGAGGTGCCAAACCCTTGTCATATGCTCCTCTGTTCATGTGTCCTCCATCCAACTCAGTCCCATCAATTCCTTAGTCTCGTGAACTGCCATAACTCAATATCTCACACTCACTGACCTTATCCATCTACCTTTCTGCCCTACCATGCCTCCTTCTACCTTAAAACTCCCTCACATATATAGTACATTTTTCGTCACTCTATTTGGCGTTAGAGACAGAAGCCTTTAAGCACTGGCAAAAAATACAACCGCAGCAATCCTCCTTAGCTCCTTCCCTACCCCCCAAAAGGATAATGGACTGAGGAAAAAGGCCAAATAAGGCTTGCAGTCCACCCGGTTCACATCCAGACAGGCCAGGAGCCATAACAACAGGCACTAACGCAACGTAATAAAATTCTACTGCGGGCTTCACATTCATATCCCTGGTACCTTGGTTTATACAGTGTCATTTACCTTCCTTTCCTCTGCTCTGCTTCCCACTTCATCTGTACTTTTACCCCTTTTCCAATACTTATACTGCACTAAGGCACTTTAAACTATTCACCTGTTCAAATCTCTCTCCATTCATGAAACTAAGAGTTACCTTTTCTCTTGGAATACACATCACTTTATTCCCATAAACATTTGCTTTCAAACATCACTGCTCACTGACATTTACAAAACTGAACTAGTCTATGAACACCTAATTCATCATCATCATCATCATCATCATCATCCAGACCTCTTCTCCTGTTAAATGACAGCGTAAGAAAGGGTCCACCGCACAAGACAAAACCTGACAGAAGTAATAATATAATGGTCTATCTATCTATCTATCGCCAGGCACCTTAATCCCGTAACGGGTGGCAACAAACAAATCGCCTCCATGTCGCCCTGTCCCCAGCCATTTCATTGCCCTGCTCCCTGCTCACACCCCCCTCTCTCATATACCTCTCCATCCCTCCATCTCATCCTTGGCCTCCCCCTCCCTCCACCTCACTCACATACTTTCTCCTCATCAGTCTCTCACTCTCCATCCTCTCCACATGGCCAAACCACCTCAATGTGTTTCTCCTAACGCTTCCTATCATATCCACATCAAGTAATCGGGTAGTAATACAACAGTACTATATAATACAAAATAATTACTTACTGTCACAATCTTTCAAATGCTTGGCGCCGATGTTGAAAGAGAGTGGCATAGCAGAGCCGGGTTTGCGATTGCCAAACTTGAGAAATCCTCGGCCACCCCTGCCCTGCACCAGCAATGCATCAATCACGGTGAGGTTGTTGCGCACTAACAGCACCGTTGAGTGGCTGCGCTCGTCAGGGGGGGTGAATGACACTCGCACTTTGACCTGATAAACATTACATATATGTTAATCTCACACATGATTTTTTTTTATGAAAATAATAAAACAGCTACAGCCAATCCCACTTACACCACTCAGGAGAGAGAGAGAGAGAGAGAGACTTACAATGAACCCTTGAGAGAATTTGAACCACTGTACTTCACCTAAACCCAAGTACTCTAAGGTGCTGTCTGCTACGGTAAGGTGGCTACTTGCTTGAGATTGATGGGTCTGCTAGGCTGGACAAACCGGAACAAAGCAACAACAACTACCTCTGTGAGCCACTAATCAAGCTACTGTGCACTATACTGTACTTGTAACGTAAGACCATATACAAGGATACTTCGCTAGAACTACTGGTCAATGTAAAGCTGCTGCTGTCCTGGTACGTTTACACAGACTACAGTGTAAGGGTATAACTATTATCTTTATATTGAGTGAAAGGAACCTGGTGTGAAACTCAAGCTATAACTTCCTTCATGCTAAGGTTGGGGAAGAGGAGGGCAAAGTGATGCTCAAGAGTGTACAACAAAGATACACTATTTTTACCTAAGCAATTGTGTGTTTATGTAAGTTGATGCCTAACATACCTGTGTAACAGTCTCACCTTTGCACCAGGTTCCAATATGATGGCAATACTGTCTTTTGCCACTCTGGTCTTGAAATGTTCCTCAAGTGTTCTGCGGTGCTGGGCCAATCCACTGGTGATGTCCGGGGCTTGGGGTGCTGGTGTAGTAGTGGTGGTGGTGGAGCCACCCCCACGACTGCCTCCCCCGCTGCTGCTCACACTGTCTGCATCCACCAGACCAAACACCTCCCCTCCACTACCACCACCCTCCTCAGTCAGCAGTGTGTCATCCTGAGGCAGTCTGTGGAAGAGTGTTGTATGGTTACAAAACATCAGAATTAGTGTAACTTGCCAACATCATACAATTCTGCACTGTCCCTGAAATCAGGAACACAGAGGCCTAAGCCTCAGCTAACCTTAGTGTTAAAACACTAAAGGAGGAGGTGCTGTGTGGCTGGGTAGTTTAAGGATACCATTTGCAGTGAAAGGGTTGGTGAAGAAAATCACCTGGTGTTAGGATGAATAAAAAGGAAACTGGCAAGACATGATGCCTGGCAGTGATATAAAAATCAAACCTGTATACTTACTGGTGGTGTATAATGGAGAGGAGGTGCTGTGTGGCAGGGTAGTGGTGTAGCAGTAGTATCTGTGCCACCACAGGAACACTGGCAGGATTCTCCACAAACACCTCCTGCACACTGCTGTTGTGCACCTGGGTCAGTGGGAATGTCACCTGTGGCACGGAGAACAGGCTGGGCCACTTCAGTGCTGCCTGTGGGAGACAAAGTTGCAAAGAGTTACAACATATATTTTTTTTTTACTATTATGGGACCTGTGAGGGAGGGATGAAGATGCAAAGCGTTATAGCAACAAACCTTTTTATTTTCAAGAGAATGATTGTACAGTAAGTCTTATTACGTCACCCGTCTTTACAATTCTTTTCATATAAATTCCAGTCCTGTGCTACAGTATCTACTACTGGTACAGTGACAGACTGCCCAGCCTTATTCAATGCTATTTTAAAGCCAATCTGTTTCTCCAAACATAAACTAATTTAAGTTTCCCCAAATTACATCATCATCATCATCATCATCCAATCCTACGTTACCCCATGAGGAGCATAGAAGCCCGGGGTTAGGCAAGTTGGTCCTGACATTTAAGATGAGAGTGACCAGCCTCACTCATCCCTGAGTGGCATTACATGAGCAGTAAACCCCAACCATCCCTTGGATATAAACCTTCACCGGCTCAAACCGACTGGAATGCCATAATTACTCACTAAACAACCAGGCGCCAAATTTGGTTATATGGTTACCACCCAGCATAGTAAATGGTTTCCTGGTGCACAGGAAACCATTTGGCTTGTCACTCAGTGTACAGTCACCCACAGACAGAAGGAAGAGGAAAGAATGAAGGGAAGAAAGACAGAAGAGGGAGTGTAAAGTCACATGTAGACAGGACAGGGAAAGAATGAAGGAAAGAAAGACAGAAGAGGACGGAAGGATGAATATACTGTACAAGTTGTGATATTTTGTAATACATCTGACTTACAATAATAATAACTATCAGTAGAGAAAAGTAGTGATAAAACAACTACAGATGTTAGAGAGAGAGAGAGAATGCTGAATGCCTATGAATGTACCTGAGCGGTGAAATGGAAGCCATGTACTTCGGACGTGTGCAAGACGATGGAGGTGTTGAAGGTGGTGGCGGACAGGTTGAGGTAGCGGGAGCGCAGACTGGAATACAGGCTGGTGTCTGTGTCTGCTACGTGGGAGGTCAGGGACAGTGTGTTGACCCACTGCTGACCCACTGAAAAAGAATGTACACCCTATTATACGTTTTAATTCTAATGGTGTCAAATTGCCATCTCTCCATTTTGAAGGTTGGAATGTTACTGTATATAAAAACTAGAATGTGGTGCCAGTTGTCAATAGGATAGATAGGGAGGTATGTAGGTAGACAGGTGGATAGGTGAAAATCAGCGTCAATATTGTGGGTGACGTGAAGAATCGTCGCTACCAATGTAAAATCATAAGGCGTTGGAGAGCTTATTGTGGGGTTTTACCTTGAGGTAGATGCTGCTCTGCCTCACTTGCCCCACTGTCTATCTTGTATTGTTAGTGAAGGTGAGTTATAGACACTCTTGGGTAGTATATACTAATGCCTGCAATTATTACATACCTATAACCAGTACATAATGTTTTAACAAATTAATGCCTAAACCAGTCACAATGGATGCTATGGAAAGGGTGTTGGACTCACTGAAGAAGTACAGTTTACTATACTCTTTCTAACTCTTAACTTGACCTAAAACTGCCCTCACCATCTTCAATGCTGAGTTGTACCAAGAGATAAGCATTAATATGATACTGGTCATGAAGACACCAGTGTGTTGGGTACAGTCTAGTTCACTGCACAGATAAAAGAATTCACCTTTGCCAGTAAGTGTAAAGCCAGTGTAGCATTCTGAGCCACACTCCAGCTTTGGGTCAAACACAAGTCGGCCGATGTGACTCTTGTGGTCAGGTTGGAGGGTGGCCGAGCCAGACTTACTGGCCTCGTAGGAGAACCGGGCATCACCGGGAAGCGGCTTGACTTCTTTGACTGTCATTGGATGCCCGAAGGTGGACAGGATGTTTAGGTTTTGGTGCGATATTTTACCCTGAAAGACAGAAAGACTGATGTTTATACAGTGTTCAACCAATCTGCCAGCACTCGTTAATAATCACCATTCTCATTCAGCCCCAAAATAAATATCACCACCATCACCACCACCATTAGTTTGTGTTTATATATTCTTCAGCCAATCAGCCAGCACCCAACAACAATCATTATATGTATTCTCTTTCAGCACAAATATAAAGAACATCATCATCATCATCATCCAGACTTCTTTTCCCACATAAGGATGGGGTGGGTTAGAGTCCTGAAAGTGAGTGAAAAAAAAGGAAAGAATAAGACTCATGGCTTGCTAATTACATGAATCACACTCTTACTCAACATTCAAGTCCCTGGAATCCTGACTCCACCTCACAAGCACCGCCCCCCCCACACACACACATGCACTTCATGACTTCCTATCAGACTTATTTATGATGATAACCTTCTATGGAGCCACTTAAACTATACTCTTCTTACTTTGACTTGGCCCAAAACTGCTACCTCTCTATGCTGAATGCTGAGCTGTAACAAATTAACACTAGATCATGAAGCTAATCATGAAGAAGTGCTGCAGAGGATGGAGAGCCGTAGTATTGCCTTTTTCTGCCACTGAGCTACGTAAAATATGCTAAAAAATGGCAAAAATCTGGGCCAAGGTGAAAGAGCTACAGTGAAAAGTACCGGTACATGTATATCTCAAGACTCACAAATAATAACTATGGTCATCACCCACTTACCGGAAATGCATTGTCGAATATTATGGTGTTTGGAACAACACTGAGGGAACCATCTGCCGTGCGTAGTCGGAATGGAATTTTAATTTGCTCAAACTGCGTCTGAACAAAGGATTCTGCAATAAATATGCCTTCTGTGTCGGGGGTGATCACGCCGATTCTGAATGCCGCGTAGTGGTTGGGTTTCAGGAACAACTGCGGAGGAAGAAAAAGTTTGTTGGTTACGTAGTAGTCGCTGTGATAAAGTAACAACCATAGTAGTGACTTGAGAGAGGAGGGTGTGAGCTGGGGGCAGGGCAGTGAAATGGCAGGGCGACATGGAAACGATCTGTTTGTGACCACCCCTTACGAGATTAAGGCGTCTGGCAATTGATAGATAGATAGTAATGATAAAGTTTTCAGGTTAAGTAATGGTAATGGAAGTTGGTATTAATTACTCTTACTCAACAGCACAGGCAAAGGGGTGGCTGGGGGGAAAGGCACTGGCCAACCCTGAATCATGCCTGGCCATCCCAAATTTCCGAGGTAACGTCCTCTAACCCCCTTAAACATTTCTTCTTAGGCCACCCTAAAATTAGGTTTGGTTACCCCATTTTTAAAATCCTGGCTACACTCCTGCTCTTGTCATTATTATTATTATTATTATATTATTATTATTATTGTTGTTGTGATCCAAAGGCTTATCTCAATGTGAAACCTATGAATAAGCCTTTTCAGCAGTGTGCTACCCCATACCATTTGTTGAGGTTATTACATGAAACTCTCGTGTCCCCTGTCTCACTTAAATCAGCGTTCTACTGCATCATACAGTATAACACCACAGTCACAGAAAGTAATAACTGTGACACATTGTTTCAGGAATGGATGCAGTACGGACAGATAGGAATACAGCCGTTTCTTTTGGTCTTACACAGTCGTACTCATGCTCTTAAGGTCAAGGTGATTATTACGGTCTTACACAGTTGTACTCACACTCTTTATGGTCAAGGTGATGTGGTTATGTGGGGATGTTATGTTGCCCCAGTATGTACCACAGCACTGCCGGTCGGGTTGAAGCCCCACCCTAGTGTAATAAGAGAGAGATTTGAAGACGGCTGTTTATGAGGGTCATGCACATCACTACTCACACTCTTATTGGTGTAGGTCATGTTGTTGCGGTTGCGTATGGATGTAATGTTGCCGGCCTCCACCCCCATCAGCTCCACAGCGCTGCCGGTCAGGTTGGAGCCCCAGCCACGCAGCCGCAACTCCACAGGGTTCTCGTTGATCACATAGAAGTAAATGTCACGCTGATCACCCATCCCAAGCGTTCCAAAATCCAGCCAGGAGTCCCCGCCCACAGGAGGGATGTACTGGAAGAAAAAAATATCATAGTCTTCATCCATTCCTCTTTTCCCATCCTAAAATGGAGTGAGGCAGCAGCCAGTAACAAAGAACACTGTAAAATATAATCAACTCTTCTCTCTTACACTTCAAACCTCCCCCAGTCACTACAGCATGGTTGCTTTCACCTGACAAAGACCCGTAACCTCTTTGGTTTAGCTAATGGCTTAGTATGGTCAGACTGGAGGATAATTCTAACAAATAACTAAGGAAACTCATTCCTATCTAATAATTAAGGCTCATCAAATTTCATGCAACCACAACCAGGTTTTCAAATTACAAATGGACCAGTCCTGTCAGGTGAAAAAAAAACACACACACACAGAGGGATATACTAGTTGCAGAGTAATCCCAGTCTGCCTGGTTGGGTAGACTCATCAACCACAGGCAAGCAACCACCCCTGCAGGGCCATCCCATGCAGTGAACTGATGAATCCATACCTCTTTCCCCTCCCTTGAATGAGGTGAGGTAAGGTTACTGAGAGAGAGAGTGATACTAACCTTAGTGAGCTTGCCGTTGTATGCCTTGAGCGGTATGGTGATGGTGGTGATGTTGGTGTGGACAGTGATGGTGGTGGTGAGTCGTGCGTCTGTGCCCACACTCAGCAGCTGTAGGGTAGCCACATGGGCACTCTCCCCCTCACCCACCACTACAGACCCTCCCCAACCAACCTGAAAATTAATGTGCATATTAGTAGTTGTAGTAATTGTAGTAGTAGTTGTAGTGAATGGGAGCGTGGCCCATTGGATTGGGCAAATCTGGGCTGTCTGGACATTGCTACTCCTCACCCTGCCCTTGGGTGGGAAAGGTCACCCTGCCCTTGGGTGGGAAAGGATGTCCAGATGATGATGATGATGATAAAGATGAGTTGCAATAGTAGTAGTAGTAGTAATAATAGCATCAGGATACTTGCTGTTATTACTAATGAACATCTGGCTGTGATGAGAAGGGATAAATTGAGATGGTTGGGGCATGTGGAGAGGATGGAGGATGGCAACTGGGTGCTGATGGTGAGAAGTGTAAACACTGAGGGCAGAGTTGTGAGAGGCACTGAAAAAGACTTGCAATGAGGTTATACAGTGTGACCACAGGGATAAGAAGTTGAATAAAGAGGCTACCAGATTTCAAGGAGCATGAAGAACTGCCATTAAGTGACCAAGGCTGACGTATGCAAGCAGGTTGGAGTCTTTATAAATGAGATGAATGAAGGTGAAGGAAAAATGTAAAGTACAAGCCCCAATTTTCCTACCTCAAAGTGTTTCCTGGCCTCGTCTGGCAGGGTGAGGTTGTAGATGACGACAGGGCATGGGAAGGTGTTGGTGAGGGTGAGGTTGCGTGGCTCACTGCTGGGGTTGCTGATGCCACCCCCTCCACTTCCACTGCCACTGCCCGCCACCCCACCCACCATCCCACCCAGCACCCCTGCCACCGCCCCAATGCTCTCCTGTATCCCACCAAACGATAACCCCACTTGAGGTTCACCAGACCCTATATCTGAAATGGAAAAATAAAGTCATCATCATATTAACCTCCCTTCCAATGATGTTTTCTGTGGACTGGAAGCTAAAAAAAAAATACTCAAACCAGCTAATCACTTCACAACTGATGCTGGATGCAACTGGGAAAAAAACAAAATCCAGATGTATGAGGACATTTGCATCAATTTGAAAGTCTCAGCTTGGACTTTGCACAATCAATCAGAATGATAACCAAGTGACTGTACTTGTGGATGAATGTGTCCTGTCTGACTGATGACTGTGTGGCCAGGTATAGTACCAAACTTGTAGCCACATTTCACTCTCAAGGCAGTACCTACCAGGGTCAATGGTAGCCACCCACCTAGTACCTACAACTTATCAAATGCAGCCTACAACGATGCGAAAAGCAGGTCATTAGCCATGTACCGGTAAGAATAATGATGAACAAGTCAAAATGCTAATGACACAAGAACCAAAATGAACAGGAGACATGGAAATTGGTATTTAAACAAGAGAAGACATAAATAGTGAGACCAAAACTGGGAACAAAGCAGACAGGGGTAAAGATGAGAAAGAGATTCATTTGTAATAACCTGTGCCAGTGAAGATGTGTACAAGTTAGCAGTGGAGGGGAAAAAAGTGTGAAACAAATTAAATGGGAGGTGAGTAGAAGACACTGGCACTGATCAAAACAGACAAAATTCCCATGAAAACTACGATAAACATGAAAAATGCTCGGACGTGATGACAAACAAAAACTGCACAAAAACCATGATTAATGGATGAAAATTACACAAAAACCATAAACAGGTCAGAACTGCATGAAAACCAAGACAAACATCAAAATTGTGTGAACACCTTGGTACACAGATCCAAAGGTGAACTACAGAACCAAAGCCAAGCAGAACTGAATACAAAACCAGAGCCAGGAAGAACAGAGAACGGAAGTGTGCTGAACAAAATACAAACCAAGATGAGTCAAGCATAAACCCAAACAGGATCCCGACAGGCAAGGAAGACAGGAAATGCCAGACACTGAAACCCCAAACCTACTGACCTGCACCTGTGTGGAACCTGGTGATGGATGTGTGTTGTTGAGAAGCGAGCAGAGCCAAATTAAACCAAGACCATACAAACCGCTTTGAGTAAGACACCCCATCTATGACCCAAAACAGGCAGAGAAGACAGGAACTACACGATACTGAAGAGATAGAAAAATGGAAAAAAGAAAGAAGAACACCTCAGTAAGACCCACAGACAGAGAAGACAGGAACTACATGACACCGTGAACCCGAATGGTACTGACCTGCACCCGTGTAGAACTTGGTGATGGATGTGTTGTAGAGGAGGGCCCCGTGTAGAAGGTCCACCGTGAAGGGGACGCTCAGCTTGTACGCAGACACTTTACTCTTGATCAGGATCTTACCCGACACTTTCTTACCACTCGTCACTTTGGAAGCTGGAGAACGAAGATGATATCAGTACAAGTGTATACATTTGTATGGGTACAATGGGATGTGACAGACTGGAACTTGATATTTCACCACAAAATTACTGGTATTCTACTGCTTTGAATTTAACAAGCTCAGTAATGCTCATAACTATCATTTATAATGACTCCAACGTGCTTGAATGTGTTGGCATTGGTCACCTAATGGCAGCTCTCCATGCTGCTCAATCTCTGGCAGCCTCCCTATTTAGTCTCTTAGCCCTGATAACTAAAAATAATTAACAATAAAATACCATCTTAGGTACCAAAAATACTGTACTAAATCTATCTCTGAACTCTTTCAAATGCAACGTGTATGGACACAACCTAAATGAACACTAAATACAGTTCCATTTATTTTTACTTCCCTGTTTAAGACAAGGTGAGATCTACCTTCCTTAATTCCAACTAGGCTTTACACATTTGATATTTAAGACAGGATATTTCTAACTTTCCCCGTTATCCCTCTAACTAGGCTTTACACGTGTGGTTCCCTGGTTCAGCATAAACACTACATCACACAAATAATGTTACATACGATCAAATGTTACTGTTGCGACTTGTGTGGGTCGAACTGTTCCGGGGGGTATCTTCATTGGCTTAAAGTCAATCGTTATTGCGTCGTTCACCGGTGTGGTTATCACATTCTGCATTGAGGGAGGGGGGGGAGGATTGCGATTAATATTTGTATTCTTAACTGCAAAGAGAAAAAATGCTATTAGTATTGGTATTATTATTCTTAACTCTTTCTGTATAATGACATCTTTTCTGACTTTATTCTCTCTGTATAATGACATCTTTTCTGACTTTATTCTCTCTGTATAATGACATCTTTTCTGACTTTATTCTCTCTGTATAATGACATCTTTTCTGACTTTATTCTCTCTGTATAATGACATCTTTTCAGACTTTATTCTTACACTCTCATTATGAGTGAACTTAACCTAAAGTATACAAGTCAGTGTCCAAACTAAAACTCTATAACCATCATCACCATGATCATCATCAACAACATCACCATCATCATCATCTTCATAATGTCACCCATCAAAAAATCAAGTAATTAGGATCCACAAACAAGGAAGAAAAATCTCAAGAAGTATCAGAACTATTAAATAATATTCTCCATGAATTGGGCCACAAAATCATTCACATAACAACCACAAATTAACAATCCTGGCAGGTGGGAAGAACAAACAAATGACAGAACAGTTAACAAGCCAAGAATATAAGGTGGCAATTTATACCCAATTATGTAGCTGTGTGCTTGACTTATGAACTGAACAGGTGGAGTGGGAGGAATACAAGATATGTAACAAAAAATACGTAGTGGAAAAAATTAATAGACTTCAGATATGTGAATATGGGTGAAGATGGTGGTGGTGATTAGCAGTTAAATTACGACTGGCATGTATTTGTGCTTGTCTGCCGATCTGACGTGTTAGTCAAAGAGTGTACAGAAACTTTTAAGGGACTCCTATACGAAGTATAAATAATAGACAGATATAAAAAAACCTGATGACAAGAAGAGAGAATGGGGTTACCATTATTGTTGCTGCTTAAATGCAGTCAGACTAGCTAAGCAGACCTGTCAACCACAGGTAAGCAACTGCTTCTGTGGGTCCACCCAACAAGTACAGTACAGTACATTTACACTGTATAAGGATCTGACTTCCCCTTGTGGTTGGAAGCATCTTGCTAGACGTGGACCAGGGTCCTTCCCACAGTAAGATGCTGGGATATGTGATTTGGCTCCTGGGTGGACATAGTAGCTACACTAAGGTACACAGCACCCTCACATGTAGGTTCCCTGTTGGGGCTGTAACTGACCTGAATGTGTATGTGCTTGTGTGCTGAGTTGAGCAGGTGTAGCGGGAGGGAAGATGGTGGGTCGTGAGGGGTGCGGAGGCCAAAGTGCAGACCGTCTTGAGGGCAGAAGAGGCCCGGCTGACCCGACACCTCCACCTCCACTGGCACAACCAGATAGTCGCTGCTGCTCTCGCTTGTCACGATTCTAAACAAACACAAATGATAGTGACAATGCTGATATCTATCTATCTATCTACACACAGATAAGTACAGAGAGAGACACTTGATAATGAAACCCTTATACAAGTGAGATTCGTAATATGCTTGTCACAGTTGCTGAAATTAGGAAATGGTCCCCATATTTTACAACAAAATGCTATGGAATGGATGCGGAGCCACAGTATTGTCTTTTTCTGCCATTAAAGGAGATAAGCTGCAAAGAGGACAAAAATCTGGACCACTTTAAGGTGAAAGGTCTAAAAAAAAAACAGCCAACACCAAGGGACGTTAATCTGGTTGTAATCTGGACCAGGTTATGGTGAACGAACTATATAACAAGTGGCAGTGTGGGAAGCTCACCTGACGTATGCGGTATGGTTGTTCTCGCGTCGTGCCACGAAGTTTGCTCTCATGAGGTGTCGGGTGTGGTAGGGTGGGATGTTCCACAGGTTCTTCTGGCCCTCTTGTGACCCAGAGAGCAACTCCAGGTGCAGGTCACCCCCGGTGCTGTACATCTCTGTTATCTGGAGGGAAGAAGAGCATTTACATTTTTCTATTTCTATTGCCAGACGCCATAATCCTGTAAGGGGTGGCCATTTGACTTTGAGTTATTTGTTTTACGGGGAGGGGCACTAACCCTCCACCAACCCACTTGCTGACACGTAGGGAGCACGTATGAGTTGGTTATATGGTTACCACCCAGTGTTGTAAATGGTTTCTTGGCTTACAGGAAACCATTTACATTTTCACTGTGATAAATGTGTTAGCTAGGGACACCTTCAAAGGGTGGTAATGATATAACTGGGCAGCTCCACTTCCTGGTTATACAAACAAAAAGAAGGTGTGCCATGTCATACACTTTCCACACAGATTTTGTTCCCAAAAGCTCAATCCACTGTCAGTTCCCTAATCTCTGAAGTTCCTCTAAAGAAATTATGGTTTTTACCTGATATCACTTTGCAAAATTCCAACTCAACTTACTGATGAGTGTGAGTCTTACCTGCAAGGAGTGAGGGTGAGGATTGTGAAGCTGGATGAGAGGGGAGTACGAGGAGTTGAGAGGCATCCGTACCCCTACTAACGGTCGTAGTCTGTACGGGTTCCCGGTACCCACTGCTCGCACCTGAAAGACAAACACACGTGATTGGTTACCTGTCAGACTTATCCTCCACTCTGACTACACTTGGTCACTGAACTGAAAGGGGTTGCAGGTCTTTGTCTGATGAAAATAAACACATGGTAAAGATCCACTATACTCATTTCACATTAATCTGGCCCATCATTTCTCCATTTTGAATACTGACTTGTCACAGATTAACAGTAGAATATGGCACTAGTCATGACGAAGTGCTATTGGAAAGGGTGTAGAGTTGTAGCACTGTCTTTTTTGCCACTGAGGAAGGTGAAATAAGCTGTAAAGGATGAAAATCTAGGCCAAGTGATTTTGGATATATGGAATTTAGACACGGGGAACTGCAAAGTCTGTGGGGTGTACGGGGAACTGCAAAGTCTGTGGGGTGTATGGGTTGGATGGTGTGGAATACGTAAAGCTGTGATACACACTTGACTTACCCCATACTTATAGGTCCCAATAGACGTGTGTATGAAGATGGTGTTTTCTATTAGGCCTTCCTCCCGCCCCAGGAACACCACATCAAATGAGGTGTTCCCCCCCGGCAACACCACCTGAAAGGAAAATCTATTGTCAACATCATAAGACATGTATTTTAGTGCCTTGCTTTTACCATCAACTTTATCATCAATGTCATTGTCATCATCATCAATACAAGCATTATACTGTGGTGATTCATTTATATCATCATCTTTATCATTATCTTCATCATCAAAATACAGTACACACATTATACTGATTTAAGTTTACCATCATCTTTGTCATAATTATCAGCATCATATGGAATACACAGATGCCAAAATCAGGCATATTCTAACAACAGCTGTCTTCTAATCAGCCTCCCATTCTCCATTCTCTCCAAACAACCAAACCATCTCAATGTATTTCTCTTAACACTTTCAGTCACATCTGCATCAACACCACAACATTCCTTCATTACTTCCTCATTTATGTGTCTATCTCTCTCCACGTCAAACACTTACAATCACATCCGCATGAACATTACTGTATAATGCCCCTTTACTTCCTCATCTGTCTGTCTGTTTCTCCATGTAAAATGCTTCCAGTAACATCCACGACAACATCACAATGCTCCTTTACTCCCTCATTTGTGTCTCTCCACATAACTCCACATGCATACAGTACCTTATCCTGGAAGAAGGTGCAGTGGAAGTGTAATGTGTTGCCAGATAGGGAGTGGAGCTGTACGCTGGTTTCGGGGCTGCTGTTCTGCACAACCACCTTCCTCATCAACGGCATCCCAGTTGGGCTGTGTGCGAGATGAGATTGGTATACGACATCTCTATGCACCTGATTTTCCATTACTAGACCTGTCGAGCCATCCCTTCACTTGATGGCACTAATATGACTGGACAGTGGACCTACCTCATCATACTAATATCCCTCCATCCTTTCCCTATCTGCTGAAAGAGTATCTCTATCCCTTCCCCATCCCCTGAAATAACATCTCCATCCCTTCCCTATCCCATGACAGAACACCTTCACATGATAGCACTGATATGACCAAGCATTCACCAGGCATGCACCATGTCTTGTTATGTGGTTACCATCCAACACAGTTAATGATTTTCCGGGCTACATTAAACCATTTTGTCTGTCACTCAGTGTAGTAACCTGCAGGCAACACTACATCAAGTGAAAGGATAATGGGCACCCACACCTTACCACACTGTACTTTATTTAAAATCATACCAATATCGTACCTTTAAACACTTTAATACCACACCGATACCTCAAATTCAACACAGCTCTGAATACTTTTACACACAAACTGTTCATTCATTTTAAAAAGTCTTGTACCAACCACTGTTCTGCACATTACACTACTGAACCTTAGTCCATACACAAAATTGACAACTGCAGTATTTCACTTTTTATTCAGCTTTGGGGATATTTCTCATAGTGATCAGGCTAAAAACTGCCTCCATTAGTCCCTTCATTATGATGATTAATTTTTTTGCTTATTCTTGGTACTGACAAAAGATTTCATTTAGTTTTGGTGAGACCTCTCATTGTGAAAGGATTAATGGTTTCAAATACCGTATATTACGACAAGAAAAGAGTATCCTGTCATGTATGCATGCACTCACACACACACACACACACACACACACACACACACACACACACACACACACACACAAATCTTGCATCATGAGCCAGTTTTTGCAATTCTCTCTCTCTCTAAAAAAAAATACATATCTGTTAAAACCCCAGACCAAAGTTAACTATGATAATACTTGCATATTTTGACAGCCTTTCCTCAAACAGTGATCCATCCCCAGGTTATTATATCCATTAAAACTCCAAGCTAACTACTGTATAATGCACATTTGTGAAACAGGATGTAACCTGATTTTAAAAAACAGGAAATGTCATAGCTCGTAAAAATCTAGACGTGCGATAAAACGACTCTGTGTTGGTGGAGGTTCGACTTATTTTTGTGCAGGGATCCGGAATGTGATATCAGCTGCCGGTGCCTCACTTCCTGAAAGATTAGACAAGTCACCCTCACTCATATGTTCCTGTTTTCTGTCTGTTGGTTATGGCTTTTTCTACTGCTGCTTGCTGTTTTTTTGCAGTTACTTTATATACTTCCCCTTGTCGACTTTCTCTACTGCTGCTTGCTGTTTTTTTGCAGTTACTGTATACTGTATATTTCTTCTTGTCATTCTCCTCTTTTGTTTTTCATCCATCAGTTCTCTAATTCATTACTTCAATCACTTGCTACTTCATCTCTCTACTGTTTATCTTTCTTACTATTTTTCTTATTCTTTTTAACTTATAGTCTCTCTCTCTCTCCCCCCCTCTGTATTGTTGACCGTTTCTCGTATTTTTTATTATCGTGCTCTCTTCTCACTTATGATTCTCTCATTTATCACTCCTCCTTTCTGCTATACAGAGTTCTGACTTTTTTTTTTTTTTTTTTTTTTACTTTTTTTATTTATCACCTCTCCATCTGCCACTCTTATTTTTATCTACCTATCCTCGTCACTGACGTCTTGTTTCCTCTTGGGAATTCCCCCACATGTGATAGATGTGACAAGACTCTCAAACAGCTCTCTTTCTCTCTCTCTCTCTCTCTCTCTCTCCACTGCTGTTTACAGTATATTAGTCAAATAATGATGATAATAATAATAATAATAATACAAAATAATAATAATAACAACTTCAGTTTTCCTTCTTGCATCCTGCTAATTCTTCCTTATTCCTTCCTTCTCCCTAAAACCAGCTTAGTTACCGGTACAGCAGCAAGATATTTATACACTAGTCTGTCACAATTTGAGCCCTGTTTTTCCTGTACACAGTTTTTATTACAAATATTTCTTAATGCAGGATGGATAAGGAAAGGAGGTTGCTATATCCTCCTATTGTCTACTTCTTCCTGTAAAAACCATGTTAGTTACAACAGGAAAGTTATCACAAGCTATTTTCAGTTTCAGCCTTGTTCTGTTAAACACACAGTGTGAAATAAAACAATCTCAACTGCCAAACTCCTCCAGTATCACGAGTTTTTCCTTTAATTTTAAACTATCATCGACCTAAATTAACATACTGAAGAACTCTTAAAGTGTAGGACTTTACATGAACAGGAATATATTTCTCACCTTGTGCTCATTTAGTTTTCGTCATCTGCATTATTTATATTCCATGGTTAACATTCCTCCTTCCCCATTTTGTATTCATTCAGTTAGCTTTGCCCAGACTTCATCCTCCAAACCTCTCTTCTCCCTCCAACCACTTCATGCCACCCTCCATCATTTACTGGGACAAAAGTTGGCACGCTACTTGATACCATCCACTATATACTTACAGCACGTCCATCATTTTCCTCCCTGACGCATCATATCACAGAATCACCTATGGACAGAAATATACCAAGCCTCTCTCAGCTTGGGAGTATTAGCAAGCCAAGGAAAGTGAAAAGCAAACGAAGTAAAATATCAGGTGAACTTCTGTGCTGATATTCCTCAACGTTATGTATCATTCGTTGGTCTTGTCTATTTATAAATCTAACTCCTCTTGATTCCCCATTTACCTTGTTTACATATTATTATCCGAGCTCAAACTCTCTCTCTCTCTTACACACTGATGTACTATTCATATATTCATAACAAATTACCATGACAATCCTGTAAACTTACTAATTTGGTAAGATTAATTACACACACACACACACACACACACACACTTGAAAAACATATTATATACTTACTGCTCTTTAAAATCTAAATGTGGGGGATCGAAAACAATATAATTTTTTGAGGGGACCCCTTTATCGTCGATGATGTCCCCATATCTGAAAAAAATATAAATAAATAAATAAATAAAAAGGCAAAAATTATCCATAGATGGGAAATTGTTAGTAAATATTATGTAATGAAACTGAAGATATTGATTGTTACTGTTATGCGTAGGTCTGGGAAATATTGCACTGATACATAGAGGTAAGGTATTGGGGAAAATAGAGAGAGAGAGAGAGAGAGAGAATCAATACAGAATACATTAACCCCCCTCACACCAGACCATCTTATATTTAATTCCTTTTAATATTGGCTGCTTTTAGCATACTAGAGATCCGTTATAGTGAAAGAGTTTACAGTATACAATAACTCCTTTCGTGTGTGTTTTATTCTTGCTGCTCTTGTTCTTCTGGTTCCTGGGTCATCTGGAAGTGAACCCAGTAAACTACAGGTTGAGTGTGCCCCCCTCTTGCCACCCACCATCCTCCTTTTAGAGAATAGGGAAGGAGATGAAGGACATTTATACAACCAGGCAGTGGAGTCTGGTTACAACAGTGCCACCACATGAAGGCTACCCTCTCCACCACCATATTCTTCTTGTCTTGCTACAAATGGATGGTTATATCAGGGATTTTCAGCAGTACTGGGTTTAATATCAATTTACATTATGCCTTCACATCCTATATATATTTTTTCTTATTCTTGCAGCCATCAGACAAATTTGCTGAACTTAAGAGAGATGTCTGGTAGTGAAGAGCTGGCATCAACCTCTGTTAGCCCCTTTGCTATTAATGTGTTAAACAGTATAAGTGAATCAGAAGAAACAGGCAGAGGCAGATAAACAGATGGACAAATTGATGCGCAGACAACTGGATAGACGAAGAGAGAGAAATACAAACATACTGATAGACATATATAGCTACACAGACAGACAAATAGAAAGACAGGCAGACAGACAGATCAGATAGTGATAGATGATGGAAATTCTTTGTACAAATTGCTACATCAACACATGCCCACGTGCGACCCATTACGGAGCAAAAGTTACTGATTTATGGGGCGTCACTGTCCTTCCTCATACAATACCCATAAGGTCATAAGTAAACAGCTGGTATTTGGACTGGTATTGATGTAGCATTTTTTACTTAAAATTCTCTCCTCTATTATTCCTCAAAGTCATACCCTTCCCTCCTGAGACACATGGCATTTTATTCTTATTACTGGTTCATGATTTTATTCAGATGTCTAGTGGCAAATGGATTAAATATTATAATACAGTAGATACTGGTATATATATTCAAAACTGGTACATAAAGGTATCTACAGCAATTTAATTTCAGTCCAAAGAAACATGCTGTTCTTACTATAACTTGGCCCAGCTCTCATCCCCCTCAAGCTTATTTCACGTAGCTCAGTGACAGAATAAGACAAAGCTAACATTGTACATCCTTTTCACAGAACATTTTCTTGACTAGCATCATATTCCAGCAATAATTAATTGTTACAACTGAGCCTTCAAGATGGAGAGAGGACAGTTTTAGGGCAAGTTAGTGTAAAAGGAGTATAGAAATGAGGAGGTAAAATGATTTCAGTAGACACCTGTATTGCAATTTAAAGCCTAGGGAATTAATGAGGAGGTAAAATGATTTCAGTAGACACCTGTATTGCAATTTAAAGCCTAGGGAATTAATGAGGAGGTAAAATGATTTCAGTAGACACCTGTATTGCAATTTAAAGCCTAGGGAATTAATGAGGAGGTAAAATGATTTCAGTAGACACCTGTATTGCAATTTAAAGCCTAGGGAATTAACCTGCTAAGTCTGTATATGTCAAAGGGTAAGACTTTTATGACTTTAAAGGTTATATACTGACCTACCACACTAGTATGTATCGACTGGCAGAGAACACTGACCTACCTTAAGTACTCATGATAGATAATGGGGATGAAATTCACAGTTTTTTTTTTTTTTTTTTTTTTTTTTTTTTTTTTTACGTGTCTGACTCTGGGCAAAGGCTGCAGGGCCTATTTCTCGGGGGCAGTGACCCATTCCGAGGCCCAGTAGTCCTCCTACACCTCCACATGTCATATGCTTAAAACTCAATAATAATAATAATAATAATAATAATAATAATAATCAAGGTGTAAGGGTCAAGGCTAGGTTCTGAGGCTAGATTGATGCAGTCCAGTACATTTAGGGGTAGATGACCAGTCCACTCCCCTTGCTGGTCCATTTGAAAAACCTCCAACCATCTCTTACGGTATTACACCTATGAAAGGCTGTCACTCGGAATAGGGCAGTCAAATAACTACAGGCCAGAATATTAGGTGGTGATTTCTGAGGCATGCAATGAAGATACAGTACAACTCGTATTCTCGTCAGATAAGGAAGCTCCCTAACGCCCCTCCCTTGGCGATTTGTTTTCAGGTATGGTTGGTTAATATCCTTGTGTATGTCAATTATGCAGAGTATGGTGATATGGGAAGGATTTATATAACATGAAAGAGAATGGCAAGGTGTAATAAGCAAAAAAAAATCAGGAAAAGGTGTTAGGGAGCTTCCTTAACCGATTGGAATATGGGCCTGAGTCTGCTCTCTTTCTAGCACTGCCAACTTAATGCTGTAGTGTAGGTTACTGGCTGATCAGATCTAATAACCACACAAGTTTCATACAAGACTGTCAAAAATGGGGTTGTCTCGTCTTCATGTAGGATTTAAACATCCAGCCCAAAGAACTATTGCTTGTTGAGATACTTGAAAATACAGATACAGAAGTCCATTAAGCATTGTATTTTAAAACTGCACATAAAAAGGGCTAAAATTCATACACACATTAGTGGGTCTTTTTTCCCCCCAAGTTATTAGCCCTGTTATCTTTTCAGGATATTAAGTACAGTACATTCAGATAATATACATCATTTCATTTTTAAAGGCTCCAACATGCTTGCAATTGTTGGCCTTGGTCACCTAATGGCGGCTTTCCACGCTGCACAATCCACTGCAGCCTCCCTGTTCAGTCCCTTAACCCTGAGGTCACACTTAATGCAATTTATGTTGAAAATGCACTGAAGTAAAGCCATTATGAACCTGTGCTAGTAAAACTGAAATGACAGTAACACTAAAAATAGCACTAAAAGCCATCAAAATTAAATTCAAAGTAAATGGTACAAACACTCCTTTAAAACATGACTTAGGGTACAAACTACTATGCATTACAGTATAACTATTCTGAAAGTGCACCGTCTGATGTAAAGTTATTAAGAATCTGAACTGAGTGTTGAAAGTTATTAAGAATCTGAACTGAGTGTTGAAATGATCTTACCTTATTTCTGTTTCACCCGTTTTTATAATCTGAAATGGAGAGAGAGGCATGTTAGATGTCAATATTATACAGGCAAAGCAAAGCAAGTTGTATTTCTGCCGATATGTGTAATGTGTAACGAACTGGCTGGGATTCAGTGATATAATTTCTTCCACCTTTCAGCATAATGATATCTAATTTGACTACCTTCTATCAATACCTCTGTGGAGTCATTAGAGAGAGAGAGAGAGAGAGATTCTTCAAGTTTGCACTCCTATAAAACTCACGTAAAGTCTGTGGAAAAATGAAAGAACATGAAAGGTATACAGTATATGACCAAGGTGTTTGCACAGTGATATGTCAGCACTAAAAGTGTGGTTCCAGTAATCAATACCAAGACCAACACTAATGGTTTAACGTGTCACATAAATCTCAACTAAATCACTCCCTTGTGTTAACTATTCCCTCAGGATATATATTAAGCCTTTTAGGTGGAATACTCTTCAATTTTTATTTCATTCTGTCTACTAGTATAGTACTTTACTCAGTTTAGAATTCACTCGATTGATGGTAGTAGGCTTTACGAGTATTTTACTGTAATATTTTCAATCATGCATCCAGTTATAAATATTATTATTTTTTATTGTTATTGCTCATTATTATTACTGTTAGTATTTTTATTATTATTACACTACTATTATTATTATTACTACTACCACTACTGCTATTACTATTATTTGTTACAGTAGCTAATGTGGTACCTTCCATTTGGTCATTTTTAATAATTCATTTCAAGACAAAGTTAATGAGGTGTTAAGCCATATCTACTAAGCATCCGAGTTGGTTCTGTCAGATAAATTGAAATCTTAGGCCACAGAAAAGGGGTAGATCCTAATGAATTAATTACATGTCTTCTCAATAAATGTACTAATTTGAGAAGCAAAGTAGTGTGTAAGAATGTTGAGGATACAAGATCAGATTACAGGTACTGATATTAATTGAATCATTAATGTTATCAAATGTATTCCACAGCATAAAACCGGGGAAACATTTTTGTCAGTTCTAAATGAAGGAAATGTGATTCTGTTTATACACTGCTGATAATTTTCATGATGTCTGATCATTAATGAAAAGTACTGTACTCAGAATTTGAAGTGGATGTCTCTAACTGGAATCTGTGTGTCGGGGTGGGGGTGGGGGGCTTATAGTTCGTGATAATTACAATGATGTGGAATGAGACATGAAGTTTGAGGGTGATGGACTGAGCTAGCAACTCCTTAAACTAAGAAGCATGGCAGAGCAGGAAGGTTATTGCATAAATCTGTCATTTTATGGTGATGACATGTGCTGGTAATCGGTTACCGATAAAACAGACAGCGTATTGTGCTCTATAATGCTTTAAGCAAAATGAGGCTCAGACCATAAATGAATGTAAAAAATACACATATAAAGAATAACATACAGTGATGCCCTACCTGTAAACACCTGCAAATTTTTCCCATTAGTGAGACAATAAGCATATGAAGCAATTGCTGCCATACGCAGAAGCAATTTTTCTCAACAGCAAAAGCAAACTGTATTTCATCCATCTTAACTTTGTGGATAAGTTCCTTCTTTTGCAGTTTATTTTACATAACTCAACGGTAGAATAAGTTCACACTGCATCTCTACATTCTTTCCACAGCATTTCTTTTTGACTACAGCATTGTATCCTCGTGTTAATCTATTGTTACAACCATGCATTCAAAATGGAGACAAGAAGAAATTTTACACCTAGTTAATGCAAACAAAGTATAGTACAGTACAGACTCCATATCTCACAATTTTCAGTCATCTTCTACAACACACAAAGAATACATGGGAGAATAATTTCTACGCCACTTCATGGGGAAAATAACAATAATAGGTACAGCAAATGGTTACCAGTCACATAAGATAATGTATGAGCTAAATAGTAGTGTATTCAGTATACACTGTTATTCAACAATAGCTGACAAGAAATCTGTCTGGAAGTACGAGTTGCAGAGATAACAGCCGTTGATGTGGTGGCCCTGTGGCTGTGAATACACGGGACTGTTGGCCGAAGTTCCCATTTTCTTTCAGTCTGCCACCCTTTTTTTTTAGGGGACAGGGAAGGAACCAAGATACATTTGCATAACTGGGCAGTAAAAACTTCATGGCTATATTGGTGCTACCACAGAAAGCCATCCCTTTCCAGTACCAGATATACAGCAAATGACAGGAATTACATGACCTGACACACCCAATACACCACCATACCTGGCTTAACATTTACCACAAGGGGAAATGAAAGGTACTATAGTTCATTTGTAGACATAACTGCCTCCCTCCACACTATAAAAAAAAAAAAAAAAAAAAAAAAAAAAAAAAAAAAAATGAGTATAAGCATTGGATTTTGTAGTCTTGGCGTGACTGGTGTATGTGATTGTGTGGTCCACTTCTTAAGAAGTTCTGCAACAGTACCGCAGACCCTCCTTAACTTCAGCATGTGTATCTGTGGCTGCTGTTATTTGCATTTTAATAAGCCATCTCTACATTTTAAACATGTAGATCCTTATGTCTGATAATGTTTTGGGGCACTGCAAAAAATTTGTCCTTAGGCAGTCAAATACTGCTTACAGCTGACTGTAGCTGCCATTTTGGGAGGGTAAGAATTATTCACAGATTCTGCCTTTTTGCGAGGGTGTCTTATGCATTACCCATGAACGTGGAGGAATCACTGCAATATACAGAGCTTGTCCTTATGGTACTTACTGTGCAAAACACCTGAAGTTATTATTCTGTACCTATCTGAAGATTCAAAGGAAAATTTTCTTACTGCACTTCTATTATTAGTTTGATATTGTATCATGCTTACAATGTTCAAAAATATTTTTTGTCAAGAGCATATTCATTGCTATTTGAGGCACTCAGCATTAAGCACTGAATGTATTGATTACCGGTCTAGTCTGGCCTCTGATACTTCACTTTACCGAACAACAAATAATAATGACACACAGCATTGTCATTAGCCACATACACAACCAGCATCATGAATTTACAGCACTCCCAGAAAAAATAACATGCTGTCATTTCCATACTGTACACTACTGTACTACATACTACTGTAACAGCAACCACTGTGAAGCCATCAATCACCTTGGTAAGGATAATTCCTGTAAACACTGTACAATAAATATAATGCATATATACAGCATAGTAATCACATCCACCTTCTAATACAAAACTTGTATGATATATATATACTTATAATTACAGTATATTGTATATACATAAAATTATATACCATAAAAAGACATCAAAATATTGAAATATCCATTACAATTTACACAGGCTGTTTTAGCTGAAAGTTTTATTCAGAGCCATCAGTCACACCATCCTCTTCCCAGTCACAAGAGGCAGCTGCTGCAGTTTGTCCTACCTCCAACCTTAATTCCTATTATTACATGAAGCAGACAGATCCAGAGACAGGAATGGAAAGCATAAAATTAGTAACTCTTGCAACAGACCATCCAGTAAAATAGGCCACATATTCATCCATGTCTTAAATGAGCTTTGCAGTTCCTCTCCCCCAGCTCATAAGCATAATACAATCCTCATCATCTGCTTCCTATGAGTCAGGTGCTCTTGAAACACTTGTAGGGCAAGACTGTTTTACTGATTGTCAAGGTAATGGAGAGGTAAAGTATTCCACTGACTGCCAAGGTTATAGAAGTGCAATCCTTGGCATGTGCATGCTCCTCATAGCTGCTTCAATGTACCACAGTGAACCATATCCTTTGTCTAGTATATGTCACAACTAACCTTAGGAATGCACAACACCAAGAGCCAATCCCTCATTATTCCCTTTGGGGCACAGAACCATAAGGTTGGCTATACTTGTAATAACTGCACTTCAAGCAAAACCCATTATAAATGCATATTAAGCAAGGCCTACAATCACTGCACCTTAAGCAAAACCTACACTTGAAAGCAGGTTGAATGAAGGCTCAGTAGTAGCAGAGAAGCACAACTCCCTGACCCAACACTTGTGGTATTGCAGCCAGCATATCAGACTAATCCATCCACTAAAGTTACTGTGGTGAACTGGGTATGGCAGCGAAGGTGGAGAGGTGATTTACACTGCAATCCTGGAAATGTTATTTGCTGTGATCTAGATGTAGTGTGGAACAGGGAAAGGTGAGTTACATCACCATCAAACTGGGTTATTGTAGAAAGCAGGGCTTGGTGTGGAAGAGCGCAGGGCTATGTTAAATTCCAGGACAAGTGCTGCCATGAATTTGGCACAGCGGGGCACAATGTGGAACAGAATGCAGTGAGTTACATTACCATCAGGTGTATGTTACTGCTGTGGTGAGCTGGGCTTGGCATGGAAGAGACCGAGGTTATCCTTGTTACAATCCAGGAATGATATAGCTGTGAACAGAGCATAGCTGGGCACAGCGTGGAACAGAATGCAGTGAGTCATGTTACCATGAAGTGTATGTTACTGCAGTGAACTAGGCTTGGTGTGGTATAGGGGGAAGCAAGTTACAGCACAGGTGATGTGGGCAACAGCTGGTGTGAGACTGGCTTCACGAAGCATAGTGACTGAAGGAAGTGATTAACCCTTTGACTCTGGATGACATCCTTATTAGTTTATTCTTGCTGCTGCTAATTATATTCAACTTAGGAAAGCTCCTGTACAGAAGGGGTTTATTTAGGATATCTAACCCCCCCAGTTCACAGAGTCTATCCATACCTGAATTGAATCAACAGGACATGGCAAAAATAAAACAAACAGGACATCCTAGAGTTCTATAGGTTAAAGCCACAGAGGCACTCAAGGTGAAGGCAGGATGGCTGGATAAACAGGTGTTGTGTGGGTACCTGACGGGGTGACGGAATCCACAGCCATGTCTTGGAGCAGTCAGAGCCAGGTTTGGGGCCCTCATCACTCAAGCCCCAGCAGCTGTACTCCTCATGGCAAGGCGGCTCCTGTGGCTTGCTGGCGGGAGGGTCGGCCGGCATGCTAGCACACACTGGGAGTCGCAGGGTTGGTGTCTGACCCTGTCCTGGTCGAAGGTAAGGCAAAAGATCCTCGTTGTTGCTGGCAATGTCATTAACATGCACCATCCTGACCTCCGGAGGGTGGTGTTCTTGCTGGATATCTGGCACACCACTGTACATCAACTGCAGCTCTATGTCACTGGGAACGCACGGAGGCTCAGGGATGCTCTTGACCTTGATGGTGATGCAGTCGTTGTTGGCCTGACACATATCAATGACACACGACCTGGGACTGTTTTCTGGCGGGGGTGTGGTGGATTCCTGTAAGGCCTGAGCACACCTGATGGGCTCCAACTGGCCACCCTGACTGGGGTCACAGTCACGCAGGTCAAGGGGGACCTGAGAGGGCGGGCATGGCAGGGGCAGTATAGCTGGGCCACCACGGTTGAAGTTGATGCAGTGCTGGAGGACGCCTGGTATACTGTCCAGTGGCGCACCATCCTATACCACACAGTACAGCTCAGCAACAATTTATCTCATTTATTCACATACAGCACTCCCTTGTTTTAGGACTGGGATGCATTTTTGAAAACTGATTGGATAATGATTGATCATATACAGTAGTATTTGATTTCATGGATCACATACATGAGAAGAAAATACTATATTAAAATTTAAAACAGTGCAAAAATGTTACAGTTGTAAAATGAGGGTCAACTTAACCCCCTTTAATATAATGGAATTGCTTTGCAGTACATAGTTTCTTCTGCCACATTCACCTTACAGAAACACCCTGGTACTAAAGGGGTGCCTGAAGGATATATCCAACCCCCTCCAGTTCAAAATCTCTCTAAAGCCAAATAAAATTGTCTTTAAAAAGCAAGAGTATGAGTAGAAAAATGTCACCAGATAAAAGGGGTTAAGCATTCTGGATCCTCATTATAAGTAATGTGTTTTGCAACTAAGTCCACAGAATGACCTACCACCAAACCTTCATTTATTTAAACCTTAAACTAGAAAGCACACAGAGAGTGCATACCTCTGCCAATGCCATTTCAGGATCCAGACCTGTTCCAAACCTTAATCAATTCATTCTTGGCCCATGGCCCACCCTTGCACAAAATTTCACTGAAATTCACTGAAAACTTTTGGAGATATCATGTGGACAAACAGACACACATACAGTAGGTGAATACATAGCTTTCTCCAACTTCATTGGTGAAGGTAATGATCTACTGTTACCCTGAATAACATGTCAAAGCTTAAATGGTATCCACTGATACTGAAAATGATTCAAAATGCAAATGGCAATGATAATGACAAACAGCTTCCATTACTGCCAAATGTGATGTACTTGGGGAAAAAGAAAAAAGGAAAAAGAGTTGCTGTCATTAATTTAAAACTGCCAGAACCCCTCAGTTGTGGCATGTCTTTCAGAGGGCACTTCCAATAGCTTGTGGTGTGCCTTTTAGACTCTTGCCAAATTTCTCAGTTTTTCTGCCTTTCCTTATGAAGCAAAATGTGTGTTTATGTTTGACAAGTGGCCACAAACAGGCTGATGCAACGTTTGATTAATGATGGTTGGTGGTGGCTGTTTCCTGCTCTCTTGGAAACTAGCAGGTGAAAAGATATTCCCACTGCCACAAAATAGCCAAAATTACAGTGTCTTGAACTCACCACACACAAACAGAGGCACAGAGTCCTCCAGTTTGTATCATTTGTGCGTGGTTACTGACTTACTTGTGTAGTTACTCATATTAGTATGGTACGTATTTGTGTGAAAATCCTTAAAGTGCAAGAGGTCAATTGTTATCAAAGCTCCTGCACCACAAATGCCCCTATGACAGTCCTGCCACAGCCTATAGGCTAATATACAGAATTCAAACAAGGGAGGACGATAAAAACAGCTTCCATTAACTGTAAAACATATATAAAAACTGAACACAACGACAAGTAGCTTCCATTAATTCCAACACTGGTAATATTAACATTCATCAACATCAGAACTTAATTACAGTACAATTCCTTTTAAAGAAATGAATGTGAGCTGTACATATATGAAAGAAACTGAGAAAAAAAATTAATGCTTAATATTACTGCTTTGGAAAAAAGACTACAGTGGTCCCTTCTTATTCGTGGGTTGGTTATTTTGCAGGCTGACAAACCATCTCAAAATCCATTTGATTAAGGTGTGTTTTGGAATGAATTAATAAACTGTTATTTAATCATATCCAAATATATTTTCAACAAACACAGTCTAACATCTTGATGTTTTGGGGGCAATGCACTGGGTTTTCAGGCAATCATTATCATCATTATCCCACTTGCCTCATCATCATCATCATCATCATCATACCTCAGTTTGCCTGGGGCTAGGGTACTTAGTTTCAACATTTAGGGCAATGGTGACCGGCCTCACTTGTCCCTGTGTGGCATTATGCAAGCAAGAAAGGCCAAACTCCCCTCAGATGGAGACCCTTACAGGCTGCATTTAGTTGAAACACTTTTAGATAATCATATATTTAAACTGCTGCAAACATGGAGAGACCACTGTCAAATACCTAAAGGTAAAATAAATAAATAAAATAAAAGAAGTTTCTATATCAGATGGTAAAAGATAAGCTTAGATATTTACTGAATGGTTAGTGTGTGTCTAAGAGCATGCTTTGGTATATGAATGTTTGACAAAAAGGAAAAGATGGTATTAAAGATGTTTAAAGATGAAATGAATGGTAATTATATATCTAAGAACATGCCATGATTTATGCACAGGCTACATAAGAAAGGAATGCTTGGGGAAATAAATAGTGTTACTGTGTATTTAGGAGCATGCCTCAAGATACATGTATGCACATTATACAGTAAACACAAGAAGGGTGGTAGCTTCGGGTATGCTTGGGAATAAACAGAAGGGTTACTGTACAGTATATATGAAGTATTAAAATATATTTACATGTTAAGGGAAAGGGTTACACAGTACAAAAGGGTACATTCAGGGCTTTATTTTACTATTACTGTACACTATGCATTAAGTGTTGCATCCAACAGTAATATCTAAGAGTGTATTTTGGGGACATAGTAAAAGGTTACAGGATATATCTGTACTGATGATGATGATGATTAACCCCAGTCTGTCTAGACATGCAGACCCATGCAGACAAGCAACTGCCCCTGCAGGGCTGTTCCATGCAACGGACATATCTCCTCCCGTGGCAGACAGCGCCGTGCCACAATGAGGTATGGGGAAGAGTGTGGAGGGTTGGTTCCCAGATGGGCACCATATTTGCATCTCTGCACCTAGTTGACAGGGGCACCATAGTAGGCTCCAAATCACCCAGTTAATTGGTTAAATGGTTACCACCTAGCATTGTAAATGGTTTCCTGGTTTACAGCAAACCATTAGGCTTCTCACTCAGTGTAGAGCCACCTGCAGTAGAAAGCAGTGATAAAAAGTGAGAGGGAGGATGGGAGAAATAGGAAGAGGGAAGGGCTGACAGAAAAAGAAAGACAGAGGTGAAGGAAGAGGTCCTGGTAAGCAGCACTACATCAAATGAGTGGATGATGGTTGCCAATACCTACCACTAGCATCTCAGTATATGTTCAGGGATTACTGACGGATTATATCTAAGGGTACAATTAGGGTTTTATCAGAGGATACTGGTAAATCTATGAGCACATTTTTAAATATATTTAGTGGTACAGTACATTTATGGATATTTCAAAGGCTGAATAAATGCTGTATTGTCAGTTTATGGATGTTTTAAGAGAATCTTCTGAGGCAGTATATTTAAAAGCATGTCCAGGGATACATGCAAGGGTTCTAGGTATTATTATATGGGTAAAAGTAACTCCTTGAATCCTATAACATCTTTCCCTTCTTCTTATCTACAGAGGATTTTATTTGGCTTAGGAAAGACTCTTGTCCTGGAGGGGTTAATGATGGCTATAGCTAACCCTTCCAGTTCCAAAAGCCTCTTCAAAGCTTAATAAAATGCTGGTAATCTTAGTGTAGCACCTCTAAATCACTAGGCTGTCAATGTACTGGAAGGGTTAGGAGTATAAATCAGGTACCAGTAGGCTAAAGATTAAAGTTTAGATTAAAGTATACCGGTATGTCTGCAATACAGGGCTTCACAAAAACCTAAATGCACCAAAATGAATGTCGTACAAAAGCAACAAAATGCAAGGTTCACTAACCTCATTCATATGTATTGCCACACCGTCCACCAGGTATTTGAGTTCATTGTCCACCTGGATAAATGCTGTAAGGGAAAGGAAAGTATGTTAATAATCTGTTATGTTTACTACTGCACATGTAAAGAAAACAGGACTGTACTGTACATACAGTACAAAGCAGCACAAAATGGTATTCTTCCACCTGGCTGAATCATATAGCAAATGCATTCTATTACTGCATATATAGAAAATTGGGTATGCAGCCGTGCGATGTGTCCAGCTCAGGGAAGCTGGACGCCCCTGCCCTGCATAGTCCCGGGTCACCCTTGGGCAAGGTGTAGCACCCGTTAGCCCACCAAAAAGGTAGTAGCTGCATGGTTACCATCGTACCGAGTGGTGCTACCATGGCAGTGACGTGGTAGCTGGCCTTGCACAACACTCCCAGGCGGGGAACTCAACCACATTTAAAAAGTCTGGGCTGACACTACCACTCGTATTTACTTTCTATAAAGTTAAAATACTGGTAATAATTCTGTAGTAATACCATAAAACAAAAATGAAAACTGATGCAACTGACTTAAATTGTCACACCTGACAATGCAATGCAATATGCACACACACACACACACACACACACACACACACACACACACACACACACACACACACACACACACACACACACACACACATTGTAAATTGTGCCAAAGCAGTTTTATCTCCCACATAAACAGGTCTTGCACAATGCGTATATTCTTCCATAGGAACAAGTCACAGCATTGTAAAAGGAAGTCAGCCAACATTCCACAGTGGTTCATCTCATACCACAACAACACAGCCATTCACCTCACAGGGTTTTTATGCAGTGGTTCTTACAATCCCATGGGTACACAAGCAAAAGTTTTACTACCACTATATCATCGTGGTGACCTTAACTATTTAAATTAACCTTGGATTTCAAATGTCCATAACTTCAGTCCCTGGGGGGCAGTTTCTATAAGCCTAATAGTCTCAGGGATTCTATCAGGGTGCCTTGTCATGTGCTAGGTGTATACGTGAATCTCAGTGTACCTGGTGGAGGTTTTTCAATCAAGTATTGCAATGAAGGGCCCTTGCCAATCAAAACTTCATCCATAAAACTAGTTATGTAAATAGGAATGATGCAAGTTTAACAGGTAATTTCTTTTACTCTGTGATTTAGTAGCAAAACTTCTAATGAGGACTTGCTGTAATACTATGATTGGTGGCCAGGTAAACTGCACTTATCCTGCAATGTTCTAGGTTGGCTATAAAGTTGCCATGTTCCAATCTGACTGAATTTTTCTGAGATGGGAAGAGTGATCGTGCGTCATTCTTCTAAGGGACATTTTCTTACCCCTTTCTATATGATGAAAACTTTTACACTTTATTCGAGCCATGTACTGTATGATCTGGAAAAGGTTTCTTCTCCATTACAGTGATAATTTTAGTTCAGCATTATAATGTCTTTTAAATGTATCAGTTCAGTTTCATACAACCGTGGTATCTTGAGGATTTAAATTGTGAACGCAAGAGACATAGCTAATCATTCTGAGAAACTTTCTTTCTATACACAGTGCCTCATTGCATAATGTTACAAGTTCCAGCTAAGTCTGGCTTAGGGTGGTCAGGTTTCAACCAAAAGCAGTAGAGTAAAATGCGTACAGGTGAATCAGAATTACGAGAGTTCCAAGGCTGCAAAGCTGGTGATGGGGAGGGCTGGAGCACCTGGCTGTCATCCTCCTTTGCTGAGCTTCAGTATCGGTATTTCATTATATAGAGAGTAGTCCAGCGTACTTTCCTATACATTTCCTGTGACTGTCTGCACCACACTACATGCACATTACATTACTCTTCACTCTTCAACAGTATTTGATGACAGAAAGTGTGATATGAAAAGGCATGGTAAAAAAAAAAAGGGGGGGGGAGGGATTGGAGTCTGCAAGTGTGGAGAGAAAAGTGGGAAGGTTTTGGAGAGTTGATTGTGAACTGGAAGAATTGGTTGGAAGGGAGAAAGTGAAATGGAAGATTCACTGAAAAGTAAATGAACTGAGTAGAGAATGACAATGAAGATAGGGTAAGATGAGAGTTATGGTAGACTGATTGGAAGAGTGAGTGGAGAATGACAGCAAAGATAGGGTAAGATTAATATGGAAGAAATGATTGGATAATAATGCATGATTGGTAAGAAGAGAGCAATTGGATAAGTACTGGTTAGATGAGATGTAAAAGTGCAGAAAGGATTCAGATGCCAGAGGAGCACCCCTCATCAGGGTGCAAAGCTAAAGAAGGGGGTAGGTTGGGTTTGAGTGGTGCTGCTGTGAGGTGAAATTTCTCAGGTTAGGGATCAGTAGGTGGGAGTGGGTTCTCGATTGTCCGCTTGAGTGGAAGGGGTTGATCTGAGTATTGTGTAACCAATAAGGGATAAACAGGAAAGGATCAGCTCTGACCCTGTGGAACCTGCGAGGTGGAAACCCCCTGGGTTGCTCACTTCCCTTTCCTGCTGTGATCCACCCTGAAATTGATCTTCCAGTTGTTTCACTCCCCACTTTGAGTTTATCCTGAAGTGGTGTCCTAGTCATTTCCTCCCCTTATTTTGGGTTTACCCCAAAGTAGGGTTCTGTCCTATTTTGAGTTTTCCTTAAAGTAGGGATTCCTTAACAGGTTTGCTGTTTAGATTTGTTACGATGAACAACGTATGGTAGAAGATAGATAAGAAGGTATGGATGGCTGGTTGAGAGGATTTCGTAGGGATCATTTTGGAGAGGGGAGAGGAAGGGTTGGTTGAATGAAGCGAGTTTGGTGAAAGGAAGGGTTGGTTGAAAGAGAGGAGTCTGGTGAAACACTGGGGTTAAGAAAGGATTAGCTTGAAGGGCAAGAAATAAGGATGGATTAATTAGAAAAGAAAGGGTGAAGGCATGACTGGAAAGATTGGGAGGAAAAGGTGGAGATGCTACAAATAGGAGGAAGAGTGAATCAGGTGTGGCGCTTGGATAGGAGTGTGTAATAGGGTATGGTTGCAACAGAGGGTATTGTGGAAGGATCTGTTTGAATGGTGAGAGAATTGGCAAGACTGGTTCAGACATACAGGTAGAGATACAAATGATATGACGAGAGAACAGGAAAGGAAAGGAATGCAAGTTTCACATGTGTAAGGATGAAACCGTCTGAGTCGTATGGATGAAACACTTGGATGTGTGAAAGAAGGATGTTGTCAATATTTGCAGTGAAGGATGTATAGTGATGATACTCTGGATGTATGGATATGAAAGTCTGGTTACTTAGAATGAAAGTGAGAAGATAGGTGTTTTGAATGTGTGGGGGGGGATTAAAACTGTACCGGTATGTGTGGGGTAAGTAGAGGGCCAGCAGGTTGAGATATGCAGGGTAGAAACAAACTGAACAGGGTAGAAACTAGGTCAGTAGAGTAGAAAGTGGTTGAATAGGCAAGAGGCTAAGGATATGCAGGGTAGAACGTCTTATCAGAGGAGGGTAGAAACTTTTAGTGATGGTCCAAAAATCAGTTTCCTGTAGATTATTTGGTAAGGCTTGTATCAGTCCCTATCCATGGGGGTTTATTCCCTGAACCCCTATAATTGAGAAATCAGCAAATAATTTTCATTTCCCCAAAATGGTCCCATCCATCCATCCATCATCCAATCCTACATTGCCCCATGAGGAGCGTAGGAGCCCAGGGCTTGGCAGTTAGTCCCAACATTTAAGATGAGAGTTGTAGTCATAATTTAAGTACTAATTATGACTAGCCAGAATCCCTCTCTGATGTCCCCAAGCATCATCAGGTGAAAGGACCTACTCATCTAAAGTTATTTTGAGATTTGAGTTATTTTGATCTGGCCTTGTAGATCCTTATGGTGATCATACACGTTTAAACCTTTAAGATAATGATACTATGTTGATCTAATCTGGTCTTGTTTGTTTTCCCAGTGTTTTTTAATGTACTGTATTTTGAAAACTGTTAACCTAAATTTGGTATGGGAAGAAACATGATTCTTGTGGGGGTGGGACACTGCAAAAATTTATGATTGGTGAGTCACAATACAGTGGTTCAAGACACATCAGAATGAACCTGGAGTTCTTTGGTTGTATGAAGTAAAAATTTACTATATTAGCTGCAACAGTAGCACTGATCTTATGTTTGTGAGTCACTGTTTAAGTCAGGTTAAATGGTACATGCAATTATCCTCATACAGTAATAAAAAAAAAAATACAGCTCTGATATGCAGTTAATTAAAGGAGGCTACAATAAAACATATCAATGCTAACCCCTTCAAAAGAAAATCTATTTTAATCTTTATCTCACAGTTCTGTTCGACTAAAATGATTGGTAAACGATTTCTACCAAGTACAGTAGTATCTGAATGGATATATTTAACTTGAAAGAAAATTTCGTACATCTTACGGATTATTAACTAACGCATCTCGTAGTGAAGGGGTTGGGAAAATGAGTCATCTAAATTTAAACTATCACGAAAAACCGTAAGGCAAGATAGGAGGAAAAAAAAGTAAAAAAAAAAGACATACAGTGCCAAAATAAGTCGGAGATGGACATACAGCGAGAAAAAGGCGCGATGATGTCCCCTATCACCGACCACACTGTCATATTGGGGTCACTGTCCACCACAATTGTGTGTGGTGGAGGGGGGATGGCTTGAATACGAGATGATGATGCTGAGATGGCCTGGTGGTGGGATGGCAGGGCGCTGGGTATGGGGGGAGGTGGCAGCGGCTGGATGGGTATAATTCCACGCTGATCACACCAGCATGGACACGCCTGCCTCGCCCCCGCCCCGGCCACACCCACAGCCACCCACAGGAACACCGCCCTCCCCAGCATAACCCCCTGGCGAACTTCTAAATCCATCTTTCTTCCTCGCTTGTCACAGGTCTGCCTCTCACTCAACAAGTTCGCTCTTCTTCTAAAACATCTCTTTCCGTGTTGAACTCGTTTTCTTCCAAGATGCGAAGGTCGTTATAACAGAAACTGGTATATTTTTATAAGATCATGGAATTATTTAACAATTCATGGATATTAAGATAATTACCATGATTTTGAGGTCAGTGGCACTTCATCGAAACGCGCTTCTACCTGCAGTATATATTTATAGGTCAGCGCACCAGACTCCCATATATTTAAGAGCATCAGACTAAAATTATGTATGTTACAAGTAATTATTGTTGATTTTAGGTCAGAAGAGTGTTATTAATCAAAATTCACTTCTATTTAGCGTCATAAAATTTCGTGTTTCAAACGCACCATATTTAAAATTTAACATCTTTCAAGGAAATCACGTTGGTCAGTATATTGTAGGCCATCAGAACACTCTTCAATACACAGATTTATCAGTCATGGCATTTCAGGTAGGTATTTTGATTCAGAGTATCACATTATTCAAAACTACATGCTTTCCCGATAATTACTGTACTTTTTCAGAGCTAACTTGCAAACGTATCAAAACACGTACTTTATATAAGCATGTGCATTCAATCACCTTATATTTCAAAACACTTTATTTAAACATTTATCCACATAATTTGCATTATTTTTCAATCGTTTCTTAACATATTCTAGTTTGATATCACTCTAGATTTCAGAGTTTTACAAGGCATAATAAGTCACATATAATTACCATTTTAAATCCTGTAGCTCAAGATGCATTGTCCTTTGACGTATAAATTACACTTAAAATAAGCTACAATGTTCAGTATTATAATTTCTGAAAGTAATGTTTTCAAATTAGTATTCATGGAACGGTTTTTATTCACGTTGAGTTATAAATGGAATAGATTTTCGTTCAACTGAGAGGTTCCTGTAGTGCAATTATTCTAACCTGACAAAGACCCCTGATCCCTTTCAGCTCGGCTATGGCCAGGTGTAATAAGACGAGGGTTAATTTGACTAGTAACCAAGGAGAATCTTATATCAAAGGCTCACCGAATTTCATGTAACCGCGGCATATTCAAGTTGCAGGACTGGCACGCCATTATATCCTCCTCCTCCTCCGTATTTCCTTTTCCTCTCCTTTTCTCTTCAACCTCCACATTCCTTCCCTTCTTCCTCCTGTCTTTACTTCCTCATATCTCCCATTCTTCTCCTCTTCGCTACAAATTCTTCTTCCTCCTCCTCCTCCTCCTCTTCCCTTTCATAATCGAGACAAACAGATTAGGAGTAACAGCAACAATAGTCAGGAGTGCAGGTCTGTGCTATTGATTCAGAAGTCTGTTTTTAAATCTATTGTTCAGTTCTATGAAGTTATTTTGACCCTATTGTTCACTCCCTTTGTGCTCTCTCTCTCTCTCTCTCTCTCTCTCTCTCTCTCTCACACACACACACACACACACACACACACACACACCTCAAGAATTTTTTCCGAGAAATCCAATGCACTTCCACCCTCTCTGTCAACACATTAGTGATTTCCTGTTATTATTATTATTATTATTATTATTATTATTATTATTACTGCTACTACTACTACTACTACAGCTCCTCCTCCTCCTCCTCCTCTTACTACTACTACTACTACTATTCTGTCGAGCTAAAGTTAACTCCAGACTTGTGCTATAATAATCAATGCTATGACTCACCCCACGTGTGTGTGTGTGTGTGTGTGTGTGTGTGTGTGTGTGTGTGTGTCAGTAATTAATAAAAGGACAGCGTCACTGCATCTCTCTCTCTCTCTCTCTCTCTCTCTCTCTCTCTCTCTCTCTCTCTCACACACACCTGTAATTAGCCACACCTGAAACGCTTATGTAGGTCGAAGAAAAAAATAACTAAAAATATTCTTTCTGGGTTAATGTTTATTATTATTATTATTATTATTGAGAGAGAGAGAGAGAGAGAGAGAGAGAGAGAGAGAGAGAGAGAGAGAGAGAGAGTAAGCAGACAAAATTCAGGTGTTTATGGATGATTCATAAGGTACTATTCGATAAATATATCTAATGAGAGAGAGAGAGAGAGAGAGAGAGAGAGAGAGAGAGAGAGAGAGAGATGGATGGATGGAAGGAAGGAAAGATGGATGGGAGGAAGAAGGTAGGGAGGAAACATGGAGAGAAGGAAGGAAGGAGGAGGGAAATACTATCACGAATTTGTAAATAAGGATATTGGAGAGAGAGAGAGAGAGAGAGAGAGTGAGTGTGAGTGTGTGTGTGTGTGTGTGTGTGTAATTGAGATACTGCTTATCCTTGTGGTCGGGATGATAGGTAGTGTGGCAGTGAAGATGGTAGTTGTGGTAGGGATGGTAGTAGTGGTGGTTGTTATGGCAGCTGTGCTAGGAAAGGTGGTAGTTGTGGCAGTACTGGTCGTAACTGGGGTAGTAATAGTGGTAGTTGTGGTAGTGACAGTGGTAGTTGTGACAGGTGTGGTAATGTTGGTAGAAATGGTGCTCGTTGTGGTAGAAATGGTTGTAGCTGTGGTAGGAATGGTGGTAGTTGTGGTGATGGTGGTGGTGGTGAAAGAAAGTGAATAATTTAATAATGAAATGTCCACTGCAATCGCCTTTATGCACGCACCTCTCTCTCTCTCTCTCTCTCTCTCTCTCTCTCTCTCTCTCTCTCTCTCTCTCACACACACACACACACACACACACACACACACACACACACACGCACGCCACATTTACATGCCACTCGCTACAGACAAATTATCAGCTTCGTACTTCGCCAGCATGAGGTAGAGTTCATCCTGGCCATCACTCTCCCTAGACAGAGTTCAATCATTCCACAGACCTCAGAATTAAGGACTATTATGTAGATAAATTTTGACAAGGTAGAGGCTAGTGTATTAAATTCTACGGGAAGCACCATCCACATTTCACTAACGCTACCTTATACTGTACCCCCCCCTCTCTCTCTCTCTCTCTCTCTCTCACACACACACACACACACACACACACACACACACATACCGTACATTGATCGAGGTACAGTTAGACCCAGAAGTTTGCCTAATATATTCCACTGCGTCTGAGGAAGTGAAGGAGCGCTGTGGTGTTGATCCGCGTGTGACTGAATGAGAGACTGACTACGAGAGTGTGAGTGAGGTGGAGGGGGAAAGGGGAGAGGACGACCGAGGATGAGATAAGGAGAGATATGGGGGGGGTGAGGTGGAGCTTGGCCCAGAATTTCGTCCTTCTGTCGCTTCCTTCACAGCACTTCTTCGTGACTGGCATCATAATCTAGCGTTAAACCATTGTTACATCTACACATTGAAGATTAAGAGATAGCAATTTTAGGCCAAGTTAGCGTAAAACGAGTATAATAATAATAATAATAATAGTAGTAGTAGTAGTAATAGTAGTTGTTGTTGTTGTTGTTGTAGTAGTAGTAGTAGCAGTAGTAGTAGTAGTAGTAGTAGTAGTCGTCTTCGTCGTCATCATCATCATCATATCATCATCATCATCAACATAACAGAGAGAACAAAGAACAAAAGAAAACGACAAACAGAACTGGTGAAATATTGGTCGAACTTTTGCGCCCCCCTGTACATAAATTACATGACTCACGAAGGGTACGCTACTTTTTGTGCCCCTGTACTAGAAATAGGGGCACTGCAATTCCTGAGGCGCTTCTAGTGGGTGTGGGGAGAGGTAGACCGAGGATGAGATTTAATACACTCCTTCATATACTAAAGACGATTATATTTTTCACGCGAGAGAACTGGGACAATTTGGTTTTGAGGTTTGGATCTCCTTGGTTACTAGTCAAAATAGCTTACAAATCTGACCACTTTTTTCAAGGGTTTGAGAGAATGCTAAATGCTTTCTTCTATAGGTGGTGGAGAGGGACGCCTTCCAGTGGTGGCGCTGATATAACCGGGCGGGGGAACTGCCTGGTTATACACACGTCCCTCAGCCACGTCCCTATCCCCCAAAAGGAGGATGGTGCACTGCAGAGGATGGCAGCTTGAGTCTACTGTCCAGTGTTTACATTAAAAAAAGACAACAACAATTACTACTACTACTACTATTTTTCCTACTTTCACACACACACACACACACACACACACACACACACACACACACACACACACACTTGAGCAACGAACGTCTTTCCACAGAGATTCAAAGGTCCCCCAGGTTTCAAAATACGTATCAGTGGTTAACAAAAAGGTACCCAGATTTTTATAACATGTTTTGCTTTGAGCTATTTCATGTGGGCTTTATCAAACAGTAATCTATAAGGTTTGAAAGGGTATAAACAGCAGTCCATACGCTGCTATATCCGTCTTTCCTTCCCTCTCCCCAAAGGACTATACTCTTTTTACTCTACCCTGGCCAAGAACTACCGTCTCTCCATCTTTAGCGCTGGGTTGTAACATGAGATGAACGTTAAAATATGATGCTAGTCACAAAAAAGTGCCATGGGAAGGTTGTAGAGCCATAACACTGTCTCTTCCCGCTGCTGAGGTACGTGAAATAAGGTGAAATAGGACGAAAATCTTGGCCAATTTAAAATAAAAACAGTATAGTAGGCATTTATAGGTCACGTCTTGCAAAAATAATCATGAACTCTACTAGGCAAAAGATCACTTGCAGTATATATTCTAGCTATTGGTACGCGATTCTATTCAGTCTACGGCGAAATTAGTGCACAGCATAACAATTTTGAACTTTTTTCCACTGCAGGTGATCATTTCGGTATTACATTCAGCTTAATGACAGACGATTTCTTCAACACATCTTACACTCTGGTTAGCGACACTTTTTTTCCCCAATACATACTACAGTGTGGTTAATGACACGATATTTTAAGTATATATTACATTCTGGTTGCTGACACACGCATTTCTTTTCAACCGAGGGAGATCCAGCCCCCATAAAGGTCGAATAGAGTCTTTCAAACGGTTTCAACAGCAATTCATAAGCTTCCTTCAAGAGATAAACACTCAGTCTTTCCGCCAGTAGACTAGTTCAACACAGCTCCCGCCTGGCAAGCACAAGCTCCATTCGAAGAGGCAAGCATACCGATAAGCAAGGAAACAAGGCATAATTCCCAAGGTAAACACACAGCCAGCTACAAGACACTGGAGCCGCGTGTGTTGAGGGTGAATCAGCTGAGCGTGTGTCTAGACCCGCCTCCACGTGCTTTTTTTTGTTTACATTCGTGGCGTGGTGGGCGGTGACTGGCTGGGGCGCGTGCTGGCTCCTCCCACCCCGCCCCTTAGCCCCGCCCCTTCCTCCCCTGAGTTCTCACCTTTATTCTCGTTTACGTACCTTCGTAGTACCGTTTCTTTACCGATTTATTCCTGTAACTGGTATGATAACACTGACTTAGAGGCTGTTCATGTAAACTTCATATTTACGAGACTGACGTAAGGCTAAAGAGGGATATAAACGTCGATTAATCAGCATAAATCACCACGTAACATATTTAACGAAGCCTACTAAGTCAAACTGATTATGAAGTGCCCTGCGTCTGTCCTTTCTTTCCCACGAGTGCTCTACTTTACCTCCCCCCAACCTCCTTCTTATCTCCCCTCTTTCTCCTTCTTTCCCTCCACCTCTCCCCTCTTCTGCCTTCCCTCTCTCTCTTCCTCCCCTCTCATTACCCCTCTACCTTTCCCCTCCCCTCCCTTCGCCTCCTGCCCTTTTCTCTCCCTCCCCTTCCTTCCCTCCACTTACTGCCTCCCCTCCCTATCTCCCTCCCTCCCTTTCTTTCCTCCTATACCATCCATTCCTCACCTTTTACCTCCTCTCTCCCCTGTACTTCTCGTCTCCCCTCCTCCTCTCCTCTTCTCTCCCTCCATCCCTCCCTTCCCCCCTATTTCTCTCCATCCCTCCCCTCCCCTCCCCACCCCTCCAAAGAATGAGGAAGGTGTACATTGAATACTCTACCCACCTCACGTCTTAAACCATTATTAGTTACCTGCCTAAATCGCCACTATACAGGCGATAGGTACAAATCTATTATAACTAAATATATTAACTCCAAAATTATTATGACCACAAATTTACCATAACTTTAAATCCATTATACTCTCTTCCGTTCCTAAATATTCTCTCTCTCTCTCTCTCTCTCTCTCTCTCGTAAACACCTGTGGGCACTTAATAGTCCAAGGTCCATATTCTCTCTCTCTCTCTCTCTCTCTCTCTCTCTCTCTCTCTCTCTCTCACACACACACACACACACACACACACACACACACACACACACACACACACACACACACACACCTACGCATTAACCTCTTTGTTGGGGATCTTTCCTAGGCTAAACAGTAATAGTAATATAATGATAATAAGAACTAGAGAGCGCTTAGAATGCATACCTCCGTCAATGCCAGTGCCATTACAAAGGATCCGCGGTTACAGAAGCCGGATCCGTCCCAAAATTTAATCAATTCTTCCTCAGCCCATGTCCCACCCTTCCACAAAATTGCATCAACATCCGTTCATAAGTTTTTAAGTAATCCCGCAAACAAACAAACAAATGCGGGGTAAAACGTAACTTTCTTGGCGGAGGTAATAATAATAATAATAATAATAATAATAATAATAATAACTAATAGTAATTTGTATTAATTCCTTTCTAGCTGTTTCATTTTATTTCCACGATTCAGTACTCTCTCTCTCTCTCTCTCCCTCCCTCTCTCTCTCTATCTATCTATCTATCTCTATCTCTCTCTCTTTCTCTTTCATGCCATACCTGATAATAATAATCTTCATTTTAACACACACACACACACACACACACACACACACACACACACACACACACACATACACACACACAGTCGCAGTCAGTCACATGCATATCCACGCTACTGATAAAAGAAGACCTACACACACACACACACACACACACACACACACACGGGGGGGGAGGCTGAGAGATTAACAGATGGGCAACGAAATGCATGTGGTTTATATTTTCCATAAATGGGGAGGGGAGGGGGTGGGATGGGGGTGGAGAGAGAGGATGGGGGAGAGGTGGGGGTGAGGGAGGGGTGGAAAAGAGGAGGGAGGGAGGGAGGAAGGGGTAAGGAATGGAAGAGGAGGGGGAGGATATAAAGGAAAGGGGGAGAGAGAGAGAGAGAGAGAGAGAGAGAGAGAGATCCTTAAACCATAGACAAATGAAATTAGAAATAAATATTAGATATGAGAGAGAGAGAGAGAGAGAGAGAGAGAAAGACTGATCCCCTGTTGCCTCACATGAGCACGAGCAGTCTTTTGTCTCTCTCTCTCTCTCTCTCTCTCTCTCTCTCGAATACTTTACACTCATCTATACTATAATTCTCCGATTTGTTTGTTTATTTTTTTAACCGTAACTCTGCAAAACCGGATTAACGTAGCGCAGTTTTCGTTAGCGCAAGGTACCGTTAAAATGCTCTACCTTGAAGAAAAAAAAACAATTTCCAGTCCAATCGGGCCACCAGTTCTTGGGTTATGATTCAGTATTTGCTTTTAGTGGAGGGGATGGATTCGTCCTTGGTCCGGCATTGAAGTTACCAGCATGACAGAAGAGAGAAGAGTGACGTGTTTATAGTATCTCTCTCTCTCTCTCTCTCTCTCTCTCTCTCTCTCTCTCTCTGTTGAAGTGAAAGAACTGTAGGTGAATTCAATGATCATACTTGCCTCTCGATCCAGCGTGAGTAGTGTGTAGTATGATGGTCATATCGGTTTCAAGGGGAGGCATAAGGTTGGCATCACACTTGTTCATCATCATCATCATCACCACCACCATCATCACACCACACCACCACCACCACCACCAGCGTTGACTGCGGTGGTGGTGAGGTCTGGGTGATGAGTGACTGGCTGTTTCAGGTCGACTTATTATATTCATCACCTTTTTCATCTCAGTCATCACCCTGTTCATCATCATCATCATCATCACACCACCACCACAACTGACTACTTGGGTGATGAGTGAGTGGGTCTTGTAGGTCGAATCATCATCACTATCATCATCATCATCACACCACACCACCAGCCAGGGTCATCACTACACTCATCATCACCGACTGCGTTTTATATTATTTTAATGTCATTTATTTTTCAATGTGATTTATGCTGTTATTTTGATTTTCTAGGTTGTAAAGAATGATATATAAAGGATTTGGTTGATTCTCTCTCTCTCTCTCTCTCTCTCTCTCTCTCACACACACACACACACACACACACACACACACACACACACACACACACACACACTACATAATACGAAAAATATACTATTAACACACACACACACACACACACACACACACACTACATAATACGAAAAATATAATTATAACACACACACACACACACACACACACACACACACACACACACACACACACACACTACATAATACGAAAAATATACTATTACGAGAGAGAAAAGAGAGAGAGAGAGAGAAGTAGTATTCCTGGCACAAAATCAAATCCATAAAAGGCAACTCTCTCTCTCTCTCTCTCTCTCTCTCTCCATCAGCTGAGGTCGTACAGGATATCCTTTGCTTATATCTGGTCCTCTCTCTCTCTCTCTCTCTCTCTCTCTCTCTCTCTCTCTCTCTTCATCAGCTGAGGTCGTACAGGATATCCTTTGCTTATATCTGGTCCTCTCTCTCTCTCTCTCTCTCTCTCTCTCTCTCTCTCTCTCTCTCTCTCTATCGCTTAAGTAGAGGAAGTTTGATAATTCTTTGTTTACAGCGTCTCCAAGACAGAGAGAGAGAGAGAGAGAGAGAGAGAGGGAGAGAGAGAGTTTGTCTGTGTGTGAAAGACAGATACAGTTAGGTAGAAAGAGTTCGTGTGTGTGTGTGTGTGTGTGTGTGTGTGTGTGTGTGTGTGTGTGTGTGTGTGTGTGTGTGTATTTTTAACATACAGTCGTGCCTACAACTCAAAACACAGCTATAAAGAAATAGGCAAATATAGTCTTGCGGATGAAGAATGGAGAGACTGACTACGAGAGCGCATCTGAAGTGGAGAGGGGTCTGGGGAGGGGGAAGACGGAGGGATGAAGTGGAGACGTGAGAGACGGGGTGTGAGTTGAAGGGAAGGCAGCCAAATGGTAAAGGACAGGGTGACATGGAGGCGATTTGTTTGTGGCCACCCGTTCCATGATTAAGGCGTCGACATAAACAGATCGGTAAGGAGGTAGGTGGACTGTCATAAAATGGCTACCCTGCGCTGAATTTGGTAAAGGACAGGGTGACATGGAGGCTATTTATTTGTAGCTACCCCTTCCGTGATTAAGGCGTCGACATAGATAAATAGATGGGTAGGGAGCTGGGTGGGTGGTCATTAAATGGTTACCCTGCTGTGGATTGAACCAGGGTTAGGACTGTTTGACGCCCCTGCCCTGCATAGTCCCGGGTCACCCTTGGGCAAGGTGTAGCACCCGTTAGCCCACCAAAAAGGTAGTAGCTGCATGGTTACCATCGTACCGGGTGGTGCTACCATGGCAGAGACGTGGTAGCTGGCCTTGCACAACACTCCCAGGCGGGGAACTCAACCACATTTACCAAGTAGTCAAAGTCTGGGCTGACACTACTACTCATACGTATCTCCTATACACAGCTGGCCTTGCACAACACTCCCAGGCGGGGAACTCAACCACATTTACCAAGTAGTCAAAGTCTGGGGTGACACCACTAGTATAACAACTATAACCACACAACAACTGCAACTACTACTACTGCTGCTGCTGCTGTTCCTGCTACTACTAATAATAATGTAGTAGTAGTAGTAGTAGTAGTAGTAGTAGTAGCAGTAGTGTAACCTGACGAAGATTCTGATCCCCTTTGAGCACAGCTGTTGTTCAAGGTCGGCCAAATGGGGGGGGGGGTCGGTGTGCCTATATGAGGAGTCAATCTCTCCCTACTGAAAGCTGAGATGTAACAAGGGATCATCACTACCGTACGATGCTAGTCACGAAGAAGTGCTGCGCTGGTACTGAACTGAGGAAAATACGTGGGAGAAGGCAGGGGAAAAACAGACACAAGCAAAGTTACACACACACACACACACACACACACACACACACACACACATCCTCCCTCAACCCTTACTGACGACTTACTTTGTCTTATGCGTGTGTACGTAAATTATACACATACGTACATGACCAAGTACACATGTGCGTATTTACCTGTAGACGTATACATATCATAAACACGCACATAATATACAGAGAGAGAGAGAGAGAGAGAGAGAGAGAGAGAGAGAGAGAAATCTTAAACAACAGTACATATAAACACACACACACACACACACACACACACACACACACACACACACACACACACACACACACACACACACACCAGAAGCACACAATTATCAACCCTCAAACCGCTCACACGCAATAAAAGGCGCACGCAAACGCAAAACACCTCGCCGTCGCACGCAAACAGACCGCTCCACTGCCAGACACGGAAGGCGAAGAACTGACAGGAAAACACACACACACACACACACACACACACACACACACACACACACACACACACACACACACACACACACAGGAAACTTGGCATCCTGTCTTGACGCTAAAAAGTAAGATTATCAAGAAAAAATGCTAGTGTTCTCTCTCTCTCTCTCTCTCTCTCTCTCTCTCTCTCTCTCTCTCTCTCTCTCTCTCTCTCTCTCTCAGAAATAATAATAATAATACCGCTAATAATAATAATAATAATAATAATAATTCACACAAACATTCCATTACACAAGAGCTTTTGTGAACGCACCTCTATGCCTGCTTCACACACACACACACACACACACACACACACACACACACACACACACACACACACACACACACACACACACTAAAAGTCCATAAAACGGCTCCAATCATTACTATTCCACGAAACACAATCAGGCAGCCCGTGTGTGTGTGTGTGTGTGTGTGTGTGTGTGTGTGTGTGTGTGTGTGTGTGTGTGTGTTTCTGTGTACTAAGGGAGAGAAAGTGTACGTGCACCACTACACTTACACACTACACTCATAAATAATGCACTGCCTGACTCACACACTATACACCCAAGCACTCACACGCATACATACACGGTGACTGTCTGCATACATACAGGGACAGTACTTACACACACACACACACACACACACACACACACACACACACACACACACACACACACACCTGAATAATACAACCTACACATGCACACAACCAATCACAGGATACACACACACACACACACACACACACCTGAATAATACAACCTACACATGCACAAAACCAATCACAGGATACACACACACACACACACACACACACACACACACACACACACCTGAATAATACAACCTACACATGCACACAACCAATCACAGGATACACACACACACACACACACACACACACACACACACACACACACACACACACCTGAATAATACAA
>NC_136970.1:720000-722500 GCF_032717465.1 Coenobita brevimanus
ACTCCCCCTCCCGCACACCTGTCACCCCCTATACATACATACATACATACATTGTCTCATACACTTATACATACGCACATTACATTCATTCTGTCTTATACATACATGTGGACACAGATACACACACACACATACATTCATTCATTCATTCATTGTCTGGTTCCTACATACATACACAAATAAATTCATGCATACTAAATCTCATACATATACCGTATACATACATACGTATCATCATCATCATCATCAATATAATCATCATCATCATCAATACTGTACTGTCTTCTTTCATACCATTATCATCATTATCATCATCATTATCAATCATCATCATTATCATCATCATCAATCATCATCATCATCATCATCATTATCATCAATACTGTGCTGCCTTCTTTCCTACCATCATCATCATCATCATCACATCATCACCAGCTGATCAGTGATTCACCCCCCCCCCTCACACCTGAGCATTGAGACACCTGTGCTAATCACGAAGAGGAGGAGGGGAGGGGAGAGGAGGGGAGGGGAGAAGCAATGGGGTAATGCGTAGAAATGTTGAGATAAATGGGAGGGAGGGAGGATTCAGAGAGAGAGAGAGAGAGAGAGAGAGAGAGAGAGAGAGCCGAGAGGGGAGGGAAGGAAGAGAGGGGGGGAGTGCCGAGGGTCAAGGAGAGAGAGGGAGGGAGGGAGGGAGGGAGGGAAATGAAGTGGGAGGGTAGGAGGGAGGAGGGAGGGAGGAGAGGGAAAAAAGAGGAAGGGAGTGAGGGAGGAGAAAGATAAGGATGAGAGGAGAGGGAGGGAGGGAGGGAGGGAGGGAGGGAGGGGAGGGAAGAGTGAGATAAACCTAGATAGCAATGATAAATCCTGGGAAAGCCTATTACACACACACACACACACACACACACACACACACACACACACACACAAATACACATACAAGCCATATATAAAAGCTCACATACCTTTATCAATGACGCACACACACACACACACACACACACACACACACACACACACACACACACACTGATAAGCACAAGTACACAAGGATGCATGTACTATAAAACACACACACACCACGCACACACATGCACATATACACTCACGCACACAGATAAGCACACATACATAGACAGTAGAACGTATGTACTTTAAAACACACACATACACACACACACACACACACACACACACACACACACACACACACACACACACACACAAATTCTTCAGCCATTTGTTTGAAAATGCAGTGTTTTGAAAGTAGTAGTAGTAGTAGCAGTAGTAATTTAGTTGTGGTAGCGACCATAGAAGATTGTGGTAGTGAGACATGATACTGACGATGTAGTTATGGTTGTCATGGTGCTTAAATTGATGATGATGATGATGATGATGATGATGGTAGTGGGGATGGTAGTGGTAAAGGTTATGGTAGCAGATATGGTATGGTGTGGGAGTGTCTGACCTAGATACACACACACACACACACACACACACACACACACACACACACACACACACACACAAATATAATGCTCTGTCTTCTTTACACCTACTCCAAATGTCCTTGACTCCCTAATAAGTCCTTCTCTCATCCTTACACTCTCTCTCTCTCTCTCTCTCTCTCTCTCTCTCACACACACACACACATGGAGAGGACAGGAGGAGGAGGAGGAGGAGGAGGAGGAGGAGAAGATGATGATGAGAAAATTAAAATGAACAGAAAAATTAAGAGAAGAAAAAGAAATGCTCAAGAAGAACCAGAAGACGAAGAAGGTGTTCCGAAAGCGTCAAGGAACCTGTCTCATCCACCCTCAAGGCAATGGTCATAAAATCCATGTAGAATCAGCATCACCAAGCCTGTAAACACTGAGCTGGAATGTGCAGCACTGAGCAATACTGTACACCTCTCCGCTGGCTGGGAAAACGTGAGGTGTGACGGGAAAGAATTTGGTGTGATAGCAATGCAAAGAAAAGATCATGAGAAGGAACGATGCTGTCTGTCGTCTGAGGAGGAATGAGAAATATGCAAACCGGGCCACGAAGCTGGCGGGGGACTGTCCAAGAACTATTGTATATTATCTCCAGTTTTTCCGTATGTACATGATTTAACAATCGTGGAGGCGTTTGATGATATTCTCCAGTAATTTCGTGTGCAAGCGTCCGTCTGCTGATACAATTAAGGGGTATGCGGCCGTGTGATGTGCCCGGCTCAGGGAAGCTGGACGCCCCTGCCCTGCATAGTCCCGGGTCACCCTTGGGCAAGGTGTAGCACCCGTTAGCCCACCAAAAAGGTAGTAGCTGCATGGTTACCATCGTACCGGGTGGTGCTACCATGGCAGTGACGTGGTACCTGGCCTTGCACAACACTCCCAGGCGGGGAACTCAACCACATTTACCAAGTAGTCAAAGTCTGGGCTGACACTACTACTCATACATATCTCCTATATACAGCTGGCCTTGCACAACACTCCCAGGCGGGGAACTCAACCACATT
>NC_136970.1:745000-747500 GCF_032717465.1 Coenobita brevimanus
TCCTACCTGCCTACACCCTTTAGTTCCTTCCTTCCTCCCTTCTCCTCAATTCCTCCCCCAGTTCCTCTTCTTCACTTCCCTCCCTCCCCCCTCCTTCCCCTTCCTCCTCCCCCTCCCTCCCTCAACCTTTCACCCCCTTTCTCTCCCTCCCCTACCCTTCCTCCCCTCCCCCTACCCCAACACCATCTGTACCATACCTTGTGGGGGAACGACTAGGCGTTAGGGTAAGGAACGACTAGCCTACACACACACACACACACACACACACACACACACACCTGCTCAATTCTCCTTGCAACTTGATGATGGAGAGAGAGAGAGAGAGAGAGAGAGAGAGAGAGAGAGGTCGAATAAACACTCAAGGAATGCGTGAAAGTTATCAAGGAGCCTCTCTCTCTCTCTCTCTCTCTCTCTCTCTCTCTCACTGGGGTCTTAAAGTGAAGGGGTTGAGACAGGTGTGCAGGCAGGTAAGGTTCGCTGATTACATACAGGTGTGTTGAAATTTGTTACCTGATAAGCATATATACCTACCTTATATCTACTTACAAACCTACCTACCTATATACCTAAATCCCTACCTACATATTTACCCAGCCACCTACCTACTTACAAACCTACCTACCTATATACCTAAATCCCTACCTACATATTCACCCAGCCACCTACCTACCTACCTACCTACTGCCTACTTACTTGCCTACCTACCCATCTACCTAGCTAAGTATATATTTGCCTGTTTACCTACCTACCTACCTACACATACCTATCTCCTTAAGTACATATTTACCTACCTACTTACTTACCTATATTCTCTCTCTCTCTCTCTCTCTCTCTATGTATGTATGTATGTAGATAGATCTATAGATAGATATACAGATAGGAAGATAGATAGATAGAGAGAGACAGACAGACAGACAGACAGACAGACAGACACAGACAGATAGACAGACACATAGATAGATAGATAATTTCAATACACATTCAAAGTCTTCCTATTGCATACACTATTACCCCCGTTAGAAAGCAGTCACATCCTTCGGCAAAATAAATCGCTTGTTGGTTGGATGAACGACACATTAGTAAAGCCTTGTCCTCTGAAGGGTTAAGGCCGGACCACCAGACCGTAAAATGCGTGTGGTCTGTGTATCTAACTCTCTCTCTCTCTCCCTCCTTCTTCCATTCATTGTAATAATCCATTTTACCCTCTTCCTTCCTTCTCTCCCCATTCTCCTCTCCTCTCTTCCTGCTTCTCCCTTCCTTACTAAGTCTTCTCTTTTCCTCTCCCCTCCTCTCCTCTCCTCCCTTCCCCTCCCCTCTTCTTCTCTCCTTGTCTCTCTCTCCAATACTAATCAACCTCTCTTCTTCTCCCCCTCCCCTCCCCTCCCCTCCCCTCCCCCAACACTTTCTCCCTGGCTCCACATGGTCGCTTCCCCCCCCACCCCCACCTTGTCCTGACCTCCCATGCAAGATAGATAGATAGATAGATAGACAGACAGATAGAATTACAATCATAGCAAACTGAGATGGACAATTTCAGACACAAATAGACATAAAGATAGATAGATAGATAGATAGACGGATGGATAGATAGATATGGTTAGGTAAGTAGATAAAAACACAAGCACTTACCTACCTACCTACCTACATAACTACCTACCTACCTACCTACCTGCACGTCTACTTACCCACCTACCTACCTACCTATTTACCTACTTACCTACCTACAGTACTTACCTACCTACCTACAGTACTACCTGCCTCCTTACCTACCTACTTACATGATGCCAGTGACCTAAGGAATTGATGGTAGTATAAGTGAAAGTTCCTGAGGGCAAGGACTCTCTCTCTCTCTCTCTCTCCACATCGCCATCACTCCTCCTCCCTCCCCTCTCTCTCACTCTCTTCCTGTACCCATCTACTCATCAATTTATCTATCTAAACTCTCTCTCTCTCTCTCGTGGGTTACGAGAGTGGAAAGCACACTGCGCCGGGGAGAGAGAGAGAGAGAGAGAGAGGGAGGAATGCTCAAATCAATAGAAAACTTCATTACTGACGGCAGGAAAAAGTATGCAACTCTCTCTCTTTCTCTCTCCCCATCGATTTGCCGTCAAGCGCGAATTCTTAAGAGGTAATGCGGAGTTATAGCGTCTCTCTCTGTCGTTCCTCCCCATTGCTTTTTATTGATCTCAAGCCCTCGTTAGTAAATGCTACGTGACACCTTTTCCTTAGCGATTCAGTGCGTTTATCCTGTCAAGCGCGGACCCTGAAGAGTTACTGCGGAGCTAGACATGTGTGATTCGAAGCCCTCCTATTTATATTTAACCAAGAGGGGAAGCACAAGAATTCGGAGTTATCATTTCCGAAGTCTACGTGTATTTCCCGTGAAGCGCGGTGCCTGAGGAGGTACTCCGGAGCTAGTGGGGTGTATTGAAAGTCCCCTGATGGATGTTTAACCAAGCGCGGAAGCACAAGAGGCGATGCGGAGCTAAGATATCATTTC
>NC_136970.1:757500-810000 GCF_032717465.1 Coenobita brevimanus
TTTGGTAATAAAAACCATTATCAGTTGCCACGACCTGAGTAGTAAGGCACATGAAGTTGACGTGTATTTACCACTGTGATGGCTTAGATTGTGACTTATTTCCTTCACAGGATGTATTGAGGGTATCAACAAAGAACTTTTTCGGGCCAGTGTAACTCATGGAAACCGTTTTTCCCTCCAGTGTTCGGTAAAATAAGGATGGTCACTGACCACCGAGGCTGACTTTTATCAGTGAGGGGTATTGACCTGTTCATTTCCACTGTTTATACAACGAGCAGCAAGATGGGCATTCCATTGTGAGTATCGAATGGCAAGGCAGGTTTGTAGCAGATAGGCCAGAACCTAGTTATGATTTTGTTCTAATTGAGGTACTTGTAGGTGAAGAGTAATTAAGTTGAACAATCTGCCAGAAATTGTAATTAATACTGCCTGTGTTAGCACCAGGCTAAATATTTAGCTGAAAACACGAATGGAAATCAAGTTGTTTTAAGTGTCTTCCATTTATACTGCCGTTTGCTGACGCTTCTGTCGCAGATTGACTCCTTCCCCCCTTTAAGGTCATCAGCCTCCCCATAGGATCATTAACAACCCCAGGGGTCAGTTGCATTGGAAATGTCATAGAAGAACAATGTTAGCAAATGCTGAGATATAAACAGAAAACACTTCAAATTACTGGCACTTGAATTCCAATAATGGCATCTGGCAAATAATATCCCAGTTATGACCACTGCTTTGCATCGGAGCCTAATTATTTGGGAAGAAATCTGTATATGAGTCATGCTGTATATAGGTAAGCAAAGGCCTGTTGCGCTACATTCCCATTTGTATAACACAGCCCTAGAGTACTGAGGGTAAATTGGTAACCTTGGTTTTATTTTACGAGCCTTCTCTCAAAAGTTTCCCGGTACTGATAAATTTTGCTTCCAAGAGGTACTGTAGAATTCATTTTTTTTTTTTTTTTTTTTTTTTACACCTAGCTAATACAGACTGAAATTAATATGTTCGCCATTTGCTTTCTGCAGTTAAGTAGTACAGTACAGTACCATGTATTCTGCTGCTGCTGCTGTTACTACTACTACCATCACCATTACCACTATCACTATTACTACTACTACTCACTACTGCTACTATCACCACTACCACTATCACCATTGCCACTACCACCAGTACTATTACCACTACTACTGCTATTAGCTACTTCTACTACTACTCATTATACGGTATTTTTCTTTTCAGTGGCATATTCAGTGTGGTATGGAGCACCCTGTACTGGTGGGTTCGGCCTCTGGTGAAGTGGGTGTTGCGGCGAACCACACGACTGTGCGAACTCCAGCGTATCTGCTATGGGGAGAATCGTGGTGCCATGCGGACGTGTGGTGTTGGTATGTAGTGACATCAGGATGGTAGTAGTAGTAGTAATGATAATGATAATAATGGTAATAGTAGTAGTGGTGGTAGTAATTATAGTAGTGGTGTGGTAATGATTGTAGTTGTAGTGGTGGTGGTAATTGTGGTTGTGGTTGTCAAAGTAGTAGTAGTACTGGTGAGGTTTTGGGAAATCAGGTGTTCCAATATGGGAAGTTGTACTGTTTCTTTCTTCCCAACAGGTTCCAACAACTGCTGGAAAATAACTAGCTGGTTTAGGCACTTTGTTTAGTTTTCAGTCCATAGAAAACAGCTGTACCTTGGCCAACCTAAGTACTGTACAGGGATTCCCTAAGAGGAAGCATGGCATCTTATGTATATATGTATGTGTACTGTAATATGTCATCTGGCTTTTTATCTGCATTGTGGTGTTTGCAGAGTTCTCCCTGGATCACAGCCGGTCACCAGAGATACAGAAGTGCATGAAGTACATCGACAGCAAGTGCCAGGAACGCACCCTCAAGCAGGAGCTCATCTACTATGCTGTGTTTGCTATCGTGCGCATCAAGGGAATCAACACCAAAGTACACAAAAAGTAAGCCATTGCAGCCATTATGTATACCTGTCCACCTGCACAGTACTGTATAGCCCTCTCATCCACACAACACTATAAATCAAAAACAGAGACATAAAACACAGCCACCACAGGTATTCAAAACCTTCACTATGCTGAGTGAGTAAACGATGGATGCCCTTACCTTCCACAGATTTCTTTGCTCAGTGTGTATAATGTGTTTCAGGTTTTCAGACATGCTGGGTGAGTGTCTGACGCAGATCTGGGGGTACCGGCAGCTGTTGGCGGAGGTGGAGTGTGTGCGTCGCCAGCCATACTCCTCAGACGACCCGACCCACGAGGAAAAGCTGCTACGCCTCTGGACCGCCCTTATGCCTGGGTTCCCTTTGGAGGTGTGTTGTGTGATGGTTGCTTGTTGTTGTTCTTATAGTTCTGGAATCCCTTTGGAGGTGTGTTGTTATTGTCTTGTGTCTGGAATTCTGTTGAAGGTGTGACATTGTTGTTGCTGTTGTTATTGTTCTGATGTGTGGAACCCCTTTGGAGATGTTGTTGTTCACGATGATGATGCTGTTATTATTGTTGTTGATGTAGCCTGTGACTTCATTCCATGCCTTGACCTATCTATAAAGTTATGTTTTATGCAGTAGTTTTGTGTCTTACCTAACACTGATTTATATTCAGTTTAGTAAACCTTTGTATTCTTGTGATTTATGTGTTTTCCATGATTGGATTTCTATGATTGGACTGAGTTAGTTTGGTTATGGGGAGAGAGGGGAAGATAACTGGGTTCCGAGGATTCGTCAATATTGAGGGTAGAATTGTGAGAGGCTGACCAAAAAATACATGGGACAAGGTCATACAGTCTGACCTCAGGGATAAAGAATGAAACAGAGAGACTGCCAGAGCCTGAGGAGCGTGGAGAGCTGCCATTAGATGAACAAGGCCAACATCTGCAAGCAGGTTGGAGTGTTCATAAGTAAAATGAAACAAACCAAAGCCAGCAATCATTGTAAAGCCTTTTGTGTTGCAGGCGCGAGTGACAAAACAGTGGCAGATGATCGGGTTCCAAGGAGACGACCCACAGACAGATTTCCGTGGCATGGGGCTGCTGGGACTTGAGAACTTACTGTGAGTTGGTGTTTGTGGGATGTGTATGCCTGTGAAGTTGAGTCCGGATTTCAGAGTCTTGAATTGTGATTGAATGAGTGTGTGGCTTGTGAGTTGGATAATTTAATATTGCTTCCTTGTTGCCCAGGCCTCTGCTGTTTGGCTGCCCTCACTCTGACGTACACTTTTTTCATATATCTCTCCATGCCATCCCTCCATCTCATTCTCAGTCTTCCTCTCCCCCTCTCCACCTCACTTGCATACTGTACACTGTCCTAGTCAGTGTCTTATTTGCACCCTCCTCTCTCATATATGATTCTGCTTTATTCCTCTGCCTCCTCCTCAGTCTTCCCCGTCTCTTCCCCTTCACCTCACTCACATACACTTTTCTTGTCAGTTTCTCATTCTCCATTCTCCTCTCTCATTTCTCTCTCCACTCCATCCCTCTTGCTCATCTTCCCTTTTCTCATCCCCATATCCTCCTCTTCCCCACTCACATACACTCATCTAGTCATTCCTTCATTCTTTCTCCTCATCTCATACATTATCTGTCCACTCCAACCCTCAATCTCATCCTCACATGTCCCCTCCCCCCTCTCCTTCACCTCATTCACATACTCTCTTCTAGTCAGTCTTTCATTCTCAGCTTTCTCCACATGGCCAAATCATCTCAAAGTATTTCTCTTGTCTAATGCACTGTGCTTATTTTGGCAGGTTCTTTGCTGAGCAGTATGAGAGTGCTGCGCGCCACGTGTTGACCCGCTCACAGCACCCTAAATACGGGTAAGAAGTTAGAGTGTGGGTTTTACTTGCAAGGGTTTGCATCCAAGGAGTGGTTGTGGTTTGTTGCTCACTTAATGCTGCTTTCATCCTCTGTCTTTTCCACATGACCAAACCATCTCAGTCTGCTCATTCTCATCACAGCACTAATACAGTCATATCCCATTCTTCCTCTCAACTCTTGATTTATAGTCCTAACCCCCCACACGTGTCCTTCAAGAATTTACAGTACGGTACTACACATATCTGTACATTTCAGCCTACAAATATCATCATCCTTTACTGCCAGGTCTCACTGCCATACAATGTTACATTCCTAACACGTGCTTCATACATGGATCTCTTAGCACAGAGGGAAAGTCTTCTTAATTCTGGGAGAGGCAACAGCTCCCAGGACTTCTTCCAGTCACTCCTTACTGTAGCCATAGAACTAGCTCCAGTCACACCTCTTGCACATAACACATCTCCCAAATAACAAAACTCCTCCACACACTCGAGGGACTCTTCAGCAAGGTCAGTCCTTTCATGCCTCTCTCAGTCTCTTCATGCTTCCCCTACACACTGCACACACCCAATCAATATCTCTGTCTTCACCTCTGAGTTATAACAGAATACAGTACTAACACTGGAATGTGATGTTAGTCATAAAGTAGTGCTGTGGAATGGATGTTGAGCCTCAGTATTGTCATTTTCTCCCACTGAGATATATAAAATAAATCGCTATTAAACTAGTGCTACTACTACTGCTACATCTCACTGCTACTACTACTACCACCTCTCACATCACCCCACAGGTACTCCTTTGCCATCGTTGGCATCAACATCACCCACATGGCCTACACCCTCCTCAACTCAGGGGTGGCCAAGGTCCACTTCTACAACGCCTCCAAGCGGTTCCCGGAGCTGAGGGCGTTCCACAACTTCTACTGCCACCTCTTTTTCTCCTTCGATGAGCTCTGGAGGGTGGAGAAGCCTCGGGATATGATGGAGTTCTCGAGGGTGAGGGACAAGTTTGAGGCCCAAGTGAGACTCATGTTGAAGAACCCTATGGCGTATTTCAAGTGTAATTTCGTGCTGGAGAACATTTAGGCCCGGAAAATGCTCCCAAAATGCCCATTGAGAACATTTGCGAACATATGTGAGCATTTTTGTATATTTGAGCATTTTAAAGTCTGAGTTCAGGTCAAACTCAGCGTAAGGAACCCCATGACATTTTTCAAGTGTGGAACTATACTTGATAACATTTAGGCTTGGAAAATGCACCCAAAATGCCCGCTAAGAACCTGCTTCAGCATTTTTGGAATTGCGATAAGTATGAGGACAGGTCAGACTCAAACAAAGGAGCCCTGTGGCATATTTCAAGTGTAATTTTGCGCTTGATAACATTTTAGACTTTGTCGGAAAATGCCCAAAGAGTGCCCTTTGAAAACGTAACTGAGCATTTTTTTAGTTTGGGATAAATTTGAGGCACAAGACATTTTCAAGCTTAAGAACCCAGTGGTGTATTGTAATTTTGTGTGTGGAAATATTTATGCTATGTCAGAAAATGCTCCCAAAAAGCCCATTGGGAGCATAGTTGAGCATTTTTGGATTTGGGATAAGATTGAGGTGCAGCTCAAACTTAATGATTCATGACATGTTTGAAGTGTATTGCATCCTTGAAAATATTTAGCCTGTGTCAGAAACTGCTCCCCAAGATACCCATTGAGAATGTAATTGAGCGTTTTGGGGTATAATTGAGTGTTTTTGGTCTTGGATATGAATGTGGTACGTCAGACTTGGACTGGAGAACCACATGGCATATTTCAAGTGTATTTTTGCACTTGAGGACATTTTGGCTATGTTGGAAAAATTCTCCAAAAATGCCCATATATTCTTCAGAAGGTAATTTGAGCATTTTTTAAAGTGCAGTAAGAATGAGGCACAGGTCAGACTTAAAGAACTCCGTAGCATTGTTCATGGGTAATTTTGTTCTTGAATATATCTAACTTCTGGGCCCTGTGGAGAAAATGCCAGGGTTGATAATACTGTATATGTGTGTGGCATATACCCGTTGTAGCTTCATGCCCAAGATGGTGAACTTCAAGGCCTTCACCCCTTGAGTACGTGACATCTTTGTAAAGTTTGGAGTGCGAGAGTGTACATTTCTGAGCCTTCTTGAGTATGTGACATTCAAAGTTTCGTGTGCAAAAGTTTAAATTTTGGGGCACTAACCCTTTCAGTACATGACGTCTGTAAAGTTTCACGTGCGAGAGTAAACTTCAAGGCCTTAACCCTTCGAGTACATCATATCTTTGTAAAGTTTCGTGTGCAAGAGTGGAAATTTCTAGACCATAACCCCACCAGTAGATGATGTCTTTTTAAAGTTTCGTGTGCAAGAGTGTAAGCCTTCACCCCTCCACTATGTAACATCTTTGTAAAGTTTCGTATGCAAGAGTGTGAACTTTTAGGCTTTCACCTCCTCAGAATGTGGTGTCTTTGTATCGTTTATTCCTCCTTTTGCCAGACGATTTTATGCAGCGTAGAAAAACATATCTCATACAGAACAGCTTAATGAAGGCTGTGTCAGACAAACCCTTCCAGTTCGTAAAATCTCTCTTATCCTGGAAAAAATCATCTGAAGGTAGCAAAAATAAAATGAAAAAATTGTCATTAGAGTAAGGTGGTTAATGAAACCTTGTTGAAAAAATAAGGCATATTCTAAAAACGTTCTTTAGGTTTTGAAATATTCAACTCTGAGGCCTTGTTGAAAAAATGCCAGTGTTAAAGTAGGGCTAAATATTATCTTGGAGTTGAAACTTTAACTCTCAGGCTTTATTGAAAAAATGGTAGAAAAAATCTGGGTCTTGTAAACATCTGTGACTTTGTTGGAAAAATGCCAGTGTTAGAAAAAGTGTAGCCTATATCAAGGGTTCCTTTTTACTCAGGAACATCTCTTTCAGCCTTGTGGGAAATACAGGATATAAATAGCACCCCACTATACCCTTTTCCCCTCCAGCTTGGCCTAAAATTGCCTTTTCTCCATCTTGAATGCTGAGCTGTAACACTAGATTAACACTGGAATATGATGCTAGTCATGAAGAAGTGCTATGGAAAGGCTGTAGAGCTGTAGCACTGTCTTTTTCTGCCACTGACCTGTATGAAATAAGCTGCTGAAGGACAAAATCCTGGGCCAAGTTAAGGTAAAAGAACTATAGAAGCTCACCTAGTTGTATCTTACGTGTTGTATGGATGGCTCAGTCTGCTAGTGTGGGCTTGGGTACAGCTGTGGGAGTGGGAAATAAATTAATGCTGAAGGATAGGCATTGATAACACTTAAGAAAATTTTGAAACCATAGATATAGAAAGACCACCTGTAATCAGAAAATGGTCTGATTATTATAGTCTGCCCATAGCAAGAATGAAATAGTTGAGACTTTATTGAAATAGTTAAGACTTTATTGAAATAGTTAAGACTTTATTGTTATCAGAGGGTTAACATGTATGAAGTATGTGACCAAATGCTACTTTTAATTAACTTATGGGATGGCCATTCTTGTGGCTTGATTGGCAAGTTTATGATCAGTTTACCCCAGATTTCTTCATCACATTCATTCCACCTCTTCAGTACCTTCATTCCACCACACGCCTCAATGATGACCATTAATCAAGGCCAGGTGGATGTTAATCAAAGTCACTGAATGGTGTCTTTTGATTTACTGGTCATTCTGTGGGTTCCAAATTGTCCCTGCAAGAGTTGTGTAAAGTAGTATGGTTATGATGCAATGCAGAGAGTGTTAGTGATGGTCCATACATATCATTCATCATCCACTCCACTGGCTGGGTACTCTCTCTCTTGTGCTAAAGAGATGGGTCAGTCAGCATTATCAGTTTTAATCTGCATTGTTTCAGCATTATCAGTGTTTATTCTGCATTGTTTTAGCATTATCAGTGTTTATTCTGCATTGTTTATTCATTCCCTACTCCCACTGTCATGCTCTTTTACTGCACAAGGTGATTTATTTCATGTGCTGAAGGGATAGTTTAGTCAGCCTGTTCATTGTGTTGTGCAGCACTTATTCATTCACTGCTCCCGCACCCACACCAGCAGACTGATCCATCTTGGCCACACACAAGATATGACCAAGTGAGTTTCTAGTGGAGTGCTATTTATGGACTGTCCTATGCATGCCTTTCCATTTTCTTTGCCATTTTCTACCAGACATACTTCAAATGGGGATTCACTGCGTTTACAGTATTAAGGGTCTTATGCTTAAACTTGAAGCCCAGATTTTTTGCAATGATTTCTCTTTAAGTATTTGATGGTGAATGAACCTACATTATTTGGCCTTCCTGTGTGGTTGCTGACGGCATTTTGTAGTATGGGATGCAGGCTGGCCACATATAATAGCCACAGGCATTCCATAAATTCATTCATTCATTCATTGCCAGATGCCATGTATCCCAAACGGGGTGGCCAAGGCTTAGGGTTAATTGTTTTACAGGGAGGGGCACTAATCCTCCACCAACCCCACTTGACACGTAGGGGTTATGCCAACAGCATCTGGTGTTCCCAGGCGGTCACCCATCCAAGAAATGATTGTCAAAAATTAGGGGTCCGTACTCCGTTTTGCAATTTAAGGTTTAAACGTATGTCCATGAGCTTCACTATTAGGTTGTAGGTGTTCCCATGTTATTCTCATAGGTTTAATGCATTCAGTGTGATGACCGTGCTTGAGAGGGATGCCTACATGTGGTGGCACTGATATAACCAGGCAGTGGAGCTGCCCAGTTAAATAGACGCCCCTCAGCTCCCTTCCTATCCCCCATGAAAGGGAGATGGTTGGTTTGCAGGAGAGGGGCAATTTCAGCCTTCAGTCCACTAGGTTCACATTCTGATTGCCACAACAACGCTAACTACGGTACCACTACTACAACTACTGCTACTACTACTATTACTACTACTTCTACCATGCTGCTACTACTACTACTAAGAGGTGACAAGATTTATTTTTATTATGTAATCCACCAGGATGTACACTGTTCACCTGCCCTTAAATGATCAGGATCTTTATTATTTGATAGAGTAGGCTCACCCATGCACCAAGCAAAGGTTAGTACAGAACTGGATTTTACTGTTTTTATTTATTTATTTTCTGCTATTTATTCGTTGTATTGTTTTTACTGAATATTTTTCATGTATATTCTTTTAAATTGAATACAGTATATAATGGGTTGTTATTTTTTTTAATGAATAATTCTCATGGATTATTGTACTCACTTTTAGGCTTTTTTTATGTATTTAGTTTCTGTTGCATTGATTTTTGCCAGATATTTCTCATGGATTTTATTTGATTGGGTTTTTGTCATGGATGATTTTTATTTTTTTGTACTGAATCATTTTTTTTTTTTTTTTTTTTTTTTTTTTTTTTGAATATCTGTCATTGATTATTTTTTTTATGAATATTTGTTATGGAGTATTATTATGGTACTTTAATATTTCTCTTTTTTTTTTTTTTTTGTGCTGAATATTTGTTATGGATAATTTTTTTTCTAACTATTTGTCATTAATAATTATTGCTTTTTGTTTCTCACCGTGGATGATTTTTAAACTGAATATTTATCATCAATAATTATTACTTTGTGTGTACTGTTTGTCATACACTATTATTATGATTTTTTGCTGAATATTTATCATGGATTATTCTTCGTTTGTACTGAAATTGTTCAAAATTATGAATACATACATTGTACATACCTGTTGGAAGGTATTTTCTCTCTTTTTTTTTTTCCTGGATGTTTGTCATGAATTATTATTATCATTTTATTTTATTCATTTTAAGAAACATTTTTCTTTGATTTATGTATGTTAGTTACGTTGTACAGGAGGCCCCCACTTTACAAACGGATTTCATTCCTTTAAAACCATTTGCTAAGTGAAAATTCGTTGTGTGAACCCATTATAACATGGGTTGAATGGAGTTTGGTTCCAGGACCCTGATTTTCCCCCCATCCACCCATATTAACCCTTTTTGGCTCAGTCTGAATCAGTATTTGTATATTGTATGACTCCCTAATCGTTCATCTACAACTCACCTCAGGAGTAAGGTTCTTCTTGGTGGACTTGGCGACTTGTTTGCCAGGGCTTGTAGCAGGGCATTTGGGCGGCATGATGACAGAATAAATGTTGCACGTGTGGCAGCGGGGTACTGTACTGTTTTGGATGGTAGGGCGGGAGTGAATGGTGTGCATTTTCTCTGTTAGTGGTGCTGTTATGGAATCAGCTGACTGAGAGTGCACTTGGTTTAAAATTGCCCACAGAAAAAAATTTGTTAAACCAAGTTTTGGTGTTCGTTAGGCGAGTGAAGGGTAGTAAAGCACAATCTTCGTCCAAGTGAATTTTCTTTGCGTGATCGTTCATAAAGTGGGGGTCACGTACTGTACATATTTTTTAAGTTGGTACATTATGCTAGGATTGGTCTTTTTATTTTATTTTTTAGTCCAAGCTTCATGGTCTTTTGCATCATTCCAGTCAAGGTCTCAAATTCTAACCCCCGTTTTCCCTCTCCCTGAGCATCCCTTAACCTTAAATTGTCTTCCCTTCTCAGTCCCTCACCCCATGTTTTCCTCGGCATGTCAGAGGGGCTGTCTTTTCACTGTTCACTTGGGTACTTTCACACATGGCACTGAACAGGATCCTACACACAGTGGCACTGGAATCCTGGGTGGAGCAGGTGCATCATCTACCCAGGAGCCAAACCTCACTTCACTGTTCTAAAGCTTGTGAACATATTATTATTATTATTTTTTTTTTACTGCTATAATTTATCACACGTCACACAACATACAGTAATGCATAACATTTCTCTTTTCATTCATAGAGATATTCACACCATTATCAGTAAGGCCAACAGCTTCTTGAACTTCTTAATAATAACTTACAATCTATCTATCTATCTATAGCCCGACGCCCTAATCCCGCAAAGGGTGGCCACAGACAAAACGCCTCCAAGTCACTCTGTCACCCACCATTTGACTACCCTCCCCCCAACTCACCCCCCCCTCCCTCATATACCTCTCAACTCCATCCCTCCACCTCATCCTCGGTCTACCCCTCCCTCTCCCTGATCCTCCTAATTGGATGTGTTTTGCTTCCTTTCACATCATTACGTTTGTTATATACCACTGTAACGTACCAGAAGTTTGCCCTGCCAGAAACTCATAAATGATAACTGCAACTGCACCACTAGTGATGTCCTATTGATGCTCTGTCCACCTCTCTGTACAAAGATAGTAAGTTGGGTTAAGTTATTATCTTTTTCCCCCCTACCTAACTGGAAAATCTTTGCTCTCCCAGACCCTCACTGAGTTAATAATATAATTTAACCTAGTGTCATAACAAAGGGGTGACACAGGGTAAGTGTTCGTGATACCATTAGTCATACATACACAGTTGTCATGTATTACTTCTTATCTGGGTAACTCTTGGTTTACCACATCAGTACTTACCATCTACAAACAGCACACTAGATGGAGTTACTAAATACCCCTTCCTGCATATAGCACAGTGCAGCTGTCCACTAATTAGTCTCAGTCAACCCACTAACCAGAACCTTTGTTTTCCCCACATTTACTCATCATCATCATCATCATCATCTCCAACACCTTGCTTCCTCCTGAGAACCCCCATACAGGGGATGGCTATGACAAATCCCTCCAGACTACCTTATCCTCACACGCCTCATTCACTCACCCAGACACTCTTCTTCTTCCTTCTCTTACCACAATACAGCTTCACTCTCCCAAACTCTTAGGCCGTATCCCCTTCCTCCATTTCCTAAATTTCTCCCTAGCAGTCCTTCTCACAATCAGCACCAGGTCACCAGCATACGAAGGCCCCCACCGCTGTGTCAGGTATTGCTTTTTTGATTGAATACAGGTTGTCCACTTATAATGCTCCTCCTGCACTTCCTTGGGCAATTTCTCATATGCTGTGGGTACGTCTTAGCGTTGTCAATGCTTATCCTGCATCAGTTATTCATTTCCTACTCCCACAGCCACCCCCACACCAGCAGACAGCCATTGCAACACAAGGTACCACCAGGTGAGTTTCGGGTGGAGTGCTATTTGTAAACCACATGGTAGTTTACATATCACTTGAGTGTAAGCATGTACTGTACTGTAGCACTGTACACCACTAGACTAAATGTACTTCATTGTACTCAAGTAAAGAAAAATAGCTTTTTGTGAATATTTCAGTGAAGGATGCCATACCCTGGTGTAAGGTTAGTGATAGATGGTTATAATGCAGTGTCATAAGTGCATAAGATGGGTGGGAGGGTAATAATAGTAGTTGTTTCAGCCTCAGGTTAAGCTGAAATGTGAACACAGTGGACTGCAGGCTGGAGTTGCCCTCCTCAGAAACGCAGGAAATAGCTTAGTTCTTAATTGTTTCAGACTCTGAGGGTAGGCACTGTCTAGCCCAAAACATTAGAGTAGTAGTAGTAGTCGCCCCAGGTTCATCTGAAATGTAAATCTAATGGACTGCAGGCTGGAGTTGCCCTCCTACAATCCATCGTCTTTTCGGAGGATTAAAAGAGAGTTGAGGATGTTTTGTATAACTGTGTAGTGGAGCTGCATGGATTTGTTGGTGCCACCACCTGAAGGTGTCCCCATTCCAGCACGGAATCATTAGAGAGACATAACAGAAGGAATTTAAGTCAGTTTCTGTGTTTCTTTCCCACATATTGTATCTTATACTCCTTTCATTCTTAACTAAGCCTTGATTTGACATCTCTCTAACTTGAATGCTGAGTTGTATCAGTATATTAACACCTGAATATGATGCTAGTCATAAAGAAGTGCTGTGGTAAGGAATTGGAGCTGTAGTATTGCCTTTTTCTCCCACTGAACTGTGTGAAACATGCTACGAATGAACACAAATCTGAGCCAAGTTAACATGAAAGGTGTATAGTAATATGGATAGTTTTTCATTGTATGGCACTCCAGGGATAACTGTGCCTTCACTTCCCACCTCCTTACATATATAATGAACTGTGCCTTTGTAATCATCCATCTTTTCCTTAAAAACATTTTCATTAAAAAGGCTGTCACCATCATCGTTATCATAATCCTAGGTTATTTTCAATCAGGCAGCAAAAGGAATGAAATATCTTCATGGTGTGAATGAACAGTAAAATGTGTCAGTCTCCTTCATTTTATCACACCCTCATTTTACGATGAGGATGGATTTGAAAGAAATCCATTGCCTGATGATTTATTGTATATTGTAACTTATAACATGGTTCATTGGGGATACATTTTTCCCCAGGGGCCATCCACCCAACATATCTAAAACCAACCCACCAAAACCGGTATGCCACTCCAGCACCCTGCAGCTTTAGAAGTAGTAGTAGTAGTTTTAGCCCCAGATTCACCTGAAACGGACTGTGGGCTTAATTTCCCCATCGCCTGCAGTTCACCATCCTCCTTTTGGTGGCAGGGAGGGAACTGAGAGATGTTTTTTGAACTGGGCAGAGGAGTTGCTCAGTTATATTGGTCCCACCACATGAAGGCATCCCTCTCCAGCACTCAACAGCCTTAATGAAATTACTGTGTCCATGGATGGTGAAGTAGTTAATAGTCAGTTACAGTATTGTATATTTACTGAACACTATCTTGTTTCATTTTTTCTTATTCCAATATATAAAGTGGTACTGTGTGATATATAGTATTTATTTTATTATTATTATCTGGTAATGAGTGATGGTTGTATTTTGTATTTATTGAACATTGTTTTGTTTTCTCTACAGTTTTGTTGTTTAAAATCTTGGTCTGTCTGGGCAAGCAGACTTGTCAGCCACAGGTAAGCAGCTGGTTCTATGGGGTCATCTTACAGGTACAGCACAGTACATACACTGTGTACAGATTTGACACCCTCTTGTGGTAGACAGTGCTTCACTGGAGTGGGACCAGGGTCCTTCCCATGGCAAGATGCAGGGAAATATGAGGAGGTTTTTCCTGGGGTGGACACTGCAGCTGCTTTGCCCCATTCAGGGTGAACGGTGCCACTACATGTAGGCTCCTCATCAGTGCCTCTTTCCATTATTTTGTGGCATTGTGTGATGGCTGTGTTTGGCATATTTATTGACTTAATTTTTGCTACAGTACTTTTTTTTTTTATTATGTAATGGCTGTATTTTCTATATTACCTGAATATTATTTTATGCTACTTTATTATATTATTATTTCGTGGGCTTGTGTGATGGTTGTTTTGTGTAACTGACATAAACAGTATAGTATTGTACAGTTCTTTCTTTATACATGGATTTTGATTGACATTAAATTAAATTGGTGTGTGTGTGTGTGTGTGTGTGTGTGTGTGTGTGTGTGTGTGTGTGTGTGTGTGTGCAGCCAAAATTACAGTAATATGAAAAGACGGGAGGCATGTGCACCCTGAGGAGGAAGTAGTACAGGGTTAGTATTAGTAGTAGTTGCAACCCCAGGCTCATCTGAATGTGAACCCTGTGAACTGTAGGCTGAAACTGTCCTCCTGCAGCTCATTATCCTCCTTTTGGGGGAAAGGGAGGGAGTAAGGCTATTTGTATAACCAGGCAGTGGAGCCGCCCAGCTATATCGGTGCCACATGAAGTCATACCTGTCCTACATCCATGAAGAGGAAGGACTAAGTAAAATAAGATGGACAGGTATAATGACAAGTTATCATATGTATGAAGTTGTCATCTGTGGTATGTGTAGGGACCCACTATCCACTCATTTGATGTGGTGGTGCCCTCAGATGACCATATACTGAATGACAAACCAAATAGTTATACTATTACCAGGGAAACCATTATCTGTGCTGTGTGGTCTAATGGGGTAAGGTGCTCCAACCAGATGGGGCCTACATGGGTTCACAACCAAGGAATGGTTGGGGTTTATTGCTAACAAGATGTCACTTGGAGGCAAGTGAAGTTGGTCATCCACCCTTTAAATGTCAGGACTGAATAGCCTAGCCCTGGGCCCTTCAGATGAGGTAGTGCAGGGTTAGATAATGGGTGGGTGGACTGAGAATATATAACCTATCTACAATGCCTGGCCACACCAAGGTGCAGGAAAAGTGTGGAGGTTTGGTTCCTGGATGGACACCACATTGGTGTCTCCACCCAGTTAACAGGGGCATCATAGTAGGCTTTATATTATCCTTTTATTTGATTTCCCAGTATATTTCTTGTGGAAGTGACATGTATCCAGGTCAGGTTAGACATTGTTCTGCTACTGGTACCATGTAATCCAACACTATCTCTTTCATGGCCAGATTGTTAGTGACTACACTGGCAACCCCATTGGTTTTCCAAAGTGAGGAAGGGGATTACACATCCAAGAGAATGAAAAACAGGCCCTGTTTAAGGACAGAGGAGTGTCTTACACCAATGTCCATCTAGTAGGGCAGGTGCAGCTTTTTAGCCTAGGTTGGCAGTCCAGCTGAGAAGGAAAACAGTGATTTCAAACCTGGTTAGCCAGGCCCATCGCCCAGGGATTGCACGCCCCTGTGCATATGCCAGTGATGAGTCCTGCTCTCATTTGCCAGGTTGGAGGAAGGGTTCCCACCCCATGCTCATAAAAGACAGCACCACTACAAAAATTGTAAAGGAAGAAGGGATTAGGGTCTACTGGCTTTGGCATTGTTAAGGGGCACGAACGGAAATACAGCAACACATATCATTGTTGTCAAAGAGAGCTAAAGTGGATAGGGGAAGGAAAGGAAGTTAAGAAAAAAGGAAGTTGTGTGTGTATTCCCAGGGTTATCAGAATGTCAACCCAGTGAACTGCGGGTTGAAGTTGCCCTTTTGCAATCCACTATACTCATTTGGGGGGATAGGTAGGATTGTGTGTGCATGATTCAGCAGAGTTCGTCGCAGTTGTGAGTGGATTTGGCCTAACTCCTCCGGAGCCAATGTACCATGAACAGTAATATATATATATTTATATATATATATATATATATATATATATATATATATATATATATATATATATATATATACACACACGATACCAAAAAGCTTGTTTACAAACTGTGGTTGTCATGGCAACGAAGGCGGTGAACGCGAGTCGAGAGGCAGGTGATGCTGTGTGATAATTGTAAATTACGGGCATATAAAGGCCACCATTCATATTTCTTTATGAAAGTAGTTCGCTATAATCTATTTTTCAGAATCCAGTGGCCGTGGCTGGTGGTAAAATGAACAGAGAATTGTCTTATGCTCCGTTGAAGACAGTAGTTCCACCAGCAACATCTCGCGTACTATTCATATTAATTATTTTCTGGTACTTGTTGACTTTGTATGGTGATCTTTATCTCTGAAACTATGTATCCAGTTCCACTTTAGGTAGCCAGATTATGATAAAGACCCTCCAGGTACGAGAGAAAATATTTTTAGATAGATTTGAGAATGCACTGCACAGTCTCCCAGTTTATTTAGTAAGTACTGAGTAAGTCACTTGCAATAAGAGGCAGTCATTTAACATTAAAAAAAAAAAAAAATGTGATTATGAACTGAAGTTTAACATAATCCAGGTTCTCGTGGATTTGGTCATTCCCTATAGTAATTTTACCCAAACTTAGCCCAGATTTTCTTTTTTATTTTGCAGCTTATTTCATGTAGCTCAGTGGCAAAAGACAATACTGTGGCTCTACGTCCCCCACTTCATGACTAGCACATTACACCATACGTTAAAGCTAATCTCTTCCCACAAATCAGTATTCAAGATGGAGAGATGGTAACTTTAGAGATTAACTGATTTAACTTTAGAATATCCGACCACAGTAACTAGTTGTGGGGATAGATTTTCATAATTACTACACCCAGTTAACAGATAATAGTACAGTATACAGTGAACTCAATTATCTGTTGTTGCAGTATCCGGCGCTACTGGCACAGTTCTATTAAAGCAATATCGAAGCCGAAACGGGACACAATTGGTGGTTTTATGCAACATCCGATGTTGAGGTGTATCAGCCGGCTTGTAAACAGTAGCCAACCAGCTCAGTATTACTGTATTACAGTATTATTATCATTCTGTCTATCTATCTATAGCCCGACAACCTAATCCCGTAAAGGGTGCCTGCAGACAAAACGCCTCCAAGTTGCATTGTCACCCACCATTTGCCTGCCCTCCCCCCAACTCACTCCCCCTTCCCTCATATACCTCTCAACTCCATCCCTCCACCTCATCCTTGGTCTTCCCCTCCCTCTCCCTCCCCCCACCTCATCTACATAAACCCCCTGGGGGTAGGGGGGTTTCCAGAATACTCCCCCAGTATCCCTGCTTGTCGTATGAGGCGACTAAAAGGGTTGGTGGTGGGTTAGTGCCCCACCCCGTAAAAAGAACTAACTAAACAAGGGAATTGTATCATTACTTTATTGTATTTTATCCCTAATTTTCATCTTGTACTCATGGGAAAGTTTTAAAGATAGAGGTTCAAGATGGAGAGTAATGCAGTATCCAGTTCAGTGTCATATATTGAGCCAATGTGGGATACTATGCAATATTTGGCATTTTACTTTAACCGGTGTAAGTCTTGGCTAAATTACGCTGGATAATTGAAAGTTTACTGTACTTGTTACAGAACTTAAGCAATTCTAAGCACTTTTTCTTCTGTAATCTTCCATCACAAATGCTTTTTTTTCTTTTTATTATTCCTATTTCTCCCATCTTTCCTGTCACTTCTTATTGCTTTTCGTTCCATTACAGGTGGCTTTACATCGAGTGCCAAGCCAAATGGTTTCATGTAAGCCAAGAAACCATTTACAGCGCTGGGTGGTAACCATATAACCAAACCATACGTGCTCCCTACGTGTCAACAAGTGGGTTGGTGGAGGGTTAGTGCCCCTCCCCGTAAAACAAATAACTCAAAGTCAAATGACCACCCCTTACAGGATTATGGCATCTGGCAATAGATAGATAGATAGATTATTATTATTATTTTTTTTTAAATATACATACCTTACTTAGTAAATAAGGAGGTGGGGGAGGTTGTCCAGCACATATTACTGTATTTTGTTACAGATGTGGTAAAATCAACCTTCCTAACCTAACACACTAAGAGAAAGCGCTGATAAAGCCAGTGGTGGAGCTGCTCTGGTATACAAATTTCCCTCAACTCCCTCCCTATCCCCCAAAAGGAGGATGGTAGACTGTAGGAGGAGGGCAACTTCAACTTTCAGTCCACCACGATCACATTTCATTTGAACCTGGAGTGACAACTACTACAGTACCCAGTATTTTATATCTACATTTTATTTTTCGTATTTGGCAGATGATGGATGAGGAGTCGTCGGAATAAGAGTCTGTAAACAATGATCGATGACGACAGTGGGGTAAGAATATCGTGTTATTGTTTATTTGTTTATATTTTCATTTTTTTTTGTATTACCTGTATTAGGAATTTGTGGAGTGACATGGAGGGACAGGTTGACGAATGAAGAAGTGAAGGAACGTTGTGGGGTAGATGTGGATGTGGTTGAGAAGATTAGGAGAAATACACTGAGGTGGTTTGGACATGTGGAGAGAATGGAGAATGAAAGACTGACTAAGAGGGTGTATGTAGGTGAGGTGGAGGGAGAGATTGGGAGGGGTAGACTGAGGATGAGGTGGAGGGATGGAGTTGAGAGGTATATGAGGGAGGGGGGGTGAGTTGGGGGGAGGGTAGTCAAATGGTGGGTGACAGAGTGACTTGGAGGCGTTTTGTCTGCGGCCACCCTTTGCGGGATTAGGGCGTTGGGCTATAGGTAGATAGATAGGAATTTGTACTGAATGATGTATGTCTGGTGTTGTAGCATTATTTTAATAGGCCTACTAGAGGTTTATATTTGTGCAGACTTTTTTTCTTTTTTTCACCAGTTTTTTGTTGCCATATGTGATGATGATGATGATATACTGTAGTCTCACATTTATAGAATTAATAAAATTTATCACTTCAGTACTTTGCCTTTCCTTGGATAATAATGGTGATGATGATGATGATGATGATGATGATATGGTGATAATGAGGAGGAGGAAGAGGATGATGATGATAATAACAGTCTTGATGATGATATGGTGATAATGATGAGGAGGAAGGGGAGGATAACAGTAGTGATGGTGACAATAGTGGTGATTTTTCTTTTTGAGGGGGAGGATGAGTGGCGTTCAGTGCAGCGGAGGTTTAGTCGAGAGGGTTTGGAGTGGGGCGAGCTTGAGCCTGCCTCCCGCACCCTTCACGTGTGGCGCTGGCTGGTGGATGCCGAGGCCAACCTTAAGGCAGCGCGGCACATCAACGACAAACTACGTCGCGAACATCATCAGGAGAAAGAGGTATGCTGGTTTTAACGATCATTGTTAATCCTGTAACATGCACTCTCCTAGTTAATCTTTCATGCTTCATTCTCTCCCTATGTCGTGAGATGGCTTAATTATATGGAGGGATGTAGAATGAGAGACTGATGATATACTGTATTTATTTATTTATTTATTTAATTATTTGTTTATTTATCAGTGGTAGGTGGAGGTGCCCATGTAGTTCTGTTTATGTACAAGATTAGCCCATAGTAGCGTATTGATATAAAATTAAGTACCGTTCTGAAACGATTATAGACATTCTTAATGAATAATTTTTCTAGCAAGACTCAGTCAAAACTTTTAAGGCAAGGGTGACCATCCACACTCTTCCCTGAGCAGCATTATGTGAGCAATAAACCCCAGCCATCCCAGGTATACTGATATTACTTACAGATACTCTTAATTATGGGCATCTTGGAGTGATAACTGAAACATTGCTCTATTTAGGAGCTGGAGGAGTACAGCAAACACCTGCGAGAAAAGAGCGAGGATCGGGTGCGTGTGGTTGAGGCGGAGATGAAGCAGCTGCGTGGAGACCTGGAGGCGATGGTGGCAGCGGCAGCGGCAGTGGCAGCCTTGATGGAGAAGGAGGGACTCACAGACCTGGCCCTGGCACCACTACAGGAGCAGGTCTGGCAGAGGAATTTGGGTTATGATGGTGATGATGATGAGAGGTGCCACAAAAGTTCATTTCAGTTGGCTCTCATTTTTATTATTATTATTATTATTGTTATTATTATTATTATTATTATTCCAGACTGATCAAGAATCTGGATGGATGGATAGAGATTTCATTCTCCTGTTTCCAGTCTGTTACACCTGACATCCTGATCCATATCTGTAGTCTTGAGTATTTTTATATATATATATATATATATATTTGAGAAGACATTTTGCTTGATTGATAATGATTTTACCTTAATTTGGTAGTTTTGAGGAACACAGTTGCATTGTTAAATGGGGAATTATTGCAGTAATGTTTGACGTTATTTATAAATAATGCATCCTCAGTTTTTTTAAAGTAATGTACTTCATCTTCAGTGTCAGAACCTGGTAGAGTATGTGTTATACTTGCATAGGCAGAGGTACTGAAGTGGTTTTTTGGCTACAGTGGTGCCTGTCTGACTGTGTTATATAGTAGCCTCCGATGTTGTCCTTTTTGCTGTTGTTTCCTTTAATGTGCACAATTATCAAAGAAAAATGGCCCACTGAAGTTCCTCCGTTACCTGTTAACTGATATGTAAGTTTTATGTAGTTTAAAGTATCACTCACAGGGGAAAGGTTGTGGTTCAGCAGTACATTCCAGTAACATGGGCTTATTTCACCTTCAACTTGCTGGTAATTTTGTCATTCCCATCTCTCCCCAGATTGCATACTTGCTTGTAGAGCGAACCAAACTCACCGAGGAACTTGACACAGCCAGAACCAAGCCTGCATCTGACCGTGAGAAGGACCTTACTGCTCAGCTTATCAAGGTGTGAATACTGTTAACCTGTTCACCATATTTACATCTTTTATCATCACCATTAGATACTGAAGAGGGTTGCCTTCATGTGATGGCACTGATATGAGCAGGTGGTGGAGTTGTATGGTTATTCAAACATCCCTCAGTCCCTAGCTAACATATCCACATCATCACCACCGCACTCCTTCATTTTCCTCATTTGTCTGGCTGTCTTTCCACATAACTCCACCTGCTCCTCTCAGGTAACACATTTCCACTGCTGGTACTCATGTTTTGCCACTATCAAAAATTTTGTATAGCACAGAATAGACTGCATAACTTCTCGGATATACACTAGAATGTCCTCACTTAATTTTTTATGTGGGAAATTGATGATAATAGTGATTTAATTGTATTGTGTTGTTTTTCTTGTTCAGTATTTAAGTATTGTATTTCACTCTAGGCCAGCACAGATGATGATGATGGTGATGATAATGATGATGATGATGATGATGATATATTCTTCACTCTAGGCCAGCACAGATGATGATGATGGCGATGATGATGATGATGATGATGATGATATATTCTTCACTCTAGGCCAGCACAGATGATGACTATAATGATGATAGTGGTATTTTTCTTCAATCAAGATCAGAACAGATGATGATGATGATGATGATTATACCGTACATAGTACAATATATTTTTTCTTCACGCCAGGCCAGCACAGACCTGGAGCTGCTAAAACATACCCACCAAGAGACGGAGGGTCGGCTGGTGGAGATGACGGACCGGGTAGGACTGCTAGAGAAAGCATCACATCAGCTAGAGCTTGATAATGAAACACTGGCTTATAAGGTAGGTCAACAGGTCAACTCTGGAACTGTCATCTTCAGTCTGTATCTTTCTCTGCCTGTTTCCTCCGGTCTTTTAAACACAGTGTGGAGGTGGTAGATGTGTAGTTACCATGGTCCTGGGAGGGACTACCATGAGTAAAATGTGGCTAGAAGCTTGGTAATTAGCCACACAATGCAGACTCCCCATTTTTTTCCTATAATTTCTGATGCATGTGATAATAAGGGAATATCTCTGCACTTCCTCAATAGTTGCTGACAGCACCCTGTATCGTGGGATGCAGGCTAACACCTAATAACCACAGGCATTCCCTAAATAACTGCAGAATTAGGGGTTTCCATTCTGCTTTGCAGTGTAAGGGTTAAGCATACGATCCTTAGTTTTACCTTTTGTTTCATATGGGGTGGATCATTAATATTTGTTATGGCTGATAAGGTAATAATTAAAGCTTAGTCTTTGCTTTCTATTTACTTATGTTCATATTCTCTTGCCTGTTCTGTAACATCTTCTAAAACTGTAGCTGTGTTTTTTCCATTGTATGATGTCCAACCTATCTATCTATCTATTGCCAGACGCCTCAATCCCATTTGGGGTGGCCACAAACAAATCGCCTCCAAGTCGCCCTGTCCCCCGCCATTTCACTGCCCTGCTCCCAACTCACACCCCCCTCTCTCATATACCTCTCCACCCCATCCCTCCATCTCATCCTCGGCCTCCCCCTCCCTCTTCCCCCCTCCACGTCACTCACATACACTCTCTTCGTCAGTCTTTCACCCTCCATCCTCTCCACATGGCCAAACCACCTCAGTATGTTCCTCATAACGCTTCCTATCAACCATTTTAGTTATATATCCTTGCAGATGCAAATGGAAATTATCTTCATTTTGGCTCTCTCTCCTTCATCTTTCCTATGAAGGGACAATTTTTGCTGGCATTTACCTCTGTATATATACTGTATATATTTTATTATTTTTTCCCACCCTCTCTCTGTATCTTCTGCCACCCAGTATTGAGAATCATCTAGAATCTAAAATCTAGCCTTACTCTCAGAAGTTGCTGCCTTAGTATAGAATTCCTGTGATAAAAAAAAACTTTGGGATGACACCTGGACTTCCCATCTACCCTCAGCTGTCTGAGGCGCTGGCTGAAATAGAGGACAATGAGGGTCAGCTGCGGAGGTTCATCAAGAGTGAGTCAGTGTGTGTAGTGTGGAGGGAATCTGGTCTTTATGGGGCTTGAATATGATTTGAAGAGTGTTATTAAACCCTGCCAGTCACTGCTTTGATGTTTCATTCATTCATTCATTGCCAGACGCCATGTATCCCAGACGGAGTGGCCAAGGGCTTAGAGTTAATAGTTTTACAGGGAGGGGCACTAATCCTCCACCAACCCCACTTGACACGTAGGGATGCCAACAGCATCTGGTGTTCCCAGGCGGTCACCCATCCAAGTACTAACCAGACCCAACGTTGCTTGTGGTTTTGGAAAATTTTTGTGGTGCTCTGATGTAGGTTCAGCTTTAGTATATATTGTGGATTGAATGTACAGTATTACATTTTATATACAGAGGTTCAGTTTGGGGAATCATTATCATGCGTCACTCGTTGATGCAGTTTTAGTTTATTTTTCAGTTTTATATCTTTTGATGACCACTGGTAATGATTATCACAACATATTATAAACCAGGTGAGGTGGAGGGAGGGAGAGGGAGGGGTAGACCGAGGATGAAGTGGAGGGATGGAGTTGAGAGGTATATGAGGGAGGGGGGGGTGAGTTGGGGGGAGGGTAGTCGAATGGTGGGTGACAGAGCGACTTGGAGGCGTTTTGTCTGCGGCCACCCTTTGCGGGATTAGGGTGTCGGGCTATAGATAGATAGATAGATAGATTATAAACCAGTATTGTACATTTCTGTATTTGTTAATGCAGATATCTGTGTAATTTGTTAGCATATGTGACCCTTCCACAGTCAGTCAATTAACTGTACAGTCAAAGAAACAACTGTCTTCCAAGCTCCATCTGAAGAGAATGTACAAATGGCAAACTACAGTGAAAATCCTAAGTCTGCTAGTGTGTGTTTCAGAGGATTCTATTTTTCCACCATGTATTTGTCAGAGTTAGGGAAGATACATAGCAAAATTGCCCACATAAGGCCAGTTTCACCTCGTACTTATTGAAGGCTGCAAGCGCTCCACTGGTTTTAGTTTTGCTTCAAGCACAGGATGTTTTTGCTGTTGTCTCACTGTCACTGTTTGATTGGTTTTATTTTGACGTTTTTTACACGTGGTACATATATTTTTTTTTTTATTTATAGTATTTTTAGAGCACTTATTGGTTTTGGAGTGGCACTTTTTCTCTCATGGACATGCTGTTGGTTAGTTCACACTCTTATCATTTTTTCTTTCTTGCTCACCCCATCTTGGGTAGTGGAATGAGAGGTTGGGATGATGATACAAGTTGTCTGTTTTCACATTCCCGCCCACTGCTTTGAAATAACTAGAAATTTCCCTGTATGTTTGCAGTTATTTTGTTTTAGGTTTGGAGTTGATGTGATTATTGCGCCAACAGTATTATATTTTACATCTTTTTCTGTGTATAATGCTGTTACGCCATTCTGTCTCTTCTTGAATTCTACCCTTCCCATTCAGTAGTGGGAGATGTGGTTAAGATGTTGATGATGATGATGATTGTGGATTTTTTGGTAGTGTGAAATTAAATATGCCATGCAGTAAACAGGGTGGCCTCTAATAAATTATGCAGATATATTAGTTTGCATTCTAAGTCCCTGTACCACAAGGTGTAATAGATCATTGTTCATTAGTCCCTCTACCACATGATGTAATAGGTCATTCATTATTCATTTGGCTCACCTAATGTTGGACTTTCGTGCCTCGCAGTTTCTGACGGCATCACCAGTTCAGTCGTCTAATCCCGAGGTCATTTTGTAGGACCTCCTTGTTGGTCTTCTTAGGTGTCACTAATGTTATCTCCTGCATCCAGATCCCCCTTTCCGTCGTGGTGAGTCTCCACGTACAAGTCTCCGCAGCCTGGAGGAGTCTTCCCTGGGGTCTGGGGTCTTCAGGAGGGATTCGTCAAGAGGGAGTGGCAGAAAAAAGAGCCTGTAAGTGGCAGTAATACAGTACCTGCCTCTCCACGTTCTGTCTTCTCTCTTTATCTTACACAGTAATGGGAGAGTTTAGTGGTATGCCTAGTCACTGAGGTGGAGTAGAGAAATGATTGCATTACTACTTTCGTTGACATGGAGATGCATCCGGCAGTGAGCATGAGTGTTAGTTTTGCCAGGTCCATCTCTCTGACACCAGACCCTCCTTTAAGGACTGTGTCGCCAGTTATTGTAAACCTCACCTACGTGTGAAAGGGAAAAAAGACAGGATGATGATAATGAATTATTGGAGTTGATTATGATAAGAGTCTCTGGGAATTGGATTTTTTTTCATTTTTTTCCCCGCGAGGTGCAGCTGAAAAATTTGACCATGTCCCAGTTCATTTGGCACTCTACTCTCCTGCTTTTGCTTTTGCGATGTCCTGTTCATGTTTCTGGATACCTCTTTTTGCATTTTCCTTCTATAGATTCTGGATCCTTCCTCACCCCGTTTCTTAGACTGTATCCACAGCAGATTGTTTTGTGTTGTGTGTGCCATGGTACATGTTTTATCCACTGTGCCTATCCCTACCTTCTGTTTTGCCATTCAGAGAGCCGATGCGGGTGGAGAGAGGGAAGTCACCACGCAGCAGCCAGCGGAGGAAACATCGTAGTCGGTCTGGAAGCACTGCGGGGAAGGAGGCAGCATTAGACAGTGATGAGGAGGACAGGGCTGCAGGGATGGAGGCATTGGCACAGCGGATGAACAGGGCGTTGTGAGTTGCTTGGCGCTTCTTGGATTCTGCGGCTTTATTGAACGCTGTTATTGAGTGTGTGTGTGTATGTGTGTGTGTGTGTGTGTGTGTGTGTGTGTGTGTGTGTGTGTGTGTGTGTGTGTGTATTTCATTTACTTATTATAACAGTTTTTTTTGTTTTTTCCATACTTGACCCCATCCTTAGGTTGGAGATGAAGTCTGGATGATGATGTTAGTAATGGCAATGATAATGATGATGATGATGATAATTATTATTGTTATTATTATTATTATTGTTATTATTATTATTATTTTATTATTGTTGTAGAACCTAACTTAACTTCACTTTGCCCCATCAGTCGCCGCAGCAGCAGTGTGGATCAGCCATTTTCACACGGCCCTGCGGAAGCCAAGCTGAGGGAGGAGGTGAAGAGAATGCAGGTGGGTTGGGTGATGAGTGAGCGAGTGCATTGTTGTTTTAAGTCGTGTGTATGTGTGTGTGAATTTATGTGTACAGTATAATCTATCTATCTATTGCCAGACGCCTCAATCCCGTTTGGGGTGGCCACAAACAAATCGCCTCCAAGTCGCCCTGTCCCCTGCCATTTCACTGCCCTGCTCCCAACTCACATCCCCCTCTCTCATATACCTCTCCACCCCATCCCTCCATCTCATCCTCGGCCTCCCCATCCCTCTTCCCCCCTCCACCTCACTCACATACACTCTCTTCGTCAGTCTTTCACCCTCCATCCTCTCCACATGGCCAAACCACCTCAGTGTGTTCCTCATAACACTTCCTATCACATCCACATCAACAGTATAATGATTGCCTTATATATATGTTAATGTATGTGCTTTGGAGGCAGTTTGTTTATAGCCACCCTTTCCAGGACTTAGGTCTCTGGTCATAGATAGATAGATAGATAAGTAGATAGATCAATAGACATACTGTAGATAGATAGAGTTGCTGTAGATAGATAAATACTGTAAATGGTGTATGTATGTAACCATATCTCGTGATACCTGTATGTATATAGGAAGCTGATTTTCTATATAAGTGTCTGATTATAGATTGATAGATATACTGTAGGTAAATCAATAGACATACTGTAGATAGATAGATAGAATTCCTGTAGATAGATAAATACAGTACTATAAATGGTGTATGTATGTAATCTCGTTTCCTGATCTATCTATCTATCTATTGCCAGACGCCTCAATCCCGTTTGGGGTGGCCACAAACTAATCGCCTCCAAGTCGCCCTGTCCCCCGCCATTTCACTGCCCTGCTCCCAACTCACACCCCCCTCTCTCATATACCTCTCCACCCCATCCCTCCATCTCATCCTCAGCCTCCCCCTCCCTCTTCCCCCCTCCACCTCACTCACATACAGTCTCTTCGTCAGTCTTTCACCCTCCATCCTCTCCACATTGTATGTATTTAAGAAGATGATTTTCTATATAGTGTAATGATGACCAAACCTTCATTACTTGTCAGGGTGAATTGGCAGAGCTGAGGAAGGATTTGCTAGTGGCAGAGGACAAATTTGAATATGGCATTCGCAAATACGAACTGTACAAGATCAAGAGCAGGAATAAAGTTTTGGCAATAAAGTAAGTTCAGTGAATTTACATGTGATTCTGTGTATTGCGGAGTATTGTAAATATGTATTACTTGTGCCAAAGGTCTTTTTTTTTTTTTTTTTTTGCATTTACAAGTATGATCTGTAGAAGATCAAGAGCAGGAAGAAGGTTTTGGCTTTATAGTAAGTTGGATGAGTTTAAATGCGATTGTGTATTGCAGATTATTTTATGAATGTATGTATTATATGTGCCAGACATTGTGACCATTATTATTATTATTATTATTATTTTAAATGTAGCATTCAGAATACAAACTTTATATGATCAAGAGTGGGAATAAGATTTTGAGTATAAAGTAAGTTTGATGAATTTGTGTGAGATTGTGTGTTAATCATCATCATCATCATCATCATCAATCCCATTTTGCCTCATATAAACAGGAATGTAGGGGCCCATGGCTAGGTTTCTCAGTCCCAACTTTTAATTCATCAGTGACCAGCCTCACTTTCCTGTGAATGGCATTACACAACCAATAAACCTCAGCCACCTCTCAGATAGAACCCATACAGGCTCCACCCAGTTGGAGTGCCTTACCTTGCTAAACCACCTGGTGTTATTTGATTATATGGTTAGTATAGGAAACCATTTAGTGTGTCACTCAGTAAAGTTACCAAGAGAGTTGGGAGGAGCATTACATTGAGTGAGTGGATGGTAGTAAATGTAGATCAGGAGATGATATAAGATTTTGGCTATAATGTAAGAGAAGTAAGTTTATATGGGTTCTTATTTCTAATTCCAGGGTCACTGAGTGAATGAATCTATGACACATTTATTTGGCCCGGCTGTGGGTTAGTTTTTTGTTATATATATATTTTTTCCCCACCTCACCCCATCCTTAAGTGAGAGTTTGGATGATTATGTTGATTAATAATTTTTGGATAGTGTCATAAATGTCAGGACCAACTTGCCTAACCCCGGGCTCCTCCACTCCTCATGGGGCAACATAGGATTGGATGATGGATGGATGGATGGATGAATATTCCAACCTAACACTGTCTTTGTGGATGGAAGAAGTGGTTGGGATGATGATGATGATGACGATGACTGGCGATGACAATAATGATGCTTCAGTGTTACCTTTACTCCAGAACTAGGTGACCGTGTGGCGCTTAACCAAATGTATGATTCATTCAGGTCTACCCACAAATCTGAGATGGAAACACTACAACAGAAGCTGAACAAACTTGAGGCAGAGTTATCGCTAAAGTCAGACCAGGTGGCGGCAGAGGAGTCCCTTCGTAAACAGCTGGAGGGAGACCTGACCACCATTAGAACAGAACGGCAGGATATGGCAACCAGGTAATATTTTTTTTTATCCATCTGTCTATCTGTTGCCAGACGCCTTAATCCCATAAGGGGTGGCCACAAACAAATCGCCTCCATGTCGCTCTGTCCCCTGCCATTTCACTGCCCTGCTTCCAGCTCGCACACCCCTCTCTCATATACCTCTCCATTCCATCCTTCCATCTCATCCTTTTATGTATTTATTATTATTATTATTATTTGTAATGCATGGAAGATGGTACCAGGCCAGGAGCCCACAAACCTTTCCTTCCAAGAAAAAAACAAAAACAATACGAAAGAGAGCCAAAATCATGATCCGTTCATGTGACCTTTATGTTGTGGTATTGATGTGGGTGTGATTGAAAGCATGAAGGGAAATACTGTGAGATGGTTTGATTATGTGGATACAATGGAGAATGAGAGACTTGCTAGGAGAGTGTATGTGAGTGAGGGGGGAAAGAGATCAGGGATGATATGAAAGGATGGGATGGAGAGAGAAGGGGGTGTGAGTTGGCAGGAGGGTAGCCATATGTCAGAGGAGAGGGCAGCATGGAGGCCATTTCTTTGTGGCCATCCCATACAACATAAAGTAGATAGATTCACTTAATAAGCTACTTTATCCTCTTGTGCCGCTCTCTGCCACACTTCTTCCTCTCCCAGTCGCTCTTCTTCCTCTTCGTTTTCTTTCACTAGTGTACTTTCTACTCCAATCCTGCATACCATTGTCTTGAACTTTGAACAGTAAAAGAGTATTGCCTCTACGTTATATCTGTCTTATTAGGATGTTTATTTATGTGGATGGTTCCCTTGTGAGGTGGAGCCAAGAATGGTGATGGCTTGAATGATGAGTGAATGAAGGTGCAGCCCACTTCACTGGTAACTGTGTTGATAGAGCTTCATCATGCTTTCCTGTTCATTTGTTTGGATCCTACTAGCAGTAGTAGTGCCAGAAGAAGTGGTAGTAACAGTAGTAGTAGTAGTAACCCCAGGCTCATCTGAATGTGAACCCAGGGAACTGAAGGCTGTAGTTGCCCTCCTCTTGCAGCCCACCATCCTCCATTCAGGGGTTAGGGAGGGAGTTGAGTGACATTTGTGTACCAGGGCAGTGGAGCCAACCAGTTATATCAGTGCCACCACAAGAAGGCATTCCTGCTCAGCACTTACATGTCTCCTGCCCCCCACATTTTTTGCACAGTATGGTGACAGAGCAAGTTGGAGGCGTTTTGTCTGTGGCCACCCTTTTGCGGGATTAGGGCGTCGGGCTATAGACAGGTGGTGACGGTGACGGTAATGAAGACGATGATGTACTGTATTTTTCTCCCAGGATGCGTGAGTGTCAGAGAATCAGCCAAGATCGCACCCAGGAGGTTTCACTGCTGCAGGAGAGGGTTCAGCTGATGCAAGACACCAATAAGCAGCTGACTGATAAGCTGCAGGAGCTGAGTGTGGCGGCCATGGTCGGATAGATGTATTGGGGGTGAGAGCGTAGATCAGGGGTGGGGAACGTCCGGCCTCCAGGCTGTATTAGGCTCGCAAGACCATTTGATCTGGCCCGTGAGGCAGTTCATAAATGCAATTTCATAAACTCGTGAATGAATATATGTATATATTATGTACTGGGCTACGGTTGATCTTGAGTTGATAATTTTGTATGGCTCACGAATGATGTTAAAAATATCCTAATGGCCATTAATAAAAGAAAGGTTCCCAACCCCTGGTGTAGATAGATGTAGTGGGGATGAGGGTGTAGATAGATATAGTGGGGATGAGGGTGTAGATAGTTATAGATATAGTGGGGATGAAGGTGTAGATAGTTGTAAATGTAGTGAGAGGGTGTCGTCCTCGTACAGTGGTTATGCATTTAAAAGGAATACAAACCCTTCTATCTATCTTTATCTATCTACAGGTATCTTAATCCCACAAGAGATGACCTGTACAAAGTCACCTTCATATCACCATATCCTCTGCCATATTACTGCCCTTCCTCCAAACACACACACACTCCCCTCTCTTTTATATCTCTCCACTCCATCCCTCCATCTTATCCTCATTTTCCCTCTCCCCTTCCACCTCACTGTCTGCCCTCCCTCCAGCTCACATCCCAGTCTCCATTCCATCCCTCCATCTCATTCTTAGTCTCCCTCTCCAACTTACACCTTCACTCATATATCTCACCATTCCATCCATCCATCTCGTCTGGTATCGTCATCCCCCTATCTGCCGTCCAACTCATACCCATCACTCTCCCATCTCTCCACTCCATCCCTCCATCTCATCCTCGGTCTCCTCTTCTATCCCTCCACCTCACTCACTGTCCATCTGCAACCACGATTTTCCTTCAGCTGTGATTTTATAGATACAACTAAGCAGTGTAGTGTGGTGAGTTGATGGTAAGTTTTTGTACAATGAACATGCATTTGTTTGTACTATACTCCTTTTACTTTAACTTGGCCTAAAATTACCACCCCTCCATCTTGAATGCTGAGTTATAACAGCAGAATAGCACTAAAATAGGATGCTAGTCATGAAGAAGTGCTGTGGAAAGAGTGTAGAGCCGTAGTAGGATCTTTTTCTGCCACTGAGCTGCGTGAAATAAGCTGCAAAAGGATGAAACTCTGGGCCAAGTTAGAGTGAAAGGAGTATAGTAATGAGTCAGAAATACATTTACTAGGCGAACTAATCCATCCATGTTGATCCGTCCATGTTAGGGTTACGTTTTAAGTTGTTTGACCTTGGGGGGGGGGTGTTGTGATCGGAATAATACTGTAGTTTGAATACACTTCTCTAGCAGTAGTCAGTGTTAGGCGCAGTATATATAGGTAGGTTGAAGAGTACTAGCAGTAGCCAGTATAAATGAAGAACAGTGTATAAAGATTGAGTGCAGGGATTCTACCTATCTAACTATTGCCAGACGCCTTAATCCCATACAGGGTGGCCACAAACAAATCGCCTTCACGAGAACATGTTTACTATTTGTAATATCGGTAGTACATCCATGTAATATTGTCCATTTTAGAGATATTAATGTGTGGATATATATACTGCCTTATTGTTTGTCATGTTGGTGTGCATCAAGGGTAAGTCTTGAGCCCATTATTGTTTGTCATGGTGCATGAAGCTCTCATGGAACTTCAGAAATGGACCCTCATGGGAGATGTTGCATGCTAATGGCTTGGTGTTGATGGCAGAGAGGGAATGACGGCCAGAGGAAAGATTTAGGAAATAGAGAGAGGGAATGGGGCACAAGGGTTTAGGAAATGGAGAGAGGGCATGCGGCACAGGGGTCAGAGTAAATGCAGATAAAACAAAAGTGGTGGTGGTACTGTCAAAGCAGAGGGATATTGGCCGTATGGCGTTTGACACGAGGGTGTGGGAAGTAACAGGGTCCTTCCACATAGTGAGGTGCAGGTAAAACGGAGGAGGCATACCCCCAAGAGGATGAGCTGTGTATAGGAGATATGTATGAGTAGTAGTGTCAGGTCAGACTTTGACTACTTGGTAAATGTGGTTGAGTTCCCCGCCTGGGAGTGTTGTGCAAGGCCAGCTGTGTATAGGAGATATGTATGAGTAGTAGTGTCAGTCCACACTTTGACTACTTGGTAAATGTGGTTGAGTTCCCCGCCTGGGAGTGTTGTGCAAGGCCAGCTGTGTATAGGAGATATTTATGAGTAGTAGTGTCAGGCCAGACTTTGACTACTTGGTAAATGTGGTTGAGTTCCCCGCCTGGGAGTGTTGTGCAAGGCCAGCTACCACGTCACTGCCATGGTAGCACCACCCGGTACGATGGTAACCATGCAGCTACTACCTTTTTGGTGGGTTAACGGGTGCTACACCTTGCCCAAGGGTGACCCGGGACTATGCAGGGCAGGGGCGTCCAGCTTCCCTGAGCCGCACACATCACACGGCCGCAGACCCATCAGGTGATAGGTAATGATGAGCAATTAACTAAACTATACTCCTTTTACTCTAACTTGGCACAGAGTTTTGGCAATCAGTCTATCTAGTAACTGTCTGTCTATCTACCTGTATCTACTATCTACCTATAACTATCTCCGTGTATGTATGGATGGATGGGTGGATGTATATGACCATACAAGTATATAGTGTGGGGAGAGAAAGAATGTTAAATACCACTCCAAAACTGCTAATTACACCCTCTGACTGAAGGGGTTAATGAGGGTCGTCTCTTAACTGGGCTAACAAGATCCAACAGTGGTCATTACACCTGATATACACCCTTAATTAACCCACCTTGATTAATTAAAATGAATGGCAATTACAGGTAAATATATCTTGCAGTAATAAGCGGTTAGTATGCAATTTGATGCAAGTAATTAACGAGCAGTTTTATAACTCCATAATTCGCACATCGTTAAAGGTAAATATATCATTCGGCAGTTGGTGGTCAGTAAGCATTTTCATACAGGTAATTACGGAGCCATTTTACATATTCAGGATAATTGTTAATTTGCACATCGTTAGAGGTAACCATATCTTGCGGTAATTAGCGATCAGCATGCAATTTGAATCCCGACTGTACATATATGTGTATGTATGTGAATATATAATGTATACGTATATATGTGTATATACATTATTACTGTAATTACCACTTTACTATTGCTACTATTATTATAACAGTAGTACTGTATAATTATTTTTGTATTTTTATAATCATCATCATCATCATCATCATCATCCGGACCTCCTTTCCCAGACAGCCCAGATTTGTCCAATCCAATGTGCCGTTTCCATTCCTCTATTCAAGACCCCGGAATCCTGGCTCTATTTGATAAGCCAAAAACATTCACCACATTCTGTAGCTTCACAAAAACGTATCCGATAGAGTCAGTCCGGACACGGTCACGTTAAAAAGGGGTGCCAAATCCCTGATCATGACGTGCTTCTCAAAATATTATCCAGTTAGCTAAATCTCTTGTCAGTCCCCTAGCCTCACCGACTTCCAAACCTCTCTTCTTCACACACTCATCCACCACATCCCTCCACCTTCTCCTTGGCCTACCTCGCCTCCTCCCTCTTTCAAATTCGCTCAGATATACCTTTTTCACCACTCTATTGTTATCCATTCTCTCCACATGACCATACCATCTCAGTTCATTCTCTTCGATTCTGGTATCCACAGACTTCCTCACTCCACATCTTTCATGAACCACATTATTTCATATCCTATCCACTCTCTTTACTCCACATACAATCCTCAGCAATCCCATCCTCACTGCTCTTATTCTTGACTTTTCATTTTCTTGCCGCACCGGAGTCTCACATCCATATGTTAAAGTTGGCACTAACATTCCGTCATGTAAGCCTCGTGCAGCTGCAACACTCAAGCCTCTGTTTCTTATCAAGGCCTTCATCGCATCATCTACTTTCCTTTCTTGGATCTCTCCACTTTCCACTTCCTTTGCACTTTTCCTCTTTTCTGTCACTATGCCCAGTTATTTGAACTCTCACCAGTTCCAGTCTCTCTCCATTCACTGTAACATCGCACTGGGAGTCACCTTCTTTGTCAATAACCACCACTTTACTCTTTTCTACATTTACTCTCAAGGCACGACGCTTGCAGACATCAGCAAGACTCTTCACTAGCCTACCAAGTTCTTATCCAGTAATTGCAAGTAGTACTGTATCATCAGCATACAACAGATTTGAGATATTCCATCCATCACCATTCATTACCAGTGCCATCCTCCTCTCCATTACTCGTGTTTTGACTTCTCTCATCATCCCATCCTTGTACCGAACAACCATGGGGACATCACACAACCTACCTCCTTACCTCCTCAGTATCCCTGCTTGTCGTAAGAAGTGGCTAAAAGTGGTGCGTTTGTCTCCAGTCATTCCTTGCTGTCCTTCTGCTCTTCTGTCCCACCTCTTTTCCATTCCATGTTTCTTCCCGCTTTTATTTCCTCATTGCTCCTACGCTGCCATAAACCCCTAGTAATGCCATCAACAATTTAACTCAGTAACTCATTTACATTATTTGTTGCTCCAAGTTGTAACTCAAGGGATACATTATTGCTTTATTTACGTCAGAGTTGTAAAATGTAAATGTAGTCATTGGTGCATGCTGTCTTTACCAAAAAAAAAAAAAAAAAAATGCATTTATGTTGCTGTGTGCGAACACGTTTTCATGTCTACATTTTAGACTGTACGGACATAAATATAAGGACAGGAACATAACCAGTATTCTGCAGGTTTATTTCATCATTCTACTTTGTATCTAATATTGAATAGATTATAAGGAATTTAATTATTTATGTTTTGCACACACTTAGGCCTTATCCTATAAAATTACAGGTATGTCTCCATTGTTTATAATAAAACCTGTAGGCCTACATAAACGGCTTTTTTTCACCGCAGATGACTATAATATGCAAACTTAATCAAATGGCTAAGGAGGTGCTACTAATCCTTCTTTCTAAAAGGGAAATGGGAATTCCGGCTCCTTGCAGTTCACATTCACCTTACATCGCCCATCCGCAAGCCGGACCTCACACTCCCCAGGGCAGGGCAGCAGCGGCGATGTGATGATGGAGGCAGGCGCGAAACTGATTGTGGGTGGTGGTGGTGGTGGTGGTGGTGGTTCTGTGGCGGCCAATGCAAAAGCTTCTCGCCTGTACCGTGGAGGTGGGGCTGCCTTCGGGGGGCAGTTGAAGTCCAACACGCACTCCCCTGACTCAAGCCGGATCTCACACTTGTTAGGGCAGGGCAGCAGCGGCGCACCCACGATGGTAGGCACAGGCGTTCGATATTCGGGTGGTGGTGGTAGTGTTGGCGGTATGAAGGTGGGTGGTGGCGCTGCGGCGAAGGCAGAAGCTTCTTGCCTGTACCGTGGAGGTGGGGCTGCCTTCGGGGGACAGTTGAAGTCCAACACACACTCCCCTGACTCAAGCCGGATCTCACACTTGTTAGGGCAGGGCAGCAGCGGCGCTCCCACGATGGTAGGCACGGGTGTTCGGTAGTTGGTGGGTGGGGTTGGTGTTGTGGGTGGTTGCGCTGCGGCGAAGGCAGAAGCTTCTCGCCTGTTCCGCATCCCTGGGTAGCCATCGTCTTGCCCTGCTTCTATCCCTGAAGCCCACACAAGGCCATCCGAACTCTGTGGATCGGTTGCACCTACGTAGAGTTGTGGCCTGGCCCCGAGGGCGACCAGAAGCAGGGCGACAAGAGCGCTGATTCTGGCAGACATATTGCACTGCCAAGCTGCCTTTCCACCACCGGCCAACAACTGAACTGAAATGGATGCTGGGAATTAAGTTCGCCGGTATTTATAGAGTGTGGAGAAAGAGAGGTGTCTTCAGCCCCACTGGGCTCCGGACAAACACGTTTTGAAAATGACTTTTTTCGTAGGGACTTTATAAGGTCTATTACTTGACTAACACTTCATAAAAATAAATAAAGATGAGGAATTTTTGTTTTATTCCTGAAACTTTTATTAACATCGAATAAATAATAATAATTCTTTATACAGCAGTATATGGCAATCCCATCTGTGTCCTGATTGGCTAGCTAACATGACGTCAGTAGTCCGTCTCCTTACCACGTCACGTCATGGCGGGAAGGCGGGAAGTTTGTTTCATGGTTTATTTGTGTTTACCTTCTACATTTGTAGCCATGGTGTTTTGTGCTGTCGTTACATGTAAAGTTAATTCGAGAAACAGAAGTAAGTTTTTATCTTTTCATTTTTTTCCACGAAACCAACACACGAAAAGATCTATCGCACGTCAAGCAAGTAAAACCATGGCACTTTATTTGTTCTATGCATTTTTCACCCAAGTGTTTTAACTTTCACCTGTCATATGACATGTCAAGCTCTCTTTAAGGCAAATTTCGTACCCTGCATTAAATCTACCAAGACTAGGAAACAACCTAGGCAATCCTGTTTCATATGGAAGTCATTTGCAGTATTTTATCAGTGCCGACCTCTTGCTTTCAGAACAGATTTTTAGTGGAAATAAGAGAATTAAGTTTTCAGTACCTTCTCAGTTATCCATCAAGTGACTCTATGATAATACTTCAGTCAATTTCAGCATTACTTGATAGTTCTCTAAATGTTGTTGTCGTAGTTGTGGATGTGCAGTATTTTATCAGACGAGTCACTACACTATTGATTTCAGTGCACAGAATGGGCTGCTGAATATACAGGGTGTCTGGCGAGTTTTGTCAGTAATGTTATGTATGAAATTAATTATGTAAGTGTGGAATATTGCACTAGTTTTCCAATACATTTAAGATTTTATTTACTCGGTAAAGACAATATTGTGAATAATAATACTGAACAATTGTGTATAACTATTGCAGAAAACTTATGATAATGGAACTTTTTTTTTTTCTAATGTCATGAATAGCCATCACCAGAAGTTAAAAACAAAAACTCGCGGGACACACTTTAAAACGGATTTGCTACTGTGTAATAAACAGCATTTGGTTCTGTGGTTTAAATTTTTATATAAACAAGGGTCTTATCAGTAATGCCTTAGCCTGTCTTCCTTATAGCAAAAGCTGGACAAGATATATATAGTCTTAAGATTACGCTTCATTATTAGTGTAAGGCACGACGGAGTGAGGATCAGTTAGGATGTTCTTTCCCCCTCTCAGTTTCGGCTGGTTTTGTTCCTAAGCGTACCAGGTCACTGCAGGCTCCTAAACTGGGTATTGTCTTTGCTAATATAACTGCAGTATCAGTTTCATGCCAAGTTTTTTTCCTCTAGATGCTTTGTGTGTGTGTGTGTGTGTGTGTGTGTGTGTGTGTGTGTGTGTTTACCTAATTGTTCTTACTGAATCTTTACAGGATTGAGTCAAGCTCGTACTGTCCCGTGCATTAAATCATTTTTATCATATTCTTAAATTTATGAATTGTTTTGGCACACACTTCATTCGGTAGTGCATTCCACTGATCACTTGCCCTATTTGGGAAGCTGAATTTCCTTACGTCTTTATCACCTCTCTTTTTATGCAGTTTTATGCAGTGTCCTCTTGCTGACGCTTCCCCATTGGTTATATATTCATTTATGTCTATTATCTCCTTCCCTGAGACACATTTATATAGCATAATCATGTCTTCTTTTTTCCTTCTCTCCTGTAGTGTTGGCAGATTCAATTTCTCTAGTATTTCTGACGAATGATGTTATAATCATTCTCAGCATGTCTTCATTTGTGTATGTGAATGCTATTCTCATATTTGCAAGCAGTGTATACATGTTACGTACCTTCTCACTGATGTGGTCAGCTGGAGATAGTCTGTTTTTGATAATCACACCTAGGTCTTTCTTTCCGATATGTTTAGGGTTTTACTTCCTAACTTATAACCCCAATCTGGTCTTTTTCCATTTCTACCAAACAATTACATGCCATGTATTACTCCATTCATGAAGTTTATTTAATTCTTCTTGTAGCTCTTTACAAGAGACTGTGTTAGCAATTCTCCTTTGTCTTTTTGCATCACCAGCAAACATATTTAGATAGATTTCATTTCCAGTGTTGCTGTCTATGTCATTTATAAGCACTGAAAACATAATTGGTGCCAGCACTGAGCCCTGTGAAACCCCGCTAGTCACTTCCCTTCATGGTGAGTAATTTTCCCTTAATACTGTTCTCATTTCCCCTTTGCTGAGAAAATCCTGCATCCAACAATACAGTTTGCCTCGGATTCCTCCTTGATGGTACAGTTTCCATAAAAGTCTTTGGTGCGGTACTCTGTCAAATGCTTTTTTGAAATCTAAATAGATAATGTCCACCCATCCTTCTCTTTTCTGTAATGTTTCTGCGACTCTGCCATAATAGTAGCTTAATAGATTAGTAACATGATTTTCCCGTTCTGAAACCAAATTGCCCGTCTGTTATCATATTGTGTTCTCGATGGTTTACCCAAACTTTTCTTATCAGGTTTTCCAGTATCTTACAACACTGGTTAGTGATACTGGCTGGTAGTTGAGTGGATTTTGTCTATTCCATATCTTGAATAAGGGAACAATGTTGGCTTTCTTCCAAATATCAGGCAGTTTACCATGACCCAAGGATTTCTTGAATATTAAAGTTAATGGTTTACTTAACGCTTCTGCACATTCATGTAGCACCCAACATGAAACTTCATCAAGACCATTTGCTTTTCCTTTGTCTAATTTGCTTAACTCCTCCTGTATTTCTTTTTCTGAGATTTGTATATCTGGTAATATGTGTGGACATGCATGTTTCAAATCATCTCTCTCAAAATCATTTTCCTCCGTAAAAACTGATTGGAAGTTTTTATTTAGTGCTTCACAAATATCTTTCTCTTGTGTGTAGGTGATCCCTTCGTCCGGAATGGATTGTATTTTATCTTTTACTGTTGCTTTGCTTCGAATGTGGCCATAGAATAGCATCGGTTGATCACTACTTTTATTTATAATGTCTTCAATATGTCTTTGGGCTTCTCTCCTTATTCTTGTATAATCGTTTCTTGCCTGTTTATAGTTAATATATATATATATATATATATATATATATATATATATATATATATATATATATATATATATATATACACTGTATATATTGTGTGTATGTGTGTGACCTTTGACCCTTCAGAAAGAGTCCCTTTCGGTCCAGCTAACAGAAAGCAAGCCGAGAAAATGATGAGAGAGAGAGAGAGAGAGAGAGAGAGAGAGAATGTTAAATACCAAGCCAAAACTGCTAATTACACCCTCTGACTGAAGGGGTTAATGAGGGTCGTCTCTTAACTGGGCTAACAAGATCCAACAGTGGTCATTACACCTGATACACACGCTTAATTAACCCACCTTGATTAATTAAAATGAATGGCAATTACAGGTAAATATATCTTGTAATAAGCGGTCAGTATGCAATTTGATGCAGGTAATTAAGGAGCAATTATATATAAAGCTCTGTAATTAGCACATCGTTAGAGATTCCTATGGCAGTTGCTTCTGTCTTGCAAGCTCTCTGTCTGTCTGTCTGTCTCTCTCTCTCGTAACAGTCACTATCTATCTAACTATCTATAGCCCGACGCCCTAATCCCGCAAAGGGTGGCCGCAGACAGAACGCCTCCAAGTCGCTCTGTCACCCACCATTTGCCTACCCTCCCCCAACTCACTCCCCCCTCCCACATATACCTCTCAACTCCATCCCTCCACCTCAACCTCAGTCTTCCCCTTCCTCTCCCTACCTCCAGTCACTCTTTGGAGAATTATTTTACCTCCTCCGTGTAATTATTTCTTCGTATCTTCTGTATATCTTTCAAATACCTTCATAATCTGCGTTAATAGGATATTGAAGAAAATTGGAGTGTAAAGTGTACGTTAAATCGCTAAAGAGGAGGTGTTAGGACATATACACAAATATTCTTTTTCTCCTCCTCCTCCTCTCATTATCATCACCACAAACACCACAGTCATTACCACCTTCCTCATTCTCCTCTTCCTCATCATCATCACCACCACCACCACCATCATCATCATCATCAACATCATCACCATCATGAATATCATCATCATCATCATTATCATTATCTTTCCCGTATGTCAGACAAGGAACTATCGCCCTCAGTCTGTTTCTTCCTCTTCCTATGACCTCCAGCCTCTTTAAATTCTCTAACAGACAGCCTGAAAGGAGATAGGGACTGTTGTTGTCTGGATTTCTCTGTCCATAATACCAGTCAGTAATAGCCACACCACACCACACAGGATAATACCACAGCTTTCAGTTAATAGACACGCCACACCACCATACGGAATAATACCACACCAGTCCATAATAGCCACACCACACCACACCAGTCAGTAACAATCACACCACACCACACCACCACACAGGATAATACCACACCTTTCAATTAATAGCCACGCCACACCACCATACGGAATAATACCACACCAGTCCATAATAGCCACACCACACCACACCAGTCAGTAACAATCACACCACACCACACCAGTCAGTAACAATCACACCACACCACACCAGTCAGTAACAATCACACCACACCACACCACCACACAGGATAATACCATACCTTTCAATTAATAGCCACACCACACCACCATACGGGATAGTACCACACCAGTCCATAATAGCCACACCACACCACCACACCTGTCAGTAACCACCACACCACACCACACCACCACACCAGTCAGTAACAATCACACCACCACACCAGGCAGTAACAATCACACCACCACACCAGGCAGTAACAATCACACCACCACACCAGTCAGTAATAATCACACCACACCACACCACCACACCAGTCAGTAACAATCACACCACACCACACCACCACACCAGTCAGTAACAATCACACCACCACACCAGTCAGTAACAATCACACCACACCACACCACTCAGCATAGTTCGGATAAAAATATTCTTCTTTAGGCCATTTTAGTATTATTTTTTAATTTTGTCTTTTCACCAGAATATGTGATGGAAAAATTAAAACATGTAGGGTTTAATCAATGCATTATTTCCGGGAAGAATTCAGGAAAAAATAAGAAACTGCTACACAATCAATCCTGCACCCGGGGGGGACAGGGGGGGCTTCTCCCTGAAATCTACGGATATTTCAAAACACTGGTCAGTTGCACACCATCAGCAGCTTAAGGGGAAGGAAGGAGGTATAGTTTGATTTGTCGTTCATGGTTCCTTGTTAGTGTTTGTTTCGTGTTTTTTTTTTTTTTTTTTTTTAGTTGTGGTGGATTTGTTGTTCTTGTGTTTTGTTATTGTTTTTGTTGTGGATGACGGAGCTGACTTCTTGCTTACGACCGCCATACTGCGCCCAGACCACTGGAGGCCTTACCGCGACCCTCAGGACCCGATGCTGGGGTACCATCGAGTCGTACGGGTCGTTCTCGATGTCATTGTGGTGGTGGTGGGCTCCCCGGACGACCTTCTGCTGTAGGGGCAAAGTAACACACAGGAGCACTGGCCGTAGGGACGCGTGTAGCAGCACTAGGGACGCGACTCACGGCTCTGACCTGGTGTGGGTTACGGAGGGGTAGTAATAGCTGTAGTGATGATGATAGTAGTGATAGTAATAATATTAGTAATAATAATAGCAGTGAGTGATAATAATAATGATTATAGTAGTGGTGATAATAATAATGATGATAACTGAAATAATAACCAGCCCTTACCCAAGACGTCTCCCCATCATGCGGGAAAGAATATATGGCTATGCACTAATAGTTATGCCACAAACAAATCGCCTCCACGGGGTGGCCACAAACAAATCGCCTCCACGTCGCTCTCCCCCGCCATTTCATTGCCCTGCTCCCAACTCACACCCCCCTCTCTCATATACTTCTCCACTCCATTCCTTCATCTCATCCTCGGCCTCCCCCTCCCTCTCCCCCCTCCACCTCACTCACTCTCCTCGTCAGTCTCTCACCCTCTCGTACACTGTCTACCCGCCCTCGCCCAGGAGGGGCTCGGAGACTTCTAGGCGATTGTCACTCGGTTTGTTTGTCTGTCTGTATGTTAACAACTTTACACGAAAACTACTGGTGCGATTTAGACTCAGATTACAGGGGTGATGGGCTGTGACCTTCTGATGTCCTGATTAAATTCTGAGCCAAGGCCCAGGCTGTAGACCAAAAAAAAAAAAAAGAAAAAAAAAAAAAAACATCGGTTTTTCGCTATAACTCCTTTCAGATTCGTCATGAAACCCAAATCTAAAGGTGCATCTTTCAGATCTGCATCCTATAACATGCCTCATTACATCAGGGGGGTCACCCCCCACTTAGCGGTAGGGGGGTCAGTGTCAGGTGGGTCGGGCCTAAAATTTCAAATGGGCATAAAATTGTCAAGTTTCACCCGATTTACTCCATATTTAATATGTGACATCTTTGACTAGATATCCTGTTGTGTTTATACGTCAGCACTAAAATGACTGCCGGGGACGGGTTTGCTGTTCCTTGGCACCGCTTCTTGTTCTTTAATAAGTGAAGATGATCCAGTCAGTAGTTTCCAAGATTACAGATTAGTTTCCTTCTATGGGTATAGCTCGTAAAATACAATGTGGCCATTTCATAGATAAAGACATAAACCAGGACTTGTACTCTATCTTTCTGTAAGATGTGAAGAGAATCCAGCAAAAAGTTTCCAAAATATAACACTAGAAAGCGTTCACAGAGCGCATACCTCCGCCAATAATATTGCCATTAAAAAGGATCCGAATCCGTGTTAGTGGATATAGGATCTGGATCCGTCCCCATATTAAATCAATTCGTTTTTGGTCCATGGCCATCTTCCCATAAAATTTCATTGATATTCATTTCGAACATTATTGTGCAGGATAATCCGGATCCGCCCCCAAATTTAATAATTCTTCCTTGGCCCATGGCCCACCCTTTCACAAAACTTAATCAGAATCCTCTCATAAGTTGTTTAGTAATATATAATGCAAGAGCATATCAATGTGCAATGATCAGAATAAGCTGCAGAGGAATGTGTAACGAAATCAGTTTAAAATTCCAACTCAACATCCGCTTCCATGTCGACATCTGGTACTTTGCATCTTCCATATTGACATACGGTCAAAAAGTGGGTTGGTGGAGGGTTAGTGCCCCTCTCCGTAAAACAAGTTACTCAAAGTCAAACGGCCACCCCATACGGGATTATGGCGTCTGGCAATAGATAGATACTTTGCATCATCCTTATTGACATCCGCTACATTGCATCTTCCAAATTGACGACGATACTTTGCATCTACAAGACACGTGAGAATATCGAAGTGCGGACACAATAAGTCGTTAGTGACGAGGTATAACGAAATTTCATAAGACACGATGTGACGACTCTCCAAATACTTCACAAATTACCGTACCTGAACTCAAAGCAGGAAGAACAGCCATTAAATACGCATCACAGCGAAATGAACCATGTTGTTCCACCCCCAGGTGTCAGGGTCCACACTGAGCTGAGAGCTCCCCCACTACAGTGCCACACTGCCTCAACTTCCACAAGTGTGGTAAGGGGGCGGAGCTAATAACTTCATATTAGCTAGCCAATCAGGACACAGATGGGATTGCCATATACTGCTGTACAAAAATAATAAATTGTTATTATTTATTCGATGTTAATAAAAGTTTCAGGAATAAAACAAAAATTCCTCATCTTTATTTATTTTTATGAAGTGTTAGTCAAGTAATGGACCTTATAAAGTCCCTACGAAAAAAGTCATTTTCAAAACGTGTTTGTCCGGAGCCCAGTGGGGCTGAAGACATCTCTCTTTCTCCACACCCTATAAATGCCGTTGACCTTAATTCCCAGCATCCATCTCAGTTCAGTTGTTGGCCGGTGGTGGAAAGGCAGCTTGACAGTGAAATATGTCTGCCAGAATCAACGCTCTTGTCGCCCTGCTTCTGGTCGCCCTCGGGGCCAAGTCACAACTCTACGTAGGTGCAACCGATCCACAGAGTTCGGATGGCCTTGTGTGGGCTTCAGGGATAGAAGCAGGGCAAGACGATGGCTACCCAGGGATGCGGAACAGGCGAGAAGCTTCTGCCTTCGCCGCAGCGCAACCACCCACAACACCAACCCCACCCACCAACTACCGAACACCCGTGCCTACCATCGTGGGAGCGCCGCTGCTGCCCTGCCCTAACAAGTGTGAGATCCGGCTTGAGTCAGGGGAGTGTGTGTTGGACTTCAACTGTCCCCCGAAGGCAGCCCCACCTCCACGGTACAGGCGAGAAGCTTCTGCATTGGCCGCCACAGAACCACCACCACCACCACCACCACCCACAATCAGTTACGCGCCTGCCTCCATCATCACATCGCCGCTGCTGCCCTGCCCTGGGAAGTGCGAGCTCCGGGATCCGAATGGGCAGTGTAGGGTGGATTTTAGCTGCCAGATAACAAAGCGCCGCCATGCCCTTCGCTAACGTCCGTATTCTAGAAAGAAGGATTAGTAGCACCTCCTTAGCGATTTGATTAAGTTAGCATCATAATCATCTGGGCAGATGAAATGGAGACAAACCTGTAATTTTATAGGATAAGGCCTATGTGTGTGCAAAACATAATTAAATTCCTTATAATCTGTTCAATATGACATACGAATTAGAATGATGAAATAAACCTGCAGAATGCTGGTTATGATCCTGTCCTTATATTTAATGTCCGTACAGTATAAAACGTAAAGATATACATGAATTATACGTGTTCGTACACAGCTACATAAATGCATTTTTTTTTTTACTATCAGACAGAACATGCACCAATGACTCTATGTACGTTTACATTTTAAGACAACTCTATAACATAAAGAAAGCAATATTGTATCCCTAGAGTTACAACTTGGAGCGGTAAATAATATAAATGAAAGTTACGCATTAAACTGTTGAGGATATTACACATTAGGCTTTTAGACCATACGTAATAATTTCACAGTCCCTATAATGGGCCTCAGCTTCTTCCATGATATAAAATGGCTGTTCTCCACGGGTTCTGGTTTCTAGAATGGGTTGGTCTGGCCACACAAGATTGTAGACCCACTGTAATAGTTTTGGATGGGAATGAATCAGTTACTTTTGTTGTTGTGATGACGCGCTGTCTTAGAGGCCAAGGGTACTAACCGCCCGCCAACTGTATGCAGCGCGAAATTGAAAAGATCATGTTTGTAGAGCCAGAGATATGTTTTACTGGAATCCCGACAGACACCCTCAAGATCGTACACCCACTGACGACCCTCAAGATCCTACACCCACTAACGACCCTCAGGATACTACACCCACTAACGACCCTCAAGATATACTACACCCATTAACGACCCTCAAGATCCTACACCCACTAACGACCCTCAAGATACTACACCCACTAACGACCCTCAAGATACTACACCCACAAACGACCCTCAAGATCCTACACCCACTGACGACCCTCAAGATACTACACCCACTGACGACCCTCAAGATACTACACCCACTGACGACCCTCAAGATACTACACCCACTGACGACCCTCAAGATACTACACCCACTAACGACCCTCAAGATATACTACACCCATTAACGACCCTCAAGATCTTACACCCACTAACGACCCTCAAGATACTACACCCACTGACGACCCTCAAGATCTTACACCCACTAACGACCCTCAAGATACTACACCCACTAACGACCCTCAAGATACTACACCCACAAACGACCCTCAAGATCCTACACCCACTGACGACCCTCAAGATACTACACCCACTGACGACCCTCAAGATACTACACCCACTAACGACCCTCAAGATATACTACACCCATTAACGACCCTCAAGATCTTACACCCACTAACGACCCTCAAGATACTACACCCACTAACGACCCTCAAGATATACTACACCCATTAACGACCCTCAAGATACTACACCCACTAACGACCCTCAAGATACTACACCCACTAACGACCCTCAAGATATCTTTATCATTCTTGCTTGGCCAGTCCCACCATAGGCTTACTGGCTCACTGGATCGGGTACAACTTTTTGCCAGTGTCACTTTAGAAATACACTAAGGTGGTTTGGACATGTGGAGAGGATGGAGAATGAAAGACTGACCAAGAGGGTATATGTAGGTGAAGTGGAGGGCGGGGAAGACCGAGGATGAGGTGGAGTGATGCTGTTGAGAGGTATATGAGGGAGAGGGGAGTGAGTTGGGAGGAGGGCAGTCAAATGGTGGGTGACAAAGGTACTTGGAGGCGATTTGTCTGCGGCGACCCTTTGCGGGATTAGGGCGTCAGGCTATAGATGGATAGATAGACTTTCAACCTCATCTATGCCATCATTCTCACCCTTACCCGATAAACACACAGGTTTCTTGTCACCCCAAACAGGAGCCACCTACCTGGGGTTATTAAAAAAAAAAAAAAAAAAAATGCTTCATAAGGCGCCTTCCACACACTATGTTTTGGCCTTCCTCCTGACCCTTCTGACTCCCTTATTTTATCATACATGTGTGTGTGTGTGTGTGTATCTGTGTGTGTGTGTGTGTGTGTGTGTATCTGTGTGTGTGTGTGTGTGTGTGTGTGTGTCGATAGAAAGTAAAAAGATGGAAAATACTCTGAAAAACATAGTCACGAATTTTCAGGCCAAACCATGCCAGGCTCAGGCACTTAAATTCTTATATCGTCAGCAGAACCAGCAGTAAATATATAAAGACGTTGTTTGCCTCTCCATCATCTTATTGTTTTTTTTCTTGGAGGGAACAATTGGCGGTATTCTTCCCTTTGCTTCGTTCTTCCTTGCATAAAATTAAAATGTAAATCCAATATCCCTACCAGCTAAAACCAAATCCTCCTCCCAGTTAAATCGCTCAAAGAAAAATGTCAAGAACCACGCAGAATAGATCCTTGTAAGTTATCAGTGTCGACCCTGCATCATTTAGTTCCTACCCCCACTGCCACACTGCCCACACCAGCAGGCAGAGCAGTCCCCGCAAGACGGAAGCAACTACCATAGGAATCTCTAACGATGTGCTAATTACAGAGCTTTATATATAATTGCTCCTTAATTACCTGTATCAGATTGCACACTGACTGCTAATTACATGATATATTTACCCGTAATTGCCATTCATTTTAATTAATCAAGGTGGGTTAATGAAGCGTGTGCATCAGATATAATGACCACTGTTGGATCTTGTTAGCCCAGTTAAGAGACGACCCTCATTAACCCCTTCAGTCAGAGGGTGTAATTAGCAGTTTTGGCCTGGTATTTAACATTCTCTCTCTCTCTCTCCACACTACATACTTGTAAGGTCATATACATCCATCCATCCATCCACAGACATAGTTATAGATAGATAATAGATAGACAGATAGATAATAGATTGATAGCCAAAACTCTGTGCCAAGTTAGAGTAAGAGGAGTATAGTTTGGTTAATTACCCACCATTACATAACACCTGCTGGGTCTGCAGCCATGCGATGTGTCCGGCTTAGAGAAGCTGGACGCCCCTGCCCTGCATAGTCCCGGGTCACCCTTGGGCAAGCTGTAGCACCCGTTAACCCACCAAAAAGTTTTTTTTGTTTTTAACAGCTTATATGATGTAACTCAGTAGCATAAAAATATAATGCTACGGATGCACATATTTTCTTTAGCACTTCTTTGTGATCAGCACCATATTCTAGTGTTAATTTCTTGCAACAGATCCACACCGGAGATGTATACAAGTCAGTTATACGGCTAGTTAAACGGAACAGAGTAAACAGCTCTCACACAGCCTCTTCACATAGCCAGACCATCTCACACTACCCATGGGCATCACCTGACTGTACTCTTTTCACCTTAGCTTGTCCCAGATTTTCATCCTTTTGCAGCTTAATTCACATAGCCAAGTGGCAGAAAAAGACAATGCTACAACTCTACATCCTTTCTTTAACACTTCTTTGTGACTAGCAGCATATTCTAGTGTTATTCTATCATTACAGCTCAGAAGTCAAGATGGAGATGGCAATTGTAGGCCAAGTGAACAGTAAACAGCTCTCACACATCCTCTCCATATATCCAAACCATCTGACTATCTGTGGACATCATATCAATAACAAATCATTTTCTTAATCCCTTCAGTTCAGTGACTTATTCTTCATTTCTACTCATGGTGCTGTTAGACAATTATATTCCACTTTTGACAGCTTTGTATTGGTCAGGGGTTTAATTCAGACTATATCTAACTCCTTCAATTCAAAAAGTGAGAGAGAGAGAGAGAGAGAGAGAGAGAGAGAGAGAGAGAGACAGACAGACAGAGAGAGAGAAGGGGTTAAACTTGCATACACTGTTCTCTCCATGCCTTGTATTCTCGTTAGTTAAGGATGCTCCCTAACACCTCTTCCTTAGCAACTTGTTTTTTTCATCTGGCTGGTTAATATCCTTTTGTACATTATTTATGCAGAGTATGGTGATATTGGAAGGATTTGGGTAACACAGAAGAGGACAGTAAAGTGTAATAAACAAAATAAATCACTCAGGAAAAGGTATTAGGGAGCTTCCTCAGCCGACATGAATAACGGCCTATTAATGTGTGGCAGTTCATGTCCACATCACCATCTTCATTTATTTGCAATCATGTCTTCATTCATTTTCTTAATAGAGCTTTAGGTGAAATGAGAGGAGGGTAGTGTAATGGCAGGGGACAGGGTGATATGGAGGTGATTTGTTTGTGGCCCCCCCCTTATGGGATTAAAGCATCTGGCTATGGATTAGACAGACAAATAGATGAAATGGGAACATGTGGTGGATAGAGAAACTGAAAGTCAGGTTAAAACATATATCTGGGTAAGATATTTTGTAATTATATATATTCTGATGTACAACAGCTTAATAGAAAAACTTTAACAGTAGTATATATACGTTTATGTTAATTATAGCAGTATCTAGCCTTAATAAAATCTAAAGCCTAATTATATACAGTACATAGCATTATAGAAAGTCATAAATAATATCCTAAATCTAAAGCCAAAATATAAAACTATTTACATATTTATAGAATCAATTGCATACAAGCCCACATAAAAAAGAATCTCTAACAGCACCACAAAACTATCATTCGTCTTTTGCTAACGATGGAGAGACGTTTTTCTCAAAGATGGTTTTTGGAACAAACGTCTTCTCGCTCAGTGGGGGTGGGGTCGCCTTGTCTCCCTCCACCATCTCCTTCAGTAGTCGCTCATTCCGCTGGTCCTCCACCGACGGTCGATTCGGGGGCGGAGAGCGGAAGTATTTCTCAATGTTGTATCTGTGAACGTCAAATGCTGATGGTTAGATATTTGATTCCCTTTGTCATTATACAACACATACATTTGATCACTACTGTCCTATATTCTTTACACCTTAACCTGGGCCAGATTATCATCCTTTAGTAGCTTATTTCATGAAGTTCAGTGGTAGAAAATGACAATATTTCAGCTTTGCTTCCTATCCTTAGCACCAACTTCATGATTAGCACCATATTCTAGCATTAATCTGTTATTACAACTCAGCATTCAAGATGATGAGGTGCCGATTTTAACCCAAATTAGAGTAAAAATAGTTACACTCTCCTGCAGTATTCCAGTCATGTCCCCTAACCCTGAAATCTGTTTTAGGACTTAATGATATATTTTCTATAGTCTGCCACTTGGGGTATCCCTTCCACATTGAGATCTGCATTGTGCTTCACCCTGTTACTCTCACATGTTCTCTCCATGTCCAAATCACCTCAGTATTCTCATGTGTATCACCTCACTGACACTCATTGCCTAAGCCTTCTACTGTACTTCAGTCTGCACACATTGTTCTGTCTCTCAGTGACGCTATGTCTTCATCTCATCATTCACACGTCACTGCAAACTCTTTTACCCACTTTGTTTCGATACCATCCAGCACCATGCCTCCCACACACACAAAGCACAGAGTTCCATTTCATATACAAAGTCCTTTCATATAAAGTACCATACATACCCTATTACAGACAGACCCCAAGATACAACAGCCATAGATACGATACCCCGGCATAACGATGGGGATAGAAATACCACCCTATCCTGCCAAATGATGTCCAAACCCTGATATAATGATTTTCTTTTTCTTTTTACCAATTTTGATGATATTTTAGACTTAAATTTTGTGTTCAGGTTGATTTATAAACTGTTTTTAGACTTACATTAATGTGTTTTAGTCACTGGTGGGGTGAAAATTGTCATTTTGGGTTACAGTTTACTAAGTTAGATTTTTTGCCTGAATTATTTTTGATGATTTACAGACTTTATCTTTGGGTTTAGGTGAGTTATAAAGTGTATTTAGGCTTAGTTTAGCTTGTTTTAAAGCTATTTGAGGGTTTAGGTTAGCTAGATGCTTGTTTTTGGACTCATTTGGATGGGTTTAGGACTTAGCTGGGGAGGAAACCAAAGGCTCAAAAACACATCCCTATACTTTACATGTTAAATCTACCCCAAGATACGATACCCCGCCTAGCGATGGGTTTTCACATGACCAATTGCATTGTTAAACCGGGGTATGCCTGTATACCAGAGTGAAATTCATACCTGTAATATAAGTAATTTAATACGTGGTAATCCATAACACCAGTTTAACAAATTCTAAACCTACAGTTCATTACTCCCACACTACAAAAAGCATTTCTTAAGCTACATTAAATTATCTGTAGTTCATTCATTCATTCATTGCCAGACGCCATGTATCCCAGACGGGGTGGCCAATGGCTTAGAGTTAATTGTTTTACAGGGAGGGGCACTAATCCTCCACCAACCCCACTTGACACATAGGGATGCCAACAGCATCTGGTGTTCCCAGGCGGTCACCCATCCAAGTACTAACCAGACCCAACGTTGCTTACTAGGAATACAATATCAAGAGACGTTATCACAGTGAATAAAACTACTGTACATGCCTAGTGAAATGGCCGACACGTTCACAGACGCATCACTGAAGTATTTATTACGTATGTAGGTGGTTTGGACATGTGGAGAGGATGGGGGATGATAATTGGGTGAGGAAGGTGAGAAGTGTTAATATTGGGGGTGGGGTTATGAGGGGTAGACCGAGAAAGACATGGGACGAGGTCATTAAGTGTGACCTTAGGGTTAAGGGACTGAACAGGGAGGCTGCAATGGATCGTGCAGCGTGGAGAGCCGCCATTAGGTGACCAAGGCTGACACATGCAAGCATGTTGGAGCCTTTAAAAACGAAACGAAACCTAGGCTTCAAATTTTCTCACAGATTCAAGGTGTAGTGGGATTTTACGCTAATGAATACGCAGGAAAAGAATACCTACCGTACTCACAAAGAAGGGGTTAAAAAAGTAAAATAGAAAGTACACCATGACAACAGTATACCAACCCCACAAATCCGATGACAGCCGCTACCGGTAATGTGACGTACGGCGCATACGTACGCAGGAGCACCATCACCGGCCACATGATTTTGGTGTGTGGGAATGACGGTCTTCAGTTCGCTCCCTCCAGTCTGAAAAATACAAGAGAAATAGGACACTGTAATAGGCTTAACAGTATTTACTTCTCATTATGTCAACTTTTATTCTCTCTCTCTCTCTCTCTCTGCTCTTAACCCCATCAGTCCAATGACACACATGGTTCACATTTCATTCCTGCCACTACCAGCCACTTTCACTCAGCATGGGATTCTCTTTTCAAACTATAGGGGTTATATTCCACTTTAACCCTCTTCACTAATACAAGTCTATCCTACATTGTATAAACACTTGAATTCCAGTTGTTTCTGCTAATTACCAAGATGTCTGGGGATGCACTGACCTTGGGACCAGACCGACCTGAAAACATCACAATTACTCGTCTGAGATTATGATATGCATTTTAGATTGGTGTCTGGTGGTCTAGGGGTTTGAACGTCCCACTCGGAGTCACAACTTTGTATTGATCTAATCCCCATGAGGTGATTTAAGGCTTCTTGATCACGAAATACCATCAGGGGAGATTGGCCGGTCATCTGCCCTTTCATTTCCAATCCACAGTTATATATATGTCGTGCACTCAAGGGTTACATAAGCATTAGGGCAGCCGGCATTACACTATCTTATCTCTCATTTTATGTTCACATGTGGCCCTTTAATGACATTCCTTCGTTATTTCAGCAGATCAACTTGAAATGCAACAGGAAACTAAGTGGGATACATATATTTTAGATAATTTGGTGCGTTTTACCTCAATTTCGCCAAAATGGGCAAATCATCCAGCTGCCGGGGATTGTTTGTTTACAATGTCCTTTCGTGGCCTGAATCCAGCCCAAATCCGGATCGGGCAAATGTCGTTCCTTTACGATATTGCAGCTTTGACAAATTAAATCATGAAAAAAAAAAAAATCCTTCTTTGTTGGGCAGTAGTTCATTATTTCGGTATATATTCATGGTATTCCTAACTAATAGCATCAACATTATATCCCGTTCGGGGCATATCTTTTGTCTTCTGTTTTGCTGGCGGTGCTGTCTGCTTTTCATTGTTGTAATATTCCCTTCTGTACAGGAAGTTGATTAAACACTGATTGATCGTGACAGCAGTGGGGTAGCTTGTGATAGGGGAGGGGGGGAGGTGAGCAGGGCAGTCCCCTGTCAGACCCTGGATTCCCCCATATTATAATGTGCGCAGAGCTCGGCCCCAGATTTCGCTCCTCCCCTCATTTGTGAAGACCTGTGTATGCTACAGCGTGATATATACCGATATTTATGCTTCAGATTATGGGCCTAGTCTTA
>NC_136970.1:815000-825000 GCF_032717465.1 Coenobita brevimanus
ATAACCCTGAATAAGTCAAAATGAATATGGCATCAAGATCTTGGTCTATAATCCAGAATAAGTCAAAATGAATATGGCGTCAAGATCTTGGTCTATAATCCAGAATAAGTCAGTAAATATAGTGTTAAGATCTTGGTCTTTAATCCTGTAGGGGTGAAAAATAATCCTGAATAAGTCAAAATAAATATGGCGTCAAGATCTTGGTCTATAATCCTGTAGGGGTGAAAATAATTGTATGCGAAACGTTATTATACAGCCAAGATTTCAGTGTATAATCTTGTAAAAATAATTCTGAATTAGTGAGAATAATTATAATGCACTTATCTCTGTGTGTAATCCTGTATGAGTGTAAATAATTATGTATGAAAAGCAATATTACACAGAACAAACGCTCCAGATTTTTTTTCAGGTCTTTGGCAACTGTAGGAGTGAAAATAAAAGCATAAACAATTGATATTTTACACAACAGGAGCTAAGAAATATTTGTGAGATGTTTTGGAGCTGTTAGGGTAAAAATAAAAATATTAACACAATATTTGACACAACAAAAACACACACAAAAAATCATGACGTTTTCGGCAACTGTAGGATTGAATAAATAAATAAACGAAAATATAGATAAATGAATAAATATATAGATTAATAAATAGTTAGATAAATAAATAAGTAAAGTCATTAATTTCACATCATATAAACTTTAAAAATTTATATACATTACCTGGCCACTCCCGAAACCGTATATGCGTGCCCCTCAACCAATCCGTTTTCGTCTGTCTTGTACGCCATTCTCCAGTCTCCCTGTGAGGATTTTGAATTTGCGAGAAAAATGTTGTTAATCACGTTCATTTGAGGGGAAAGACAGAAAATGAGTTGTAGTATATTTTGGTAACTTTATTTATACACCAGTCTCCCTGTCAGGATTTTATGGGAAGAGAGAAATGGGGAGAGTTACGTCTATTGAAGGGGAAAGACAGAAAATGGGGGTACTAGATTTTGAACATTGCTAGTGAGAAGTATGAAGAAAAGGGATGTTGACTATTCATACGCAAGTTTCCCTGAGGATTTTGTAGTTGCGAGAAAAATGTTGTTAATCATGTTTATTTGAAGGGAAAGACAGAATATAGGGATACTAGATTTTGAAGCTTGCTAGTGAGAAGTATGAAGAAAAGGGATGTTGACTATTCATACGCAAGTCTCCCTGAGGATTTTGTAGTTGCGAGAAAAATGTTGTTAATCACGTTCATCTGAAGGGAAAGACAGGATATGGGGGTACTAGATTTTGGTGATTTTATTCATACGTCAGTCACCCTTTGAGGATTTTGTGTTTGCGAGAAAAATATTGTTAATCACGTTTATTTGAGGGGAATGACAGAAAATGGGGAGTACTGGATTCCGTTTGCTGGTGAGAAGTATGAAGTGATGATGTTGATTTTGAGGAAGAGATTTAAAATGAGGATGTGAGGATTACGGAAACACATAGAGAAATGAAATACACAGAAGCACATATGGCAGTGAAATGAAGTACACAGAGGCACATATGGCAGTGAAATGAAGTACACAGAATAACATATATGGCAGTGAAATGAAGTACACTGAACAACATATATGGCAGTGAAATGAAGTACACTGAACAATGTATGGCAGTGAAATGAAGTACACAGAATAACATATATGGCAGTGAAATGAAGTACATTGAACAATGTATGGCAGTGAAATGAAGTACACAGAACAACATATATGGCAGTGAAATGAAGTACACAGAATAACATATATGGCAGTGAAATGAAGTACACTGAACAATGTATGGCAGTGAAATGAAGTACACAGAACAACATATATGGCAGTGAAATGAAGTACACAGAGGCACATATGGCAGTGAAATGAAGTACACAGAAGCCCATATGGCAGTGAAATGAAGTACACAGAATAACATATATGGCAGTGAAATGAAGTACACAGAGGCACATATGGCAGTGAAATGAAGTACACAGAAGCACATATGGCAGTGAAATGAAGTACACAGAAGCACATATGGCAGTGAAATGAAGTACACAGAGGCACATATAGTAGTGAAATGAAGTACACAGAGGCACATATGGCAGTGAAATGAAGTACACAGCTTAGGGGACAGATGAGCGAGTGATGTAGACGGTAGTGAAGAGCATAGCAGATGAACAATAACTCCCAGTGAAGAACAGAATGACACCAATAACTGCCACTACAAGGTCGGTTTCTAAGTAAGCTCCCTAACACCTCTTCCATAGCGATTTGTTTTTGGCTGTGGCTGCTTGGTATCCTTGTGTACGTTAGTCTGTTTAGCCTATAGCGATGATGGAAGGATTTATGCAACACGGAATAGGGGAGTAAGGTGTAATAAGCAAACTAAATCGCTTACGAAAAGGTGTTAGGGAGCGGGAATATCAACATTGCTTTTTAACTACGATGTTGGTGTTTAAAATTACTGTGGTGGTGGTGAGAGAGGGAGGCCTTCACGTGGTGGCACTGATATAACTGGTCGGATCCACTGCCTGGTTATACAAACCTCCCTCAACTCCCTCCCTATCCCCCAAAAGGACGATGGTGGACTGCAGGAGGAGGGCAACTTCAGCCTGCAGTCCACTGGGTTCACGTTTCAGATACAGGGTTGCAGCTGCTACTACTACTACTACTACAATTACTACTACTACTATTACTACTACTACTACTACAATTACTACTACTACTACTACTACAATTACTACTACTACTACTACTACTACTACAATTACTACTACTACTACTACTACTACTGCTACTACTACTACTACTACTACTACTACTATTACTGCTACTAGTACAACTACTACTACTACTACTACTATTATTATTATTATTATTATTATTATTATTATTATTGTTGTTATTATTATTATTATTTTACTATTATTGTTACTGCTACTACTACTGCTACCACAACTACAACCACCATCACTACAACTGCTACTACTACTACCACTACTACTACCACCACCACCACCACTACTACCACTACTACTACAACCACCACCACCACTATAACTACTACTACTACCACTGCTGCTACTACTATTACTACTACTACAACTACGGGTGACATTTAAGTGTTTTTACATTCAACATTCAGTCTTACATCGAAATGGTCAAGGTGTTCCCACGGTTTGTCTTTCTGTAGGGGAGATAGATAGATAGACAGATAGATAGATAGATAGATAGATAGATAGAGCACCAACATCATTATACTCCTCCTGTTCATCATCATCATCATCATTATCATTATCATCATTCTATTTCTCCTCTTCTTTTTGATCATCATCATCATTATATTTCTCCTCCTCCTCCTCCTCCTCCTCCTCCTCCTCTTCATCACCATCATCACCATCACCATCATCATCACCATCACCCACCTTCCTAGAGGCCGTGATAAAGGCGCCATCCCTCGAGGCCTTCAGCAGCAGTCGGTACAGCCTCATCTTGTCCGTCACTTCCTCCAGATCAAACCTCTCCGCCAGGCCCCCCGTCAGGTCCACAAGGGCGTCCATACTCTGCCCCCCCTCCATCGCCTCGTAGGACCCGTGTAACCTGTAGGAGGGGGTGAAGGAGGCGGTGAAGGAGGGGGTGAAGGAGACGCTGAAGTGGCTGAAATGTTGGTTAGAATTGATGGGAAAATCGTGGATGGTGTTTGTGGATTAATTTGGCTCTCTGTCTATGTCTCTGTCTCTGGTCACTCTCACAGGGCCGAGGAGGGGGGGGGGGACCCTCCAAGGTTTTGTTAAGTAAGGAAAATATAACAAGTATCACGTGTTAGATGTATGAGGTGAAATTTGCTTTTATAATGCGCTGCATCAATGCATTGTATTCATTTCGTTCCCCCCGTTACTAAACAGCATTTGTCATTTTTTTTTTAAACTTAAGACACGGTAATTTCCTTGTAGTTATTATCCGTTGTTCTGTAGAGAGGGAGAGGAAGATGTGATGGCGCACCAGGATTCTTTTGGCGGTACATCACTATGCCGCGACACACTGGCTGGGCAGCAGTCCAGACGCCAGCTACATTTCCAGTAATTATTCAGCAGAGTTTTGAGGGAGAGGGCGGCCTGTTGTCGATACTCTTGCCCCGGGTCTGATGTTGGATATCGGCGGCCCTACTCAAAATCGCGGCCTCAACCCCCCCCCCCCCAATAATCCCTCGGAACCACCTACCCCAGAAGCCCTCAGAACCACACACACCATAAGCCCTCAGAACCACCTACCCCAGAAGCCCTCAGAACCACCTACCCCAGAAGCCCTCAGAACCACCTACCCCAGAAGCCCTCGGAACCACCTACCCCAGAAGCCCTCGGAACCACCTACCCCAGAAGCCCTCAGAACCACCTACCCCAGAAGCCCTCAGAATCACACACACCATAAGCCCTCAGAACCACCTACCCCAGAAGCCCTCGGAACCACCTACCCCAGAAGCCCTCAGAACCACCTACCCCAGAAGCCCTCAGAACCACCTACCCCAGAAGCCCTCAGAACCACCTACCCCAGAAGCCCTCAGAACCACACACACCATAAGCCCTCAGAACCACCTACCCCAGAAGCCCTCAGAACCACACACACCATAAACCCTCAAAACCACCTACCCCAGAAGCCCTCAGAACCACAAGAGCCTCCAACTGGACCCGGGAGCCGCCCATATATATACTCACTTCGCGTAGGCCTTTTCCAGCAGTGCCACCCAGAACTCGGAGGGGTCTGTGCTGCGTGCGAAGAGGAGGTCTCCGTCTTTGGTCGGCAGTCGGTCATCCACGCCGACCAAGACCCACTCCCCGAAGCGCCAGAACCGACACACGATGAGACCAGTGTACCCCTCCCCCTGCAGGGACTGGTCTGGGGGCATGACCTGTGGGGGGGGAGAGGGAGACTCAAGTCGTAACTCCAGCCCTCTCGATTTCAGTCCCAACGAGAAGACCGTAACACACACACACACACAAAACTTTAATTTAACCCAACTGGCGGGGAAACCAGACGTGGGCCCGCATTCAAAGCTCCCTAACGCCTTTTCCTAACCGATTTATTTTGTTTATCACGACGAGATGTGCCGTAACTCACCCTCTCGATTAACTTAGTCTTCCTAGCGACGGCGGCACAGGAGGAGAGGAACCAGCAGTCTCCAAGGGCGCCCTGAACCACGTCCCTCCTGCTGGCGCCGTCCACGAAGAGCTGGGGGTTGTCGTGGAGCTCCTGGGGCGATAGATAGATAAACAGATAGATAGATAGATAGATAGGGAGAGAGAGGTGGTTAATATTTTTCACTGCATATTAGATACTTCCCGTGGCGATAGATAGATAGATAGATAGATAGGGAGAGAGAGAGAAAGATACATATACATACATAGATAAATAGAGACAGTTAGATAGATAGGTAGATAGATAGACAGATAAATGGATAGATAGATAGACTCACCATTGGCCTCTTCCAGACCACATTATGTTCTTCCCTCGAGGAGAAGAAAATGGAGGAATTGTCGGCGGGAAAATCCTCATCACAGAAATATTCCTCAACTGCCAGATTGTTCTTGATGTTCTCCACGGCTTCCGCTTCCTGGAGGCGAAGAACAACAACGAGAGTAAGAAGGAGGAGGAGGAGGAAGAGGAGGAGGAGGAGGAGGAAGAAGAGGAGGAGGAGGAGGAGGAAAAGCTCAAAGATGGTTTTACTTGAAATTCAATACCAAGATACTGAGTAGTAGTAGTAGTAGTAGTAATAATAATAATAATAATAATAATAATAATAATAATACCAACAATAATAATAATAATAATAATAATAATAATAATAATAACCATAAATCACTCACCGTTACGCCCAATCGTCCATCTTCAAATTCGGATTCCGGTAATTCAAACGCTCCCTCCTCCCCCGTTTTCGGTCTGTCCGTTGCCGCGTCCGTTACTTGTACTCGCTCCTCCGCCGGCTAACGGAAATAACGGAAAGAGAGATTAGTCACGAAGAAGTGCAGGAAGCGGCATTATATTTAGGATAATCTGTGAGATATTTTTCTTTGACTAATACATTCATTTAAATTTTCTATGCTACAATATTAAGGCATTTGTTTATCTGTCTGTCTGTCTGTCTATCTATCTATCTATCTGTTTACCTGTCTGCCTATCTATCTATCTATCTATCTATCTGTTTACCTGTCTATCTATCTATATCTATCTATCTCGCTCTCTGTCTGTCTGTCTATCTATCTATATCTATCTGTTTACCTGTCTGTCTGTCTGTCTGTGTCTGTCTTTGTTTGTGTGTATGTATGTGCGTGTGTCTGTTCATCAACTTATGTCTATCTGTATGTCTGTCTGTATCTGTCTATCTATCTATCTATCAGTGTCTATCTCATCCATCCTCAGTGGCCAAGTGTAGTCAGATTAGAGGGTTGGATTGGACTAGTAACCAAGGAGACTTATTAACTCAATTCATGATCAAGCGTAGTCAGATTAGAGGGTTGGATTTGACTAGCAACCAAGGAGACTCATTCCTGCCTCGTAATCTAATGCTCATTGATTTTCATGCCACCACTTGTAGCCAGATCTCCTTGGTTACTAGTCAAATCGTCCTTCCAGTCTGACTACACTTGGCCATTCACTGAACTGAAAGGGGTTAGGGATCAGATAGATAGATAGAAAGATAGATAGATAAATAAATAAATAAATAAATAAATGCATCTGTTAGTAAATCTCCCCTTTTGTAAATTCTCTCTCTCTCTCTCTCTCTCTCTCTCTCTCTCTCTCTCTCTCTCTCTCTCATTTAAGTATTTTCTTCCTTTCTCACTTCATTTTATTCATTCGTTCATTTTTTCCTTACCTGCTTACTTCCTTCCTTTCTTCCTTCCTTCTTCCGGTCTTCCTTGCTTCCTTTCATTTCTCCTTTTATCATTCATCTTTCCTTCCTTCCTTCCTTTTTCATTCCTTTTTTCCTTCCTCCCTTCCATTCATTCTTCCTTCCTTCTTTCCTTCCTTCCTTCCTTCCTTCCTTCTTTCCTTCCTTCTTCCTTCCTTCCTTCTTTCCTTCCTTCCTTCCTTCTTTACTTCCTTCCTTCCATTCATTCAACCATTCAGTCTTCTTTCCTTCCTCCATCCCTCCTTTGCCTCCTTCATTCCTTCCTTTCATTAAATCAGTCTTCTTTCCTCCCTCCCTCTCTTCCTTCCTTCCTTCCTTCCTCCCTCCTTACTTCAAGCAGGCATTTTCCTTCGCCTCTCATTCCCCTTAATCGTACAACCTCGACTGAACACGCAAGGGCAGCCAACATTTTATCGAGTTGCATAAGTTCGCTACTCTTCCTCTTTACTAAATCCCTCATATACTTTTTTAAAAACGCCATGAGTAGTAATAATAATAATAATAAAAGAAGTTCCTCTCCCTAATTTTTATGATTTTGGGCAGGGAACTACGCGATCTCTGAGTAATCTGGCAATAATTCAAGATGATCCACTTGCGTTATTACAGACTAACGTTGTGGACTCTTATACCTTGTCCTTGCCATGTAAAATTTATAACACTGGGGCAAGGGCACGCAAAAAAAAATCTTCAGAAGTCGTATTATTAGAATTTTGTAATATATTAAGCGTATACTGGCCTAAATTGGTGAAAAAAATATAACAATTTATCGATGACGTAAGCCTTAGTTAGAGCGGAGTTTAGAGTGTTGACATGTGGGTGTTCGAATTCAGTGCTCCTCAATTTTTTGGATTATTTCAGCATTATTCACTAACTACAGCGGCGTATTTTAAGGTAAGACATTCTCCTTGACGTCTAGCTTCTTCTGAAAGTGCCTTAGAGAGCGTGTGAAGAGGTATTTGCGTTTTATTGGATGGTTTTAGGTGAACGATCGCTTCCGTTGACATTTTCGCTTCATCCATTTTAAAAGTGGATTATTTTTATCCCTGGTGCTCCAAGATGTCTATATTCAGCTCTAGAGGCGACCTTACGTAGCGAAAAAGTTCGAAATAGTCCTTAATAACTCCCTGATTGAGCAGAATTTTGATGTTAAAAAAATAAATCGCTTACAAGAATATGATACACACGGGTCCGTATTGTCGATGGTTAAGCAAGCCCCCAACACCATTTCCTAAGCGGTTTATTCTGTTTATTACACCTTATTGTCCTGTGTGCTACATAAATCCTTCCATTATTGACGTACTTCGCATAAATAACGTACAAAAGGATATTAACCAGCCATATCCAAAAATAAATCGCTGAGGAAGAGGTGTACGGGTCTGATTCTATGCATTAGTTATACATATAGGTCTTAATGATGATTTAAACGCGTAAATGAATATGTTAACTGTGAAAATAATTTGGTGTTTTGTGAATCCGTAAGGCAAGCACGTCATTTTATGGAAAGTTGTGAACTGTATGTGAGAGAAAAGTTAGTCTAGCTGTGTTGTGGTGATGGTGGTGGTGAGGATGGTGGATGGTGGTGGTGGTGGTGATGATGATGATGATGGTAGTGGTGGTGGTGGGTATTATGATGGTGATGGTGGTGGTGGTGATTATGATGATGATGATTATGATGGTGGTGGTGATTATGGTGATGATGATTATGATGGTGGTGGTGATGATGATGATGATGATAGCCCCTGTGATGTCTAGGGCTGTGTGAAGTAGCCTGGTGCAATTCTCTCTCTCTCTCTCTCTCTCTCTCACCTGTAATTTTCCCCACACACATCACTGCGACGGAATTACCTACATTGCATACGGAAATCATGCCATTGCAATCTTCGTTGGTCGATATATTTAATGTCCTGAATCCTGATCATTTACTTTCTGTGTGTAGTAGACTTTATTTGCCTTAATTAAATTGTTTTGTGTTAATCTGAATGTAATAATAATAATAATAATAATAATATTAATAATAATAACGAAAATAATAATAGTAGTAGTAGTAGTAGTAGTAGTAATCTGCGTAATTATATTTTCCTTTGAAATATGATTAATTTCTTAAACTTAATATTATCTATACTGCTGGCGTTGACTTTGTATGTATGTATGTATGGAGGTATGTTTGTATGTATGTATATGTGTGTGTACGTGTGTATGTATGTATGTGTGTGTGTGTACGGATGTTTGTAATCATGTGTGTGTATGTAAAGGCTTCTGGCCATAAGTTCCTTCTTCCTTGCATAAAAATCCTAAATAGCCTCTAGGACAATGTGTATGTGTATGTTTATATGTAAGCATGTATGTATGTACTGGTATGTATGTATGTATGTATGTATATATTCCGTATTTAGGCCAGATTGATATTATTATTATTATTATTATTATTATTATTATTATTATTATTAATTAATTTATTTTTTTGTCACATGCTTCTGTGACGGCATTGTAAGTGAAGTGTGATTGGCCTGGTGCGTGGACTTTAACATTTGTAGTTTATTTAAAGTTATTAGAGAGAGAGAGAGAGAGAGAGAGAGAGAGAGAGAATGTGTTAATTTGAACTGACAGGAACATAAACAATTCACGGAGCTATACACGTGTGTGTGTGTGTGTGTGTGTATGTACTCTGTTCAATATCAGCATGGCGACCTGTACACACACACACACTGCCAAGGTTTGTGTGTGTGTGTGTGTGTGTGTGTGTGTGTGTGTGTGTGTGTGTGTGTGTGTGATTAATAGTGTTTGGATGTGTGCTTGTGTGTGGGGGAGTTTAATTACTTTATTGAGAGGGAGAGAGAGAGAGAGAGAGAGAGAGAGAGAGAGAGAGAGAGAGAGAGAAAGGAAAGTAGAAAGTGAGAGAGTTAGATAGTGAGAGGGGGTGAGTGAGGGAACAATAAAGTGAGGAAGTGAGAGAGGGTAGAGTGAGAGAGTAAGATAGTGAGAGAGTGAGCTATTGATTGTGCTACCCTTGAGCTCCGTCACCTAGATCACACCAAAAGGTTGTTAAGGTCGGGTTTATTTCACTTATACTCCCTTATACCCCCTTATACTCCCTTATAC
>NC_136970.1:837500-840000 GCF_032717465.1 Coenobita brevimanus
TAGAGGGGGTATAGCGGGTATATCTGAAGGAGTATAATGAATATTTTTGGACTGGTTTCTGAATATTCATCCTCTCGACGCCTTCGTTATATTTCTGCTTTGTGAAATGACGGGGGAGCAGGGTGACGTGGAGGCGATTTGTTTAAGGCCACCCCGTATAAGGGATTAAGGCGTCTGGCGATAGATGGATAGCCATCTGATATAGGAGAGATTGTGTAAGGAGTATGTTAGTAGTAGTAATAGTAGTAGTAGTAGTAGTAGCAATAATAGTAGTAGTAGTAGTAGTTGTTGTTGTAATAATAATAGTAGCAGTAGCAGTAATAATTAATAGTAGTAGTAATAGTAATAGTAGTAGTAGTAGTAGTAGTATAAGGTAATATTAGTAGTATAGTAGGATTAATAGTAATAATAATAATGATAATAATAATAATAATAATAAAAATAATATCACTAATAGTAGCAATGAACATAACATCGACTGATAAATTAATGGTTAATCAATATACATTAACCTTATATAAGCATTGTCTATCTATCTATCTATCTGTCTATCTATTTTATATAACGAAAGGTCAGGAGAAGTTACATAAGCAGATCAAGTCCTTATATAACCACAAGGTCAGAATTGGGCGTTAAAAATTGTTTATGGGCGTGAAGGATGAGAATTGGGCGTGAAAGATAAGAATTGGGCGTGAAAGATAAGAATTGGGCGAGATAGATGAGAATTAGGCGTGAGAATTTTACTGCTACTACTACTGATACTACTATTACTATTACTACCACTACTACTTTACCAGGGCTGAAGGAAGAGGTGTAGGATAGATAAAGAGATAGATAGGGTGATAGGGGAAGGAAGGGATAGGGGTGCTGTGCTGTACACCCCCCCCTCCTCCCCTTCCCCCTCCCCCGTCAGCACCTCCCACCAGTTGTTGCCTGTGGGGGATATTATTATTATTATTATTATTATTATTATTATTATTATTATTATTACGATCATTATCATCATCATCAATCATGTTACTCTAGTATTATTATTATTATTATTATTATTATTATTATTATTACGATCATTATCATCATCATCAATCATGTTACTCTATTATTATTATTATTATTATTATTATTATTATTGTTATTATTATTATCATCATCATCATCATCATCATCATCATCATCATCATCCAACCTCATCCTCCAAACCTCACCCTCCAACCTCATACTCACCCTCCAGCTCCTCGAGAATATCCTCTCCTCCAAACCTCACCCTCCAAACCTCATACTCACTCTCCAGCTCCTCGAGAATATCCTTACCTTCATACCTCACCCTCCAAACCTCACCCTCCAACCTCATACTCACTCTGCAGCTCCTCTAGAATATCCTTACCTTCATACCTCACCCTCCAAACCTCACCCTCCAACCTCATACTCACCCTCCAGCTCCTCGAGAATATCCTCCTCCTCCAAACCTCACCCTCCAAACCTCATACTCACCCTCCAGCCCCTCTAGAATATCCTTACCTTCATACCTCACCCTCCAAACCTCACCCTCCAACCTCATACTCACCCTCCAGCTCCTCGAGAATATCCTCCTCCTCCAGCCCTCCACACGTTCGGTAAGGCACCTTCTTCTCGCGGTCGGGGTCAGGATAAACGCCTCGAATGGATATAGTAGGATTTGCTATTATCCCGCCCGCTAGTAATCGCGAAAAATCCAGTTCCAGTTGATTGGCTTGGGGACCTGGCGGGTACATGAGATGGTTGTGAGTGGTGGTGGTATTATTATTATTATTATTATTATTATTATTTTTCTCCGTCTCGTCTTCCTTCTCCCCCTCCCCCTCCCCCTCCTGCTCACTTGCACACCTGCGAGTTTAATTAAGGTACGGAATAACAAAAAGAACAGTGAAGAACAGAAACCACTTACCCATAAAATGAATAACACATGAAGGACAATAAACCCACTCACCCATGAATAACAAATGAAGAACAATAAACCCACTCACCCATGCATAACAAATGAAGAACAATACATCCACTCACCCATGAATAACAAATGAAGAACAGACATCCACTCACCCATGAATAACAAATGAAGAACAATCACTCACCCATGAATAACAAATGAAGAACAATCACTCACCCATGAATAACAAATGAAGGACAGACATCCACTCACCCATGAATAACAAATGAAGAACAGGTATCCACTCACCCATGAATAACACATGAAGAACAGAAGCCACTCACCCATGAATAACAAATGAAGAACAGACAACCACTCACCCATGAATAACAAATGAAGAACAGACATCCACTCACTCATAAAATGAATAACAAGTGAAGAACAATAAACCCATGAATAACAAGTGAAGAACAGACAACCACTCACCCATGAATAACAAATGAAGAACAGGCATCCACTCACCCATAAAATGAATAACAAGTGAAGAACAATAAACCCATGAATAACAAATGAAGAACAATGCACCCACTTACCCAT
>NC_136970.1:845000-847500 GCF_032717465.1 Coenobita brevimanus
TGAGGGGGATAGGCAGATAGATACATGGATAGATAGATAGGTACATGGATAGATAGATTGATAGGTAGATAGATACATAGGTAAATAGGTAGATAGGCTGATAGGTAGGTAGGTAAGTGGATAGATACCCGGTACATGGATAGATAGATAGGTACATGGATAGTTAGATAGGTACATGGATAGATAGATAGGTACATGGATAGATAGATATAAAGATATATGATAGATATCACCTTATTTTTACCGATATATATATATATATATATATATATATATATATATATATATATATATATATATATATATATATATATATATATATATATATATTATATATATATATATATATATATATATATATATATATATATATATATATATATAGGTAGACAGATGGATAGGTAGGTAGATAGATACATAGATAAATAGGTAGATCATTCTTTCGTGTGTATAAAAATGGATTGACCCATGATAGATAGGGAGGTAGCTAGACAGACGACAGACACAGATAAATAGATATAAAGATAGATGATAGATATAAAAATGGATTGACCCATGACCTAATCTTCATTCTTAATCCAGTACCGCAAATCCACCTCCTAAATCCACCCACCTCGCTTTCTTACTTATAATCCAGTACCGCAAATCCACCTCCTAAATCCACCCACCTTGCGTTCTTGTCCTTCTTGTGGATGACGACGGAGCGGCCCATGATGGAGGTGGCGCCGAAGAGTTGCAAGTTGGTGTCGTTGTAATAATCTTTCTTCCACAGCAGCCCCTCCAGCGTACCATACTTCCCCGCCAAGTCCCCCATCTCGTACAGGTCGTGGGTCCCCGTGCCTGGTGGGGGGGACTCCGATGGGGTGGCGTTGAGGGGGTTGAAGTGCCCCAAGGTGGTCGAGGCTTCGCAGGGGAATTCCAGTTCATCTTCGACTGGTACCTGAAGAGGGAAGAAGCGGAGAGTTGGGAGTGGGTGGACTGGAGAGGAAATGGGGATGAAAGGGGAGTGAGAGGAGAGGTTGGAGGGAGACAAAGAAGAGGAAATGGGGATGAAAGGGGAATGAGAGGAGAAGAGCTTGGAGGGGGAGAGAAGAGGAAGTGGGGATGAGAGGGGAGTGAGTTGAGGAGAGGTTGGAGGGAGGCAGAGAAGAGGAAATGGGGATGAGAGGAGAGTGAGATGAGGAGAGGTTGAAGGGAGGCAGAGAAGAGGAAATGGGGATGAGAGGAGAGTGAGTTGAGGAGAGGTTGGAGGGAGGCAGAGAAGAGGAAATGGGGATGAGAGGGGAGTGAGAGGAGGAGAGGTTGGAGGGAGTCAGGAAAGATGGAACACAGGAGAATTCCGTTAGGTTTGTATAACTCTAGCTGTTAGATAGCTCTGTAAAGGAAAGAAGGAAGGAAGGAGGGAAGACAGGCGGGAAGGATGGAGTGAAATAAGGAGGGAAGGAAGGTAGGCAGGAAGGAAGGAAGGTAGGCAGGAAGGAAGGTAGGCAGGTAGACAGGAAGGAAGGTAGGCAGGCAGGAAGGAAGGAAGTACGGGAGTCTGACACACACTATATGTATAGCCTTTGTATATAGACACCTCACTGTAACCATCCACTCACCATATGAACGTGGTATCCATTAGCTGTAGCCTCGAGCCCCCTAAGGTCCACCTCGGTATTGGTGACGTCAAACTCAGTCTCTTGTATGAACTCCACCTTGCCCTCGACGGAACCTGCTCCTCTCGTCGCGTGCCACTTGTTAACCACGCCCTTGTGACGGAAGAGGCGGTAAATCCTGTTGGGGGGAAGGATTTAGGAGTGTAAAGAGTAGGATTACATTCAGGATTATGTATTGGACTAAGTAGCATCGTTTTAAGGTGTATAATTCTGCTCTAAAAGGCGTGTAGGGTGATCCTTCGTATTATTTTCCTGTATGCCAAATTCTCTCCCCTCCCTCTTCCATTTTCTTTCGTCAGTGTTATTATCGGAAGGTCTGTGTTGGCTGTAATTACCTGTTTCTCTACCTGTCTTTATGTATTTGTGTTTATCTATTTGGTTATCCGTCTATCTATCCATCTACCTATCTGTCTATCCATGCGTTTACCTGTCTATCTATCTATATATCGTGTCAGTCTCTATCTATCTATCCATGTATATAATCTATCTGTCTATCCTCTCTCTCTCTCTCTTCTAGTTATATGTATCTGTCTATTCCTCCATGTGTTTACCTGTCTGTCTATCTGTCCATATATATAATCTGTCTATCCTCTCTCTCTTCCAGTTTCTATCATCTATCTTTTCCAATTTCCCATCCAGTATTTCAAGCCTTGTCTTTGCATTTAGGAGAGAGAGACAGCAGAAGGACGGGAGGACTGAGAAGAAAGATGGGGAATGGGGAGCAGAGAATGGGTAATGGGGCTGAGAAAATAAGGAAGAAAATGGGGGAGAGGGAGAAGAGAATGGGTAATGGAGGGGTTGCGGGGAGAGGAGGAGGGGGAGGGATGATGCAGAAAATCTAT
>NC_136970.1:857500-860000 GCF_032717465.1 Coenobita brevimanus
GTGTGTGTGTGTGTTCATTTCTCTGTTACCATCATCATATTCGTGTGTGTGTGTGTGTGTGTGTGTGTGTGTGTGTGTGTGTGTGTGTGCGTTCTCCTATTTCACCATTATCACCACCATCTCCTCCTCCTCCTCCTCCTCCTAATTACCAACAGGTATTCCACATCTCACCTGTCCTATCCCCTAGCAACTCTCAATAACATCCTTGTCAGAAAAACACCTTACGTAACCATCAACCTTATTGCTGTTGGTTGGTAACGGAGAAAGATTAGATAGATAGATAGATAGATACGTAGATAGATAGATAGGTAGATAGAGAGAGAATCAGGAAGTGTTAAAAATATTGAACATTGATAATTATTTCATGCCATTCCCCCCTCAAAAAATAATAATAATAATAATAATAATAATAATAATAAATAATAATATAAAAAGTTTGGTAGATTCGAAGCCGCATACAAAAAAAAAATCTGTCTATCTATTTATCGCCAGACGCCCTAATCCCGTAAGAGGTGGCCACAAACAAATCGCCTCCATGTCGCCCTGTCCCCCGCCATTTCACTGCCCTGCTCCCAGCTCACGCCTCTCTCTCTCTCATATACCTCTCCACTCCTTCCCTCCATCTCATCCTTGGCCTCCCCCTCCCTTTTTCCCCCCTCCACCTCACACACTCTCCTCGTCAGTCTCATATACCTCTCCACTCCATCCCTCCATCTCATCCTTGGCCTTCCCCTCCATCTCTCCCCCTCCACCTCACTCACATACACTCTCCTCGTCAGTCTCGCACCCTTCATCCTCTCCACATGGCCAAACCACCTCAGTGTGCTTCTCCTAACGCTTCCTATCACATCCACATCCACACCACAACGCTCCCTCACACTCTCCTCGTCAGTCTCTCACCCTCCATCCTCTCCACATGGCCAAGCCACCTCAGTGTGCTTCTCCTAACGCTTCCTATCACATCCACATCCTCACCACAACGCTCCTTCACACTCTCCTCGTCAGTCTCTCACCCTCCATCCTCTCCACATGGCCAAACCACCTCAGTGTGTTTCTCCTAACGCTTCCTATCACATCCACATCCACAACGCTCCTTCACACTCTCCTCGTCAGTCTCTCACCCTCCATCCTCTCCACTTGGCCAAACCACCTCAGTGTGTTTCTCCTAACGCTTCCTATCACATCCACACCACAACGCTCCTTCACACTCTCCTCGTCAGTCTCTCACCCTCCATCCTTTCCACATGGCCAAACCACCTCAGTGTGTTTCTCCTAACGCTTCCTATCACATCCACATCCACAACGCTCCTTCACTTCCTCAATTCACAAAACCTGACCACCTAAATCCACTGCACCACCAGGCTACCCCCCAAAAAATGAAATGGGTGTGAAAGCCGTGAGTACCTTGTGTGAGTGTACAGGTAATGAGAGGTGATTACAGGTACACTTGACCCCCCCCCTCCCCGCCCTCACCTCAAACACCCTAAAGCCAGGAAGAAGTCAAGGATGGAGTGCGTGTGTGGGTGTGGGTGTGAGAGAAAGAGAGAGAGAGAGAGAGAACATTGATGGAAATGTAATCAAAAATAATGCTATACAATTTCCTGAGATAAACACAGGTAGATTGTTAGATGGATAGATAGATAGATAGATGGATAGATAGATATAGATTGATAGTGGGGGGAAGGAATTCTGCTTGACCTCTTTCAAACCTGGATTGAAAAGGGATTATTTCCTGTGTGTGTGTGTGTGTGTGTGTGTGTGTGTGTGTGTGTGTGTGTGTGTGTGTGTGCGTGTGTGTATTTCGATCTTCTCAAACGGAAAACGTATATCAGTATTTATTTATATGTGTGTGGTACGGATGATGATGATGATGATGATGATTAGTAGTAGTAGTAGTAGTAGTAGTATAGCAGTAGTAGTAATAGTAGTAGTAGTAGTAGTAGTAGTATAGCAGTAGTAGTAATAGTAGTAGTAGTAGTAGTAGTGTTAGTAGTAGTAATAGTAGCAGATGTTGTTGTTGTTGTTATTATTTTGTGTTTTTCAAGGACCCTAAACGTAAATAACAGTGAAAGTGTGAGTGAACGAGTAGGTAGCGCCATTGGCCTTGCTTGTGAGGGCACGGGTTCGACTTGAGAGAGAGAGAGAGAGAGAGTAAGAGCAAAGAAAGGAAAAAAAAAAGAGAAATATGATAGTTACCGTGATAGATAAATGGATAGACAAGATTGGACTTATACAGAAGGATCTATAGATAGCGATAGTTGGGTTGATATAGATAGATAGACAGACAGACAGACAGATAGAACGAGCTAGGAAACTAAATAGATATGAATAAAATGTCAACTTTCCAATGTCTAACTAGATATAATAATTAGCCATATGTTAAGCAGCTCCAGAGTGGCGTGGTTAGGCGAGGCTGTGACGTCAGGGAGGCACTCAAGGCTGACGATTTGTAACGAAACGGGACAGGAGTACAAAAAAAAGTGTATTGTAACGTTATATA
>NC_136970.1:877500-935000 GCF_032717465.1 Coenobita brevimanus
TTCTTCCTTCTCTCCCTCCTTCTCTCCAGTCATTCCTTCTCCTTCCATCCCTCCTTCTCTTTTTTTCCAATTCCTTCTTCTTTCCTTCCATCTCTCTCTCCTTCTCTCCCTCCTTCTCTCCTTCCATTCCTTCCCTCCTTCCTTCTTTCCTTCCATTCCTTCCCTCCTTCCTTCTCTCCCTCTTTCTTTCCTTCCATTCTTTCCCTCCTTCCTTCTCTCCTTCCATTCCTTCCCTTCTTCCTTCTTTCCTTCCATTCCTTCTCTCCCTCCTTCCATCCCTCCTTCCTTCTCCCTTCTTCTTTCCTTCCATTCCTTCTTCTTCCTTCTTTCCTTCCTTCCCTCCTTCTCTTCATTTTTCTTCCATATTTTCCTCTTTATCTTTCCTTCCTTCATTTTTCCTCCATCCCTCCTTCTCTCCCTCTCATTTTCTTCCACTTTCTCTCCCTCTTCCTCTCCTCCCTTCCTCCATTTCCTCCCTGTTTCATGAGTTATAACTCTCTCTCTCTCTCTCTCTCTCTCTCTCTCTCTCTCTCTCTCTCTCTCTCTCTCTCTCTCTCTCTCTCTCTCTCTCTCTCTCTCTCTCTCTCTCACACACACACACACACACACACACACACACACACACACCATCTCATAAGTTCCAATTAAAGGGCAATTAAGCTAACAAATGACCCTTATCACCGTCCCCTCCACTCATTAACCCGCCCTCATCTCATTTAGAGAGAGAGAGAGAGAGAGAGGGAGAGAGTTGCCGATAGATAGACAGACAGATAGATATACTTAGGTAACAAGTACAGATAGATAGATAGAAGGATAGATAGATAGATAGATGGAGAGAGGGAGGGAGGGAGGAAGGGAAGGATGGATAGATGGAAGGATGGATGGAGGGATGGAAGGAAAGAAGGAGGGAGGGAGGGAGGGAAGGAAGGGAGGGAGGGAGGGAAACTAATAAATTGGAAGGAAGGAAGGAAGGAGGAGGAAAGAGTGAAGGAGGGAGGGAAGATATTTGAGGAAGAGAAGGAAGGAGGAATGAAGAGAAATGGAGGAAAGAGTGAGGGGAGAGGGGAGGGAGGGAGGGAGAGGGGAGTGGTCATGGAGATAAATTGAGAGAGAGAGAGAGAGAGAGAGAGAGATGAGGGGGAAAGTGAGTCATAGATAAATAAACCACTGATTGAAAGGAAATTAGGGAGAGAGAGAGAGAGAGAGAGAGAGAGAGAGAGAGACCCCAGTAACCTCCTAATGCAAACAGAATCCCTCCAAGCACGTTCACCTCCCCCCCCCTTGCCTGACCCCCCATCTTTCCCCTGCTTCTCCGTCTCATTATTATTATTATTATTATTATTATTTTATTATTATTATTAATTATTATTATTATTATTATTAATGAATCTTTTCCACTTTTCCCAGCATAAATGATAATAATAATAATAATAATAGTAGTAGTAGTAGTAGTATTAGTAATAATAATAATAATAATAATAATATAAATAATAATAATAATAATAATAGTAGTAGTAGTAGTAATAATAATATAAATAATAATAATAATAATAATAATAATAATAGTAGTAGTAGTAGTAGTAGTATTAGTAATAATAATAATAATAATAATAATAATATCCAAGAAAATCCCTCCTCAGATACGAAGACCCACCCGGAGGAGGAAGTAGCGAAGAAGGAGGAGGAGGAGGAGCCAGCGAAGGAGGAAGAGGAGGAGGCAAAGGAAGAGGGAGGAGAGAAGGGGGAGGAGGAGACCAAGGAAGAGGAGGAGGCCAAGGAAGAAGGTGGAGGTAAGATTTTTCTGGCTTTGAACTTTCCTATAAAATTTCCTTCTGTAGTTTCTATATATATATTTTTTTATGGTGGTTCTGCAGTTATTGTTATTGGTGGCGGCCATCATCCACTCACTTGATGTAGTGCTGCCTACTTCTTCCTTAGCCTTTATCATTCTTTTTCTGTGCCTGTCCTCCTCTCTTCCTATTTCTCCCATCTTTCCTGTCACTTCTTATTGCTTTTCTTTCCTTTACAGGTGGCTTTACATTGAGTGACAAGCCAAATGGTTTCCTGTAAGCCAGGAAACCATTTACAACGCTGGGTGGTAACCATATAACCATACGTGTTCCCTACGTGTCAACAAGTGGGTTGGTGGAGGGTTAGTGCCCCTCCCCGTAAAACAACTAACTCGAAGTCAAATGGCCACCCCTTGTGGGATTATGGCGTCTGGCAATAGATAGATAGATTATTATTATTATTATTATTATTATTATTATTATTATTACCGTATTATTATTATTATTAGTAGTAGTAGTAGTAGTACCGTATTGTTGTTATTATTATTATTATTATTATTATTATTACGATGATATTTACTACTGCTGCTGCTACTCCGTCTGTCTGTCTGTCTGTCTGTCTCTCTCTCTCTCTTTCTCCACTCACTTATTTAGACACATTATTTTTTTATTTAACTGCTTCCAAACCAATTTAATCAGGGAATTTTTTTTCTCTCTCTCTCTCTCTCTCTCTCTCTCTCTCTCTCTCTCTCTCTCTCTCTCTCTCTCTCTCTCTCTCTCACCCCCGTTTTCTATGTTTCAGATGGGGAGGCCAGCGCGGAAGGGGAGACTAACGAGGGTGAGACAATTGAATGTGTAACTATTGTATTTTCTTAATTATTAGTGTATAGATAGTGTTATTTGGAATTTTGGATGGTAGGGGGAGTCGGTGGTGGAATAGTTAGGGCAGTCTAGGTACGGATATAGGGAGGGGGGGGGCTTGGAGGGTGCGCGCCCCCATTTTCGGCAGAGAGAGAGAGAGAGAGAGAGATTTTGTGTGTGCTAGAGGGTGAGATTTTGTGTGTGTGTGTGTGTGATAGAGATGAGAGCGAGAGAGATTTTGTGTGCTAGAGGGTGAGATTTTGTGTGTGTGTGAGACTCTGGACATAGACTTGATACCCGTTTCCCAAGGCTCCCAGTAGCCCCCCGGTCAGGCACCTCCACATGCCACCACTTCGGCACAGACATCCACCATCCATATTGAAATACCAGGGCAGTCTTGTTCAGAACTGGTGTGATGGTATTAGCAGTGGTATTTTTTTTTACACCTGGTGGAATATCAAAAATTATGTATACCGAAATTCAATCCATCAAACCACCTTTTCGAATTTGATACAATTTTTCGGCCCGTCAAATTGAACCGTTAGATAGCCGCTTATATTAACTTTGTTTTAGCTGTGCTTCCCATTATAGCTGGCGAGGAAGCTAAGGCCGAGGAGGAGAGTAAAAAGGGAGAGGAAGCTGGAGGAGAAGGGGAGAGCACCGAGGACGCGAAGGAGGAGGGAGGAGGAAAGGAAGAGGAAACGGTTCAAGATGGCACCCAGGAAGAGGGAAGCGCGAAGGAAGAGTCGGCGGAGGAGGAAAAGGAGACAGGTGAAGAGAAGCCAGCGGAGGAGGAGAAGGAGGAGGGAGAGAAGGAGGGAGGAGAGGAGGAGGCGAGTAAAGAGGAGGAGCCTGCAGGGAGCGAGGATGGCGTGGCGGGAGAGCCGAAAGAAGACGAGACGAAGGAGGAGTAACGAAAGGAAAACAATGCTAGATTCTCGTTTTCTTTTTTCAAATTTACGTATCTTCCTAGAGCAGTTTCAAACCGCCAAATTTTTCATACGTATCAAAATGGCTTGGCTTTAGCTTAAGTAGGCTGAATACTCATTAGCTTATAACTTAGCTATTGTGATTTTTTAAAGTTTTTTTTTTTTCAGTAAATGAAAATTGTAAATAACATTAGACAATGGCTTATTCCGCTTGCTATGAAGTTTTTAGACCAACTACCACAAATACTAATTAATTGTTTATTATTATTATTATTATTATTATTTTTATTATTATTATTATTAAATATGCATGTCAGAATCACTACCATATATATGCATAAGTAATGTTGTGTATATTCCGCGGTCTAGCTCGGCCCATGTGCACACCTACATGTACAGCTTTGTTACATCCATGCTGTACATACATACATATATATTACATGTACACAGAAGACATGGGCACACTTACACACGCTTACTTACACACACACAGGCTCAGAAGGCACATACATATTCCCTGTCTATCAAATCATTTCCGTTTTACGCACGTATCAGCTTACAAGTTGCCAAAACTCTGGAAATTCTTCTCTCTCAGCTTAGTAATGCCTGAATCATTATGCTGAACGTTAAAAAAAGATAAAAAAAACACGAAAAAAAATAGGAACCGAACATATCCGCAACATATCAGCCACATCCCGCACATATCAAACACATCCTGCCTTAATAATCAGTACGGAAGCTTTCAACCCATGTACGGAATCGGTAAACAAAAGAAAAACGATTATCCGTCACTATTCAAACCAAGTCACGTCGGATAATGCAGTTTTATTTATTTATTTATGTTTTGATAATGCAGTACCACCCCTCCAGCTCCTCAATGGGCGGTATAGCTCCAGCAAAAACCTATATTGGACTGTGTAACTTTAAACATCAGGCACTTTTCAAAAACAGAGGTCATTTACAGGTGTAGTCTAATTAACCTACCTTTACTATAAGTCCTTCTATAAAATTACTTTGTCTGGAGAATATAAGGTTAAATTAATATGTTCTCGATAAAGTACAGGGGTTAAGAGTGATATTTTTAGCGTAATTACCTGCTTTGAACTCATTAACTCGGATAGATAATTAATTAAGGCTTTGAACTGTAATTAACCTCCTCACTCCAATGACGTGGGATGGACAGGGGTGCCTTCACGCTGTGGCACTGATATAACTGGACGGAGCAACTGCCTGGTTATATAAAGGTCCCTCTTCCCTCTCTCTATTCCTCAAATGGATGCTGTAACTCCTCACTTAAAATATGGGTGCTAGAGAGGGGTGCCTTCACGTGGTGGCACTGATATAAGCGGGCGGAGGAACTGCCTGGCTATATAAATGCCCCTCATCCCCCTCCCTGTCCCAAGAAAGGAGGTTGGTGGATTGTCTAAGAGTAATTTCATCCTGCAGTCGACTGGGTTCACATGTAGATGAAGTGGATACTACTTCAGTGATTCTCTCTCTCTCTCTCTCTCTCTCTCTCTCTCTCTCTCTCTCTCTCTCTCTCTCTCTCTCGTTTTTTCCCTCTCTTTACATCTGCCTCTGGTTTTCTGTCTGTCTGTCTGTCTCTCTCTCTCTCTCTCTCTCTCTCTCTCTCTCTCTCTCTCTCTCTCTCTCTCTCTCTCTCTCAACGATTTCATTCAGCTTTGGAGACACTTTTCAAACTGGAGGGGTTAGTTACAGCCTTCACTAACCCCTCCAATACGAGAGATCTTTCCAGAACTGAATAAAACCGTATGATGTAGTGAGATCAAAGTGCCATTGGTGTGAAGGAGTTAAATAACAAGTGTTTCGGTAATGAAATAAAGGAAAGAATAACTGAAAAAGCAAAGAATAACTTAAGAACACAAAGAATAGCTAAAAAAAAAGATAAAGAATAACTGAAAACGCAAAGAATAACTAAAAACAAAAGCGAATAATAACTGAAAAACCAATGAGTAACTGAACAAACATTACTTCATACAATATATACTGGTATACATAAAAAAAAATATATATATATATATAGTTAAGAGGAAATAAAATGTAAAATTATACGTATAATTTCGGTACATAATGCCTAACTGCAAGATTATTTATAATTGAAAAGTAAAAATTATTTGAATTTTAAATACAGTATCACAAAACAAGAATGCAAACTAAGAAAAATTAAGAAAAAAATCATGAAACACATTTATTAACCTTCAGTCCGATGGTGTATTGTGTTTTATTCTTGCTAGTGGTGGTGGAGAGGGAGGCCTTCACGTGATGGCACTGATATAACCAGGTGGATCCACTGCCTGGGTATACGTTTTTCTTTTTTAATGCAAAGAAGAAGGAACCATTAGCTAGAAGCCCCCATTTTGTTCCAAGAAAAAACAGAAGATAATAGAAGGAGTCGGGAGATCTATGAGGGAGGGGGGAGTGAGTTGGGGGGAGGGCAGTCAAATGCTGGGTGACAGAGTGACTTGGAGGCGTTTTGTCTGCGGCCATCCTATGCGGGATTAGGGTGTTGGGCTATAGATAGATAATAGAGAGCCAAATGGAGGATGGATACAGGAGCACAGTTCCTTAGCCTGCAGTCCACTGGGATCACGTTTCAGATGAGGCTAGGATCACAGCAGCAACAATGGCTTCCTTGTGCCACACGATTTTACTCAGCATCAGACTGAGTTTTTGAACTTGATGGGTTAGATATACGCATCAGTAACTCCTACACTACTAGCAGCCTGTCCTAAGCTGAGTAAAATCATCTAACGTTAGCAAGACTTTCGTAGTAGTAGCCTTAGGTTCATCTGAAATGTGACCCTAGTGGACTACAGGCTGAAGTTGACCTTTTGCAATCCACCATCCTCCTTTTGGGGGCTAGAGAAGTTATTAGTTGAGGGATTTTTTTTTTATAACCAGGCAGTGGAGCCACCTGTTATATCAGTGCCACCACGTGAAGGCCTCCCCTCTCCAGCAGGAATAAAATAGGAAAATAAAACCACCATACTGAAAGAGTCGTGCTTTCGGTACCACCTTCCAACTCGGCTGCCTTTTTAAACCTGTAATTCCTGCCTTAATATGCGATAATTATTACGTATGCGATAATTGATAATAACTCACCTAACTACACTGCAATATATAATTTGGTGTTACCTCTATTTTTGGCCCAGTTTAAATATTGATAATTTTATGATGTTTATGGTGATGATGAAGATAGTGATGTTTTTTTTTTTTTTTTTTTTTCCCTGTAATTTCAGTGAGTTTGCATGAAGGAGGTCAGGATTTTTTTTTTTCAATTGTCACTTATAATTTTGTAAGGTTATTCATCTTCCACTCAAGATATTCAAATTTTTTTAAAAAGATGTCTTGCTTAAGCAGTTCGTATTTCCCGCCATTTTTGTCTGCTTTTTGGTGCCCAACTTTTTAGGACAATGGGTCATATTCTGAAGGTCTGGGGGATTCCCAACACCTGTTCCATGGTGATTTATTCTGGCTACCATGTTATCGTTACACACTTGTAAAATGGCATAAGTAACACAAGAAAATGGTGGGCGTCTATCAATCTGTCGATCTGTGATAAGGTATAATATGCAAAAATAAAGACTAACTGATGCTTTGAACACTCCAGTGCTGCCCAGACCTGTATTATTATTGATTTTTTTATTTTTTTATACCTCTTCCATAGTGAGTTTTGCTTAACACATCTTACTGCATTCTTTTGTGTGATTTAGATTACAGCAATAACACCACCTATCTATCTATCTATAGCCAGACGCCTTAATCCTGTATGAGGTGGCCACAAACAAATCGCCTCCTTGCTGCCCCTCCCCCCAGCTTACACTCCCCTCCCTCATATACCTCTCTACTCCATCCTTCCATCTCATCCTCGGTCTCCCCTTCCCTCTCCCCTTCTCCACTCGCATACACTCTTCTAATACCCCTGCCTGTAAAACTACCAACTAAAAAGACTAACAGTAATATGGAAGATAATACTAATGTGACACAGGTAGATATAAATTGGTAAGGAAGAGGTGACAGGGAGGCTGTGGTGACAATATGAACCCAAGATCCCTATGCTCATTGGGTAAGGAAGCTCCCTAGCACCTTTTCCTGAGTGGTTTATTTCTGGGTACAGCTGGTTAATATCAATATGTGTGTTATTTATGCCGAGTATGGTGGTATTGAAAGAGTTTAAATGACAAAGGGGTGGATGGTAAGGAGTAATCCATCCATCCATCCATCATCCAATCCTGTGTCACCCCACGGAGGAGCATAGGAACCCGGGGCTAGGCAAGTTGGTTCTGACATTTAAGTAAGGAGTAATAAGCAAAATAAATCACTTAGGGAGAGGTGTTGGGGAGCTTCCTGAACTGATGAGAATATCGACCCAAGAGTATGGCCCAGCGTTGCCAAGTTCTGCCCCACCAATCTGTGCCATGTGTATCGCAATAAACCATGCCTGAAGACTGAGTGTGTTGGTAACCCTGCTTTACATGTGTACTAAGTTACAGTACAACACAGGTAAGATATACGCTGTACACAAGGGTAAGGAATTCCGCGTTTAAGATGTACAACCATTAACCGTCATGTTGTGGTAAGTGTATGGTTACTGTGGTCTCAGGGAGGCACTACCATGAGAGTAGTGTAGAGCCAATAGCGGGTATCTGGCCTTGTACATCACATAGGGTGAGGACTCTGCCACAATTACACACTCAGACTCTGGGCTGGGACTACCACACAGATGTATCTTTCTATCTATCTATCTATTGCCAGACACCTCACTCCCGTTTGGGGTGGCCACAAACAAATCGCCTCCAAGTTGGCCTGTCCCCTGCCATTTCACTGCCCTGCTCCCAACTCACACCCCCCTCTCTCATATACCTCTTTCCTATATGACATTAATAAGTTCCCTGTGGTAAGTGCAGTTGATTAGTTCCCTGTGGTAAGTGGACGCAGTCTTGAGTGGCAGCTCGTGTAGGAGGAGAATTCTGAATGCAAACCTGAGACCATAGGTAGGGTTGGCAAGTTTGGGCATATTTCCATAAAAAAGTGTCAAAGTTACTTGCTGGTGGCACATCAGTGGTGCTGGAGCTGCGTGACTCCCACTGTTAATTGCCACTGACAGGTGAAAAAAAGGCTCATACAAAATGATCCATGGCCATGACCTTCAGACACATAGCGGTTCTGTAAATGCCAACACTAGAACACTTTGTTAATCAGAAAAAAATCTAAGCAGTCAGAGGCTTCAAAATCTGTCTCAAGCAACCCTTTCTCTTCTGTTGGCACACTTAGGAATTTTGCTGAGCCTAACACCAGATATTTCAGTTCAGTCAAGAGAAATCCCAGTATTCAAAGACTTCAATAAAACAGAAAAGTATGGAAAAAAAACATTTAATGTGTACAGTACATCTTTCATCACATGCAGTGCTCTCACATCACATGAATGTCCTCCAGTTTTACAAGATACATCGACTGGCATTACGATTAAGAGTTACAGCAGTTAAAGGGATGCAAGAAAATTATTTACTGTAGGTATTCATTTGATATTATTCCTCAAAATCTGACTCAAGTCTATAGGCCTACCTGGTATTCTTAATGATGCTATGCTCCTTACATCGTACATCACCTTTCAGAACATATCAAATTTTACATCAACATAACAGAGTATTGTATAGCAAGCCCTCATTATATATCATTGCTGAGTTCCATGGTAACAGTAATTTTCCATCAAACTGTTGATATCAAATTGGGGGAAAATGGCAAATCTATCCATCTATCTGCTGCCAGACGCCTTAATCCCGAAAGGGGTGGCCACAAACAAAAATGGCAGATCACTTTAACAGATAGCAATGGAACTTAATAAGGTAATTTTACTGTACTGTGGTTACTGTTGACTGAAATGTATAAAAGATAATAAATAATGGCAACATATAACAAGGACTTACTGTGTACTGATTTAAAGAGTAATGTTGGCTCAGAAGTCCATTTTTCAAAGACTTAGCCAAACACAGGAAATAAATGAGATAAAACAAACTTGAAGAAAATAAATGACATAACACAAACTTGAAGAAAATAAATGAGATAACACAAACTTGAAGAAAATAGTATCCCAAAAGTCCCAAGGAATATTACAAGGCAAACTGGAACCCCATTTTGCAAACGTAAGTCCTGCGTATCCCAAAACACACACAAAAGATGGGGGGGGACTTTGTAATGGTTAGCTCTTACCCCATTGAGTCTTATGCTTTTTTTTTTTCTTTTTTTTTTTTTCTGCAGATGGCTGTATTTTGTTTAGAGAGAGATTTTTTTTTTTTCAAAGTGGAGGGGTTTAATATTTGCTTTATTAACTCCAATACGGCATCTTTCCTAAGCTGAATAAGACAGTCTGGAGATAAATGACAGTACACCAGTGCATTATTACAAGTGCAGGACTGAAAGCAGCATGTTGTAGTTACACATAATGGACTAACTGGTCACTGAAAGCATGTTGTTGTTAAAGGCAGCTCGTAAAACACAATTACGAACTCCAATGGATCCAAGCAGAGTATGGTGGTAAAAATAATAATAATAATAATAATAATAATAATAATAATAATAAATAATAATAATCAGGTTTCTTATTTCTCAAAAGGGCTAATTCTTGTTAAGGAATTCACTTGCTTAAAAAAAAAGAAAATACTGTACTCAGAAAAAAAATAATAAAAGCATTTATTATACAACAAACTGAAATGTAAATGTAATTATATCCTTTAGAGCAGACTCAGGGATAAAGAGGAGGATAAGAAGGTTCAAGAGGTTATTAAAGGAGAAGAAAATGAATGAGCAACTTTGGATTGGTGGTGGTACAGTAATTCACCTTTCCGAGGGTCAGTGGTAAACTCAGGGATGATACGAAATGCACGGTGTGAAAGGTGTACATCATCATCATCACAATCATCGTCACTGCCACTGCCACCACGTCTGTTTATCTATCTATAGCCAGATGCCTTAATCCTGTAAGAGGTGGCCACAAGCAAATCGCCTCCATGTCGCCCTGTCCCCTGCCATTTCGCTGCCCTCCCCCCAGCTTACACCCCTCTCTCCCCTGTGCCACTCTTCTCATCCTTACTCCCACCTAAAGAGACTGGGTGAGGCAGGATCCAAGAATGAGGATGGTGAGGAGGTAAATGTCAGGCTTATTCCAACAGCATGGGCTTGGCGGTTGCGTTTCTCTTCTCGGTGCCCATCAGCTTCTCCACAACTGCCAGGGCGAAGTCAAAAGCAGTGCCTGGCCCCTGAGAGGTCACAAACTGCCCTGTAAATGCATAACAGGAATTAGAGGAAAGCTGGTTTACTATCACTGTTGATAGAAGAAAATTATTTATTCATTCATTCATTGCCAGACGCCACGTATCCCAAACGGGGTGGCCAAGGGCTTAGAGTTAATTGTTTTACAGGGAGGGGCACTAATCCTCCACCAACCCCACTTGACATGTTATTTTAAAGTCAGATATCAGCATTACTTTTAATTCACCATTCATAGCCAAGAACTGTGCCTTTCTAAAAAAAAATCTATCAAACTGCCCTGGAAATACATGACAGGAAGTAGAGGGAAGTTTGTTTATTACTCACTGTCGACAGAAGAAAACAACCCTGTACGGGCAGTTGCTTTCCTGCGGTTGATGGGTCTACTCAACAGAAACAACAACACTACCATACCGTATGTACAAACACAACAACATACCGTCAACCACAACACGGCTGTCTTCGTGGGTGTACTTTCCCGAGGCGGTGAGTCGGTCCTTGAGTGATGGGTAGCAGGTCATCCTCTTGCCCTCACCAACACCGTGAGCCGTTAGGGCAACTGCTGGAGCTGTGGCCACAAGTAAGCAGTAAATCTCAACTTAACAATACACATGTGGTCCTTAAATTACTGTGTTGAGTCTGGTCCTTAAAATTACTGTGTTAAGTCAAAGGCCTGTATTCTCACTGCTTAAGGAGGCTCCCTAACACCTTTTCCTTAGGGGTTTATTTTTAGATACTGCTGGTTAATATTTTTTGTATGTTATTTATGCAAAGTATGGTGGTATTAAAGTGATTTAAATGACACAGGAGGGAGTAGTAAGGAGTAATAAGCAAAATAAATATCTTAGGAAGAGATGTTGGGAGCTTCCTCAGCTGACGAGAGTATGGGCCGGCCATATTAAGTGAGGACTGATCCAGCAAGATTGATTATATTTTCATGTACTAAAAATTACATTCAAGGCTGCACATAATTATCAGAATCAGTTTGTACTATAAAATTAACATTCTAGTTGCAAATAATTATCAAGATCAATTTTAATGTTGACTGGATGCATTGTCATCATCATCATCCAATCCCACATTGCCCCATGAGAAGCGTAGGAGCCTGGTATTAAAAAGAAAGAAAAAAATCAAGACTACAAATAATTATCAAGCCCAATGTAATGTTGTGAGTGTATGCATCAGTATGTACTAAATGTTAAAAGTTCATAAGCATGGTACAGAAATTATGACGGTGTGAAATCTGTCTTGTGACTTACATCAACCTTGACCTTTCACTCCACATCCCAACCAATAAATATTACATTACTGCATCTTAAGTGAAAAGAGTTCCTATACTGATTAACAGCTTTATAGAGGAAAAATGTTACGTGGTAGCGTGTTAAATGAGGAATTACTGTAAACGTACAAATGCATATAGCGTGGAGAGGGATGGGGATGACTATGTGTGCTCTGATAGGCTGCTTGCTAATAGTCCAGAATGAAACAGCCCTAGCGTGAATTCAGTATGGATTGAAGGTATTAGTGCTGTAGTGGTGACATGTCCAAAGTGCCCCTTACCAGCACATATGGCTGCTATGACCCTGCCGGCCTTCTCTTGTTCACTAAGCACGGACTTCACCACCGGACTCTGAAATACACAGCACACATTAGACAAGTTAACGATTTTGTCTTACTATTCTTATTGTTTCATTTATAAAGGTTCTAACATGTGTGCGTGCGATGGCCTTTGTCACCTAATAATGGCTCTCCACACTGCTTGATCTTTGGCAGCCTCTCAGTTCAGTCCCTTATCTCTGAAGTCACAGTCTATGAACTCATCCCAGGTAAATTATGCATCTGAATTCAAGTGTTTTGACAGCATTTCTCTTCAGCACCTTATCCTGGAGGTCATTTTCTAGGACCTCATCCCAAGTCTTCTTTGGTCTGTTTCTTGTTGCTCTTTTTTGCACATTCAGTCATTCATCTTTTAACATGATTTTAACCCACCATTCTCTCTGGATATCCAAACCATCTCAATCTTCCCTAATGCATCACATCACAAACACTCCCTTCAGTTACATACCATGACACACTGCTATGTATTACAGGACACAAGGCTGCCATCAACCCTGGGAAGTACTGCCATGAGAGTGAAATATAGATACATACCATGACACACTGCTATGTATTACAGGACACAAGGCTGCCATCGACCCTGGGAAGTACTGCCATGAGAGTGAAATATAGATACATACCATGACACACTGCTATGTATTACAGGACACAAGGCTGCCATCGACCCTGGGAAGTACTGCCATGAGAGTGAAATATAGATACATACCATGACACACTGCTATGTATTACAGGACACAAGGCTGCCATCGACCCTGGGAAGTACTGCCATGAAAGTGAAGTATGGACACGAACTTGGTAACTATATATTTTCTTTTACTCTAACATGGCCCATATTTTAGTCCTTCTGCAAGTTATGTACCTCAGTGGCAGAAGAAGGCAATACTCTGGCTCTATATCCTTTCCATAACACTACTTTGTAACTAGCATCATATTGTAAGGTTAATCTTTCGTTACAACTCAGATTTCAAGATGGACCGACGACAGTTTCAGGCCAAGTTACAGGAAAGTAAGATCACTAAACATTTTAGCACCCTTTTTTGACATAAGCACCATTTTTGCCCATACAGTCCCCTACGAAGTACAATTTTCCAATATACAGTCGCTATGATCCCTATGTTTGGCGTATAGTTGACTTATATACCTGATTAGTTTTCCATGAACATAACCTGATTGAGGAAATGTTATAGCAGAAGCCACAACTAGAAATCAAGTACAGTACGGAAGTTTGAAGTGTTTTCCGTTTAATTCTCAATATTTACTGACGCTGTTCTTCTATGACACTTCCATCACAAATTAACTCCTTCCCCCCTTTGAGGTCATTAACCCTTCCTGGGGGTCATTAATAACCCAAGGGATAATTTGCAATGGAAGTCTCTATCTATCTATCTATCTATAGCCCGACGCCCTAATCCCGCAAAGGGTGGCCGCAGACAAAACGCCTCCAAGTCACTCTGTCACCCACCATTTGACTCCCCTCCCCCCAACTCACCCCCCCTCTCTCATATACCTCTCAACTCCATCCCTCCACCTCATCCTCGGTCTACCCCTCCCTCTTCCTCCCTCCACCTCACCTACATACACCCTCTTAGTCAGTCTTTCATTCTCCATTCTCTCCACATGTCCAAACCACCTCAGTGTATTTCTCCTAATCTTTTCAACCACATCCACATCTACCCCACAACGTTCCTTCACTTCTTCATTCGTCAACCTGTCCCTCCACGTCACTCCTCATGCTCCTCTCAAGTAACTCATTTCCACTGCTCTCACTCTTGACTGGAAGTGTCATGAAAAAAAGTGTTAGAAAATGATGAGATATAGAAAGAAAACACTGTAAAATGCTTGAATTCCAGTTGTGGCTTCCGCTAAATATCCCTTGATTTTATAATGAGGTTGACCCGTATGGTAGTTGCCGTTTCCTGATTTTCTGGCTGACACACGTCTATACCTGTCCGAGGCTTTCCGATCCTTTGAGACCGCCAGGGAGGACCACAACATCGTATGGTCCCTTAGCCATGGCCGCCTCCAGGGACATGTCTGGCTGGATCATCACATCGCGGCTGCACTTCACCGGCCCAGTACCTGACAGGCCTGCCACCGTCACCGTTATCTGTAGAGGTTAGTAGCAGCGCCAGAATTACAGTCTATTTATCTATAGTCCAATGCCCTAATCCCGCAAAGGGTGGCCACAGACAAAACACCTCCAAGTCACTCTGTCACCCACCATTTGACTGCCCTCCCCCCAGCTCACTCCCCCCTCCCTCATATACAGTACAGGTATTATATTTTAACATACAGTAATTAGTATTAGTATTATTTCCTTCCTCCTCCTCCTCTATCTAATTATTATTATTATTATTACTGGTATTATTATCATTACTTCCTTCCTCTCCCTTTACCTAAACAACATTGTCATCATTATCATTATGGGTTATTATTATCTTAATTATATTTAACATCATTATTATTTTCCTCTTCCTCCTCCTCCTCTACCTAAACATCAATAGTATTATCATTATAAGCATCATTATGGATTATATTATTTTCCTCTACCTAAACACCAGCAGTCATCATTATTATTATTATTATGGGCTGTTATCATCATTATTATTTTAAACATCATCATTATTATTATTTTTCTCCTAAACATCAATATTAGTGTCATCATTGTCACAATCCAAAGTGACCCTTCATTTTATGTATTGACCTGCATTTTTTTTCCATTTGAGATTTATTAGAAAGAAAATTATCCACAAAAGTAATAAGTTAGAGTTTAATCTGAGAATTTCATCGTTATTGAACTGACAGTTGATGAGGGGACCCTTCATGTGGTGGCACCCATATAACCGGGTGGTGGTGCTGCCTGGTTATACAAACGCCCCAGAACACCCTCCCTAACCCCCAAAAGGAGGATGGTGGACTGCAGGAGGGTGAGTTCAGCCTGCAGTCCACGGAGGTCACATCACGATGACACATTATTGACAGCCACACTTACTCCTCCCCTCCTCAATGTGTCCACTGAGATGACAGCCTCCATTTCCTCTGCTCCCTCTGCCAGAATTAACAAAGCTGTCTTGTTGGCCATGTTTTAACCCTCCTTGCTTGCAGATTGACCTTCAACACGACCTTGTTTGCTGACCTGCCGGTGCAACAATGCAGAGGGGCACTAGTTCGGATCAGTGGGCTTCCGGTTTAATCATTATTATTTTAAGTACAATATTGAGCGTTGGATTTTCCTATGGGTATGCAAAATCATCGCTGTATCTTGCATTAACGTCCTTATTAAGTATTTGGCTTCACTGATAAATTGTGTAGTATAAAAGAAGCCGAAATGCACATTCTAAGTCATTCACTATATTATTCGGTGTGGAATACATGTTAATTTAAATAACTGATACATTTGCGGTCAACCATATCCTTATAGCGTGTAATATCCCATCTAAAGCAGTGTTACTAAGCGCTGCATTTTTTATAAACAAGATAAATCTGACTGGCAACAGCTATAACCTCCATTCTCTCCCCTTTCCTCCTTATCATGCTACACTGTTGTTATACAGTATAAATCTTGTACAGTATAATTCTTTTCATCTCCTTGAATCCCATTTCCTCAGTGATCCTTTAATATCCGGTTTATTCCCCGCACATGCATCATTAAAGTTTTCATTCATAACATTCTTCCTTCATTCACCATTTACTCTTTCCATCTTCCCTAATATTTCCTAGTATTTCCTTCAACAACTAATTTATTTCCCTTCATGATGTCATTACTGTGCTGTAGCTTCCCAACTGTTATTCTTGTCTTCATTGCCTCGCATTGCTTAGTTTGTCGAATATTTTGGTGCACCTGATAGTTCTCTACATACCCCATTTTCTACTTTTTGTAATGCCCTTATCTCATCCTCCATGAATTATTACATTTATGTCATGCAAGATCGATGGTAAAAGTATATTTTCCATTACGTTTTGGCTACTGACTCTGCAGCTTTCTTCATAGGTGGGTGTATCATATTTGCTGTTTTTGTTCTTTTTGTAGCATGTCTGTTGTGCCCTCTAAATGAATTTGTTATTTTCTACCTCTGTTCCTAAATACTTGATATTCATTTTATGTTCTCTCCTTATTAATCTCCTACCCAAAACTCCCTTTTATGTCCTCAAGTAACTTAATATTTTATTCAGCTTTCTGGATCGTTACTGACATAATAGGTCCATCTTATCATCTAATGGCAAATTTTATCTATCTCTCTATCTATATACCTAGGCTGCTTCCCCCAAGGAAAGGGAGGTAGCCGAGACAGGACGACTCACTCTCCATTTACTCATCCATTCAAACACATTCATTCGCATCTTAGCCCCAAAGGGGAGAACGGACAGATCCTCACCGCACCACACCGCACAAGGGTCAACTGGGCAATGCAATCAGTGACATCCGCAGCAGGGCCCGACAGCAGAACTGGTTTACCCCTGCCACATCATAACAGACCCATCCCCTTACCCGCACCTGACCTGACTAGCTGATCAGACCAAATGCGGGAGAATATCCCCTCAGGGCTGCGTCATCACTTATTCATTCACAATTTCTCTCCATTTATTTCTGTCACGCACAGCCACTCTTCCTTGCTCAACAGACATCCCTCTCGCATCCAGCGCTCTCTTCACACTGTCCATCCATCCTATTCGTGGTCTTCCTATCAGCCTTACACCTCTCACATCAGATCTAGTTATCTTTTTCACCAATCGCTCATTATCCATTCTCTCCATATGCCCAAACCATTGCAACACCCTCTGCTCAACTCTACCAGCCATCTCCCGAACAACTCCAGTTCTCCTTCGCACTTCATCATTTCGCACCCGATCCATACGCGTCCTCCACACATACTCCTCAGACATCTCATCTCCATTACATTCAAACTTTTCCTCTCTGCTACACCCATATTCCATGTTTCAGACCCATATAATGCAGTCGGTACCACAACACCCTCATACAGCCTTCTCTTTACATCCATTCTAAGCGAACGACATTTAAACACTTTTTCATTCCTCAGCACCTTTCCTACTTCATTTATTCTAAACTTCACTTCTGCATCTATTCTTCCATCCACAGCAACATGTGACCCTAGATATTTAAAACAATCTACCTCCTCAAGCAACTCACCATTCAAAACTATATTCATCCCCCTACCATCTATCAACCTCGTACACTTCATCACTTTACTCTTATTCTCATTTACTTTCAATTTCCTCCTCTCACACACCCTTCCAAACTCCTCTACCAACTCTCTCAATCTCTCCTCTGAATCAGTCACCAGTGCAGTATCATCTGCAAACAGCAGCTGCTTCAGATTCCACTCTCCTCCATCAACATTTACCAGACTCAGACCACCTAAAACTCTTGCATTCACCTCCCCTTACAACACCATCCATGTAAATATTAAACAACCAAGGCGACATCACACATCCCTGTCGCAGCCCCACTCTCACGGGAAACCAATCACTCACAGCATTTCCCACTCTTACACACGCTCTACTATTTACATAAAAACTTTTCACCCCTTTTAGTAACCTACCATCAAGTCCATACAATCTTAAAACAGTCCACAAAGCCTCCCTATCAATTCTATCATACGCTTTCTCTAAATCCATAAATGCCCAAAACACATCCTTGCCTTTCGCTAAATACTTTTCACACACTTGTCTCACAGCAAACACCTGATCATCGCATCCCCTCCCTCTCCTAAAGCCACACTGCTCATCACTAATTACTCCCTCTGTACCCTCTCTAACTCTCATAATTAACACTCTACCATACACCTTACCTACAACACTCAACAGACTTATACCCCTAAAGCTAGTACATTCATACTTATCACCCTTGCCTTTATACAAAAAGGACCACACAAGCACTTGCCCAGTCAATTGGCACCATACCTTTCTCAAAGCACACATTCAACAATCTTACTAACCAGTCAACAATAGTCACTCCACCACCCTTCAGGCATTCCACAGCACACCCATCCATACCTGCAGCTTTCCCTGCTTTCATCTCCTTTACTGCCTTCTCCACTTCCTCCTTCGTGATCAAAGAATCATTCAACTCTCCCAACACATTTATTCCTTGCACCCTTCCATCCGCCACAATCTCAGCCACCCTTTCCTCCTCTACATTTAACAATCTTTCAAAATACTCTGCCCATCTCTTCCTTACTGCATCCATCTCAATTAACATCCTTCCATCCTCTGCTTTTACTCGTTCTTCCTTCCCAGACTCTCCCTTTCGCACCCTTTTCACCTCCTTCCAAAACATTTTCTTATTCTGCTGAAAATTCTCTGTCAGCCGCCTACCCCACCTCTCATCTGCTGCCACTTTAGCATCACGCACAGCCCTTCTCGCTCTATTCCTCTTCTCCTTATACCTTTCATATGACATCTCATCCTTCCTCTGCAGCCACACTTCATATGCACGTCTCTTCTCAGCGACAGCCATCTTGCACTTCCTCGCACCACCATTCACTTCCTTTTCTTACACCACCACCCACACGTCTCACACCACACACCTCTTCTGCATGCCCCACCACAGCACTCTTAAACAACTGCCATTCCTCCTCCACGCTGCCATTTTCCCGATCTTTCACTGCGTTCCACTCATCTTTCAATTTCTCCTGATACTCTATCTTTTTTCTCTCTTTTATCGAACTCACTCACTTTCAAAACCTCCCTGCCACACCTAACCCTCCTAGCTCTCATCCATCTCTTACCTACTCTTAACTTTCCCTCCACCAGGTAGTGGTCAGACATACCTCCACCCTCCCCTCTCAGAACTCTCACATCCAACAATCTTCCTATTACATTCCTAGACACAACGACATAGTCCATCAAGGCTCTATCAACAACCCTTCCACCCTCCTGTCTCACCCATGTATACTTATAAATATCTTTCTTCTCAAACAGCGTATTCCCAATCACCATCTCTCGCTCAACACACATCGCTATCATTCGTTCCCCATTTTCATTTCTTCCAGGCACACCATGCATACCAACTACGCCTTCAACTGCTACATTTCCCACTCTAGCATTCAGATCTCCCATCATTACCACATTCACATTCGCTTCAAAACTCTGCAGACACTCATCAACATCATTCCAGAAAGTTTCCAAAATAGGACGAGCAACATTTTAAACCTCGCGCTAAAAATATCGAGTTTCTAGTTAAGGTATACTTCGAGCCAGGCGAGATATCTTAGCCTTAAATCTTTGCAGAAAAATCAGTTCACAATTATGAACTTTAAGCACACTCAGCCATCCGCTTAATTTACGCTTGAGCATTATTAATTGAAGTGGATCTCGTGGCGCGTGTAGAGTGACACTGGCGGCCATGTTGTCGGTCTTTAGAAAGGAAGAGCGGACGGAGACGGTCGTAGACTTGGCTCTGCTGACGGATTTTACGGGAAAATGGTACGTTTTGATGGATTTTGACTTGTGAATATTATCTTTAGCTTATATGTATTATTGTGATACTGAAATTTATGTAGTTTTAATAGAACAATGGTAAAATTGATGGTTTAGTAAGTGACCATGTGGACACGAGGCAGATGTTAAAATGGTCAGTTTCTTTGGACCTAAATGTTTATTCTTTTAACGCATGATTACTTACGCTTTGCTTATATTTGTAGTCGACTTTCATATATTATTGTGTATGTATAACGGTATATATGTGTACCAAAATTTGTATGTTTGGTGTGACCATGTGGACGGGTGACTGGTTTTGAGAGATGATGGTAAGTTTGGACGTCAATTATTACCCAGCTCATGTATTTGTAATTATGATTTGCCAATGTGACCCAGGAATATTCAGATGTCATGAAAATTATTTTATTGTCAGTTACTTGAAACCTATCATTGTAATTGGGAGTGAAAGAGGAGCTCCCTTATGTACCTATAATTGTCAGTTTGGTTAATATTCTGATTGCCCCACAATTTTGGCAAAGAGGAAGATTGCCAAAAAAGAGCAGCCTGTATTTTTTTTTTTTTTTTTTTAATTAGCCAAATTATTAATGATAGCTTCAAAAAGTTGCAGAAATGTATTACTTTGAATTTATTAAAAAGTTGCCTTCTTCTTTGCTATCCTTATTCTAGTTGTTCAATTACTCTTCTAGGAGCTGCCTAGCTTGTTCCAACTGGCCCACTGCAGTTACCCTCTCTTGTTCTTATATCCAAGTATGAACTTTAGTTGTGGAAATATGTAGCTTTGGACATGCTATTATTTTAAAACTTGCAGAAATGCTTCTATCTATCTATCTATTGCCAGACGCCTCAATCCCATGTGGGGTGGCCACAAACAAATCGCCTCCACGTCGTCCTGTCCCCCGCCATTTTGCTGCCCTGCTCCCAACTCACACCCCCCTCTCATATACCTCTCCATCTCATCCTTGGCCTCCCTTTCTCTCTTCCCCTCTCCACCTCACTCACATACACTCTCTTCGTCAGTCTTTCACTCTCTATCCTCTCCACATGGCCAAACCACCTCAGTGTGTTCCTCATAACACTTCCTATCACATCCACACCGCAACGCTCCTTTATATCCTCATTCGTCAGCCTCTCTCTCCATGTGACTCCACAGGCTCCTCTTAAATAACTCATTTCCACTGCTCTCACTCTTGACTTGAATAAGTACGATTCATAATATGTCCTAGCAGTGTAACTACATCCAATAAAGGAGCGTTGTGGTGTGGATGTGATAGGAAGCGTTATGAGGAACACACTGAGGTGGTTTGGCCATGTGGAGAGGATGGAGGGTGAAAGACTGACGAAGAGAGTGTATGTGAGTGAGGTGGAGGGGGGAAGAGGGAGGAGGAGGCCGAGGATGAGATGGAGGGATGGGGTGGAGAGGTATATGAGAGAAGGGGATGTGAGTTGGGAGCAGGGCAGTGGAATGGCTGGGGACAGGGCGACTTGGAGGCGATTTGTTTGTGGCCACCCCAAACGGGATTGAGGCGTCTGGCAATAGATAGATAGAGTGTAACTACTCTGCTTATGGCAAAAAACACAGCCCCTACTCTGTTGTCTGCTCTGATGATGATGTGTATAGGAAATAGGGTGGCGTGCCTGCTCTGATGATGATGTGTATAGGAAATAGGGTGGCGTGCTGGCAGGTATGGGCTGCACTAATTTGTAATGGGGTTGCCAACCAGTCATCTTATTTTCATGGAGTTAGGCACAAAGATGTAAAATCCAAGTTGCAGTTATTTCAGCAGTTATAGCTGAACTAGATTGATTGGGCTTGTAGTAATAGTTGTTTTAGCTCCGGGTTCATTTGATGTGATTTTTTAAATGCGAGGAAGAAGGAACCAAAGGCCACGAGCCCGCAGTAACAGTTCACTCCAAGAGAAAAACAAAACACAACAGAGAGCCAAATTCAAGATCCGATCATTTTGAGATGCCTGGACACACTGCGTTTGAAAGACTGGAGATCATAGGCAGTGTCGTTCTTTAGTCCACCTTCCTCGTGCGGGGCTAGGGAGGGAATTGAGGGTCTGTAGTATTACGGGAATATTGTCTTATGTCACTGACACCACTTCAAGGCATCCCACCCAAGCACCTTGAATAATGAAAGTTAACCATTCAGTTGACGTTCTTGGTTTAAGCCTCATGATTGTGTGTGTGCATATTAACCCGTGGATTGCGAGCCACAGCTCAGGCTGTGCTGGCCGTGCATCACCACTAACTACTCCACCCCTGTGCAAACTTATGCATGGTGCTATGCAAGTTTTTATTTATTTATTTATTTTTTACCAGATGATGTCTTGGATGTTTATCTTCAAGTTTATAGTACACAAAAACTAAAAAAAATTATTCATTTTTTCATTACGCTCCAATGCAAACTTACACATGGTGCTACACAAAGATGGGGAGAGAGAGAGAGAGAGGGAATTTTTTCACCAGATGATGCCTTTGATGTTTATCTTCAAGTTAATTAAAAGGGGAAAAAATGTGCATCACAGGGTGGGGGGAAAAAAAGGTAATTGTGCTATCCACGGGTTAATTGAACTTTACTGGTGTATCACTTTCGGTAATAGTGGGATGATGATGTACGTGTCCTGAGGTTATTGCAGGGAAGGACTCGTGGTACAGACCAGCCTGTGCCTTGTGTTAATATATTGTACTGCATAGATTAAACGCCACTTATGATAGGTGTGCAGCTTCATTATGAGTTGTCCACAGAAACAAGTGGGATATTGAAGTGCGATAGTTGGTCTTTGCTTTTTCATAGGGTTTCATCAGTGTAGGAGATGAATTAATAGTTTCTCTTTGAGTTCCTTCACGCTAAGTTGTTGTGAAGGTAGATGAGTTTATAATATCTCACTTATAATTGTTTCACTAAAGAATTGCATTTTTGTTTGAACCTATGTTAAACTGGGCACCGTACTTAGTGGACTAGCACCAGAATACAGCTATTAGGCCAGTTACCAGCCTTAGGTCCGTATTCATAGTGGCGTCGTGGAGGATTCATAACACCGCTTACAAAGCAGTTTTTATCATCACTGACTTTTACATTATTTAAAGAGTGAGTATCAGCTGTTTTCATAAAGATTATAAACGAGGATGTTGATATGTAATGAACAAAATGAATCACTATCTAGGACGTGTTACGAAAGAACCAGAAGCCGCTTTGAATGAGCACATCTCGTTCGATGCAAAAACTGTTCAAGCTGAAACAGTTTTGTAAGCAACACATTCCCCACATTATATGCAAATGGCGAACCATGTGAGGTAAAGGCCTATCCCAAAGTAAACGAACACGCCCACTGATCACCCCATCCACGATGTTATCTTCGTCAAACAGTGATGCACCATTTCGTTTCATAATCCATGCACTGCTACATTCATGTGTCACTAATGTGGTGATATTATAACTACTACGATACTTGCTGTGTATACGCTGCATATGTTGTTCAGTGGTTGTTTTATGTACTAGACAGTTTGGCCTCAGAGGTTTGCCATTAAACTCGTTCTTAAAATGCTAATGGTTGTCATTGTATCACAGTGTAAGAAAATACTAAGATGGTAACCTCAGATACAATGGGTTTCATGCAGACAATTAGCACTTTGATTTCTCAATTATCTAGTACATAATGTTTGGAGACCTTCCTTCAAGCATTATGTCTGTTGATATGAATGATTTGTTATACATATGAAGCTGCAGGAGTTATACTATATCTGGAGAGACAGAGTGAGTGAGTTTGGGATGGAGAGATTGGGGGGGGGGGCCAGGGAGGATCAGGTGTACCAACCCTCAAAGTGTATTCACGGCTTTTGCCAGTGATGGTTGCGAAGGGTATCAAAGTAAGGGGTGCCGATAATTATTTTAGTGGTTCTACAGTACTTGTATACCGTACTGTATCATAGTAGCCTGTCTTTTGTGCCAAACTCAATTCTTCGGGTCAGTGCACTAACGGCCATATTCTTAAAAATAATTCCTTCCCTAAACTTTTCCTTCCCTTCGAAGGATTTTTCTTTCCCTTCAGTATGCGTAAAGATTTCCTTGGAAGGGAAGGAAAAATGTTCAGGTTGGTAGCCCTGTTAAACTAAAATGACCCATCCTGCTGATATTTGGTGTGATGGAGCGTTAAATATATAAATTAATACATCAAAACACGCATATCTCGTGCTGGATAATGAAAGCGCAACACATTTGAGACGTGGGAGGTGCCACCACATCTATACTGTTGGTTTGTATTCAGCCATAAATGCCATTCTGGCCAACACCACAGCGTGTTCACTCCTCAAAACAATATTTTGATAATAAATTATATTTGAGGAATATTATTACGCCTAATGTTGTTATTAGTAAGTGTAAGAATCACTTGTTAACGTCTCTCGTGTACTCGCATGGCGGCGCTCACTTGTTTTTTTCCAGCTGGAAGACACGAGCCGAACTACACGTGTGACCTTGACGGCAGATTTTCCTTTTTCAGGCAGATTAACAACCAAAATGTTTCTTGAAATGAATCCTTGTTTAACCCTGGCCATAATGTTTAAGATTTGTCAGTGTCAGATCATAAAAGACTGGATGAATATCGGTGGTAGTGCGTCGTCTGCTCTGTTTATGTCTGGCTTATTGTCTCAGCCGACATCGGTAACACTTTTAAAGAGACACAAATAGCGCTTAAACATTAGTACAGCGTTGTAAACTGCATCAGTAAAATTATACAGTAACTTCTGTCAACATTTTAAATATATATAAGACAATGAACCACAACAGAAAGCACAAAATTTATGAAGGAATTTTTGAAGAGAAGGGTCAAGGAATTCCTTCAAGTTCCAATAATTTCTGCTGCCCAGAGGAAAAATCTTTCCCTTCGCGCAACCCAGGAAGGGAAGGATTTTTTTAAGAATACCAATTCGGCTAAAGATTTCCTTCCCATGCCTCTACAAGGGAAGGAAATGTTTAAGAATACGGCTGTAAGATCCTTGATATACGGTGCCTGCATTGTCATTTTGCAGTATTACCTTCTTCAGTCTGGGGTACTGTTGATATATTTGGCACTACCAGATGATTTTATAAACCTGAAAGCCCTATTTTGAAGGTGTTAGATGTTACCTTATTAACCCATACATTGCAGCCTCTCCTAAGCTGGGGGGGGGGGGATGAATTAACTCTTGCATTGAAAGGCTTTGTGGTAGCGTAATACTGATGACGTGAGTACCTTAAGCTTGAATGTAGTCAGCATCAAAAGGTCTGTTCTTCCTCCAGTGGACATTAGAATTGTTGTGAACCTGCTGAAAACATGACAGTCTCAGGCCAGGTGATGTCGTCAGTGTTGGTTGTTGCCAGTTCATCACACTGATTTTCAAAGGACTTATGATGCCAACTATACGTAAGCACTTGTCTTATGGTTGTGGTAATAGCTAGGGGATTTGTCACGTATTCTATATAAATGGTAAATGAATAGAAATTTGATGGGGTCATTCATATTTTCAGGCGACAAACTGCGCCCGCCCATTGGTGGGGGTGCACACTGATGGCAAGCCGTCTGGTGTGACCATCCATCTGCCGGCCGTGTTTCGTGCCCCCATCCGACCTGATGTGGTCAACTTCGTCCATGATCAGATGGCCAAGAACACCAGGCAGGCCTATGCTGTGAATAAGTATGCTGGTGAGTACTGCCAGGGATTTATTTTACTCCATATATAAACAGTAAATGGTGTGATGGCAAGAATTGTGTTGATTAGTTGGGAGTTCCTCCATCCATCCATCCATCGTCCAATCCTATGTTGCCCCACGAGGAGCATAGATAAGTACATAAAAGTTTGTTCCTGCTGTTACTTAAAGAGGAAGTTCGTAAGAGGCCAACACCAGACTTTTGCAGTCAAGAAATCTTAGCATTCAGTGTTAACCCTTTCATTATATTTTCCATTTTATTATTGCTGGCAGTAGTTGTTTCAGATTATACTCTTTTTCTAATCTATAGCAAGAGAGTAACACTCGGATATGGAGTGACAGTTGTTATGGAAAGAATGCACAGCTGTAGTGTTGTCGTTATCTCCCACAGAGGAAAGAGTGAGGGCGGAAAAAGATGAAAGAACAGGTTTGGAGGGATAGAGGGGTCAGAATATTGCCATGATTATCTTTGTGAATGAGGCAGTTTTAAGTTTGGGGGGGGGGGAATCATTTGGAAGCATCAAAAATAAAATCATACATTACTGGATTAAAATTATCAGCTGTGCCCCCATTACTGTCTGGCCTAAAACGTCCCTCTCTCTCCATCTTGACTAATGAGTAGAGGTTAAAACTAGATTGATTTCTTGTGAAGTGCTGTGGAGAAAATTACAGCCTTGATCATTTCTTTTTTCTGACACTTGAGTGCTGTGAAATAAGCTGCAAAAGACTGGAAATCAGGTCCAAATTAGGGTGAAAGAACTACAGGATTACGGTAACCGGTTATTGCAGGGAAGGACTCATGGTACAGACCAGCCTGTGCCTTGTGTTAATATCTCGTACTGCATAGATTAAACACCACTTATGATAGGTGTGCAGCTTCATATGAGTTGTGCACAGAAACAAGTGGGATATTGTATGTATTACCCATTAAGCTTGGAATATTTTGCATTGTGGTCTTCCCGTCTAATTTTAAGGCATCTGGTTATAGTTAAGGTGGTGTGAGCTGATGGAAGGGCAACCAGAAAATGGAGGACAGTGTTTGGTTTGTGGCCACATTGACGTATGGCTGTATATACTGTAGCAGCACTGGCAGTAGATTTATTTTTGAGTAGGTTAATTTTCCTGACGTAAAAGTTGCACTGTAAAAGTACCATTTTGTTTTACTTTTTCTAGGGGGTTGTTTTGTAGCAGCCTTTGTGTTCTAGGTCTTCTTGGTAGTTTTGTAATGGTTTTTGTTTGTGAAGTGTGTGGATGGTTTGTGATAAGGCAGAACTTTGTACGTGTGAATGAGTGTGACTTACATCATTGGGCATGCTTTTGGTTTGTTCTGTTTCGATTATCTCCGTCTTTGCATTCTAGACCCTGCCTCAACCCAGCCCTACGTGGGGGGGAGGGGGAATAGGTTGGGATGATGTAATTCACTTCCCCGGGTCTAGTGTTTTTCTATTCTGCTTTCTGGAGCATACCTCACTGTCCATGGGTGGGAGAAGGAGGTTATGATGCGAATTGCTCAAATTTTTCTTTCCTTGCTTTCGGGGGGCACGGTAGCACAGTGGTAGCGCGCTGGACTCGTAATCGGGGAATTGCGAGTTCGAGCCTCGCCCGGGCTGCCGTGCTGGGAGTGGTAGCTCGCTCCTGTAACCCTAGCGGGGCTATATAGTCCAATACAGGGCTTAGCTCGGGGGAACTCCATTTCTCCCATTTCCATGCTTTCTAGATCATATGTTGCAGCATTTGTATGTGTGAAAAAGATGTCAGGATGATGATGTACTCTTCCAGGTCACCAGACGTCTGCCGAGTCCTGGGGTACTGGTCGGGCTGTGGCTCGTATCCCACGTGTGCGAGGCGGTGGCACCCATCGCTCAGGCCAGGGTGCCTTTGGTAACATGTGCCGAGGGGGTCGCATGTTTGCCCCAACCAAGACCTGGCGTCGCTGGCACCGCAAGATTGGACTCAACCAGAAGCGCTATGCCATGGTGTCCGCCATTGCTGCTACATCCAGCCCCGCGCTGGTTATGTCCAAGGGTGAGGCTAGAGAGAGAGGGCTTGTTTAAGATTGCTATGGTGTAGTGTCTGCCATTGCTGCCAATTCAGCTCTGGACTGATTATGTCAAGGCGTTCGGATAAAAACGGGGAGGAGTGAGAATTTATGGAAGAAAAGTGGAATAGTATAGAGTGGATATTTGCTAATCGAAGTTTTCATGAGAGTATAAAGATAATTGCAGGAGGATCAATGGTTTGTGCTTGGCAGTTCCTGTGAGCGGGAGGTAATGATACCATAATTTAATGCTGAAATGATATGGTGTTTTCAGGTCACATGATCCAGGAAATCCCTGAGGTGCCTCTGGTGGTGTCTGACAAGGTGCAGGAGCTGACCAAGACCAAGGAAGCTGTCCTCATGCTGAAGAAGCACCGTGCATGGACTGATGTGCTCAAGGTGCTGATTCTTCCCTCACTGTAACTTTTGATTGTTGAAAGGCTTCTCTGGTAGCTATGTAATGTCAGCTCACTGAAAATACAGGCAGCTTGTAGAACTACTTTTTTGGGGGGTGGGGGGCAGTTTCCAAGAACTTCTGGGGAAGTAATGAAATGATTTGGCCTTTGATTTTGGTTGCAGTCTAGAGGGGGGGGGGGAAACTAGCTAACTTCTGTATGGGGATTACTTCAAGAGGAGGCAGGGCATCATTTGATTATTACCGTCGAAATGGGAAAATCAGCAAATGACCTTCGTAACCATCAGTTTAGTAGGGAATTGTTCTGTAAATTATAGTGCACTTTTTAGCAATGTCAGGGAAGGGTAACAGAAGGCTTACAGTTCGTATTTCACTTTTTATTTACAGGTATACAAGAGCAAGAGGTTCCGTGCCGGCAAGGGTAAGATGCGTAACCGCCGTCGCATCCAGCGTCGCGGCCCCCTCATCATCTACAACAAGGACCAGGTACTGTATTCACAAATCCAAGGATGCATTTTCAATTTTCTTGGTATAACCAATTGATTTTATTCATGGAGAGATTGAATGAGAGGTATATGAGAGAGGGGGGTGTGAGTTGGGAGCAGGGCAGTGAGATGGCGGGGGACAGGGCGACTTGGAGGCGATTTGTTTGTGGCCACCCCAAACGGGATTGAGGCGTCTGGCAATAGATAGATAGATAGATAGACTACCCCATTACTCTTAATCTGAATATAAGCATTCGGGACAGGGCATGGAGACTGTTCCCACCCATTTTAGGATTAAGGTGTCTGGCAGTAGACAAACGGGTAGAACTTTAGTCTTCAGGACATCTAATTTTGGGGTGGGGGAGTAAGAATAGCAACATCAAACAAGGACTTTTTCTGTGCCTGCAGGGCCTGACTCGTGCCTTCCGCAACATCCCCGGTGTGGACACCATCTGTGTTGACAAGCTGAACCTGCTTAGGCTGGCTCCTGGCGGCCATGTTGGAAGGTTCTGCATCTGGACGGAATCAGGTATAAAATTTTCAGTGTTTATAAGTTAACCCATAACCCATCTAGAGATGCAGACGACATGATGTTTCATATTGTCAGGACGTTGCTACTACTCACCCTGCCCTAGGGTGGGAAAGGAGGTCCAGATGATATTCTTCCATTGTTATTCTGTTGTAATTGGCATCAATATATTAGGTATTAGTAGCGTGCTTTGGTGTTTAGTGATGTATACTTCTGTTATCTAAATATCCTGAAAGTTTGCTATAGTGCTGTTAAGCAAGACTTTTTAAAGACATTTTTCTGGTTCAGGAATGAGTGAAGCACAGACACTAATTTAACTTGATAATGAATCGCAAACCACCTTAATTTAAGAAAAGATATCAGTTCAACTTAACTACAGTAAAGCACTTCTTTAGATAAGGACAAAGCCAGGGGTTGTCTTTCATTTTATTTTTGTCACTGTCCTGATTTTTTTTCAGCTTGGGATAGACCATCTGGAAGTGTCAGCCTTCAGGAAGTCATTGGGGGGGGGGGGGGCATTAATTAAATTGTTCTTAAGCAGCATAAAGAAAAGATTACATGTTTAGTACCTGCGAGGTTGTAGCAATTTACACCTGATTATACTACTTGTTCTCCCACGCAGCATTCCGTAAACTGGACTCCCTGTACGGCACCTACCGCAAGGGCCCCAAGAAGAAGCATAACTACAACCTGCCCATACCCAAGATGACCAACACTGACCTGCAACGTATCTTGAAATCCAGTGAAATCCAGTCTGTCATTAGGGAGCCCAAGTAAGTACCAACCCTGTGCCGTATTGTACCCTGATGATGATGATTGCGGTATAGGGTTCATGTTAGTGAGTATAACAAAAGATACTAAGCCATTTTCACTTTACTTTCAGCAAAACTGTTTTGCGTCGTGTCACCAAGTTGAATCTGCTCACCAACCGTGGGGCAATGAACCGCCTGAACCCATACGCCAAGGTGCAGAGGAAGTATGCAGCTCAGACACAGCAGCAGCGCACCAAAAACAAGGTTAAGAGGTTGGCTGAAAAGGCTGCCAGGCCTAAGGTTAGTACGATGTTATGGTTTTACAGCATTAGAAAGATTATCCTTAAATTAGTAGGATTCTGAGTACAAGAAGTTGGTCTTTGCAAGTAATAGGATTAGGTGAAAAAGCCGTCTGGCCAAAGGTTAGTAGGAATTTGTGATTTTACTGATGGTACATTAAGATTCCTTACCCTGCCCTGGGGTGGGAAAGGAGGTCCAAATGATGATGATGATACATTAAGATTGCTGATGAAAGTAGTAGGTTCAAAATCGTAAGAATTTTGCCGTAGTTTTAACGTGACAGAATTGGACCACCACTCTCAGTAACTCATTAATCAGTTGTGGTTGTGTGAGATTTGATATTAGTTGAGGTAGGAATGGCTCTCCTGTTAAGGTGTAGCGAGGCTGAAAGATTGGACGGTAATGCTGTTAGTGAAAGTGATAGGTTTACATGGTGCTTGAATGACAGGTTTATTGACATGGTAGATTTTCATGTTTTGTTTTAGCAAGTTGATAGCATTAGTCATAGATATTTTCTTGAAAATTATACCTTGTCCTTAAAATTTTTGTGTGGAGAACATTTTGCAAGCTGCGGACTTTGGTCAATGTCTTTTTTTTCTGGTCCTTCCATTCTGAAAGAGCTGCCAGAGACGATTGGTAATCCTCTGAAGATGGAAAGCCACCCATAAGTAGAAGTGACAAACCTCTTTACTTCTATTGTAACACGTGCATATTGGATTTCAGGGCGGCACCAGACACTGAGCAGAGAAAACCCCCTTTGCCTAGTGTTGTAAGTTCTCGGTTAACCTCTTCACCGCTGTACCATAGATAAATTTAGCTAACTTATTTAGCTGGTAGCAGTTTTATCACCAGGCTCATATGTGAACCTGGTGGACTGCTGGATGGCTGAGGTAATTGCCATCGTACAGAACCATCCACCTTTCGGGGGGGAGGGAGTGAAGAGATGTTTGTATTATCAGCCACTGGAGGCTACCTGTTATTTTATTGTCGCTGTGTAGCTAATGGTCTCCCAGTCCATCTTACTCAGGCAGATAGCATACTTGTTTAGCAGAGAAAATGTTATTCAGTCAGAGAGTTTGAGTGCTTTGATTTTTTGCATAAATATCCGTGATGGACATATTAAACTAAGTCCATTGCACTTTTCCTTGCAGGGAGTGAAGCAGGAGAAGAAAGGCAAGAAAGATAAGAAGAAGGAGAAAGGGAAGGCGAAGAAGTAGATGCCATGTCTCTTCTTTGGCCTGCTGAATTAATAAAAACCACATGAAGCTTGGTTTTTACCTATCCCCCATCACCAGTTCAGATAGGGGATGTTAGATGGGATTTTGTTGTACTGTAGTAGTGGTTGTGATAGATACAAGATAGGTGGGATTAGAAAGGAATTAGTGATAATGGTAGATATTTGGTAGGTGGGATTTGAATGTAGTAGTGATAGTGATGTGTAGTTAAGGGAAAAAATGATTTTAATATTGCATCTACGTTTCACTTTCCTCATCTGGCTGATAATTCTTATGATGAGAGAATAGCTGTATTTAGTTTAGCAAGGTCTTTAATTTTTTACATACTTTACACATAAGAGATTCTGTGTAGTTTTAGCTGTTATTTAACCTTTTAATTGTAGGTCACAAAGGAGGGTTCTTGCCATACCTTCATTAGTGTTTTATTTTTTTGTGCTAAGCCTTCTGAAGGGGTAAAGTGAAAACCTTGGAAACAGTCCTTGAAAAGGTGAGTTGTTCACTTATAATGCTTTTACTCTTTGTCCAGATGTCTCTCCTTGTACAGTTTAGTTGGCATAGCTCAGGGATAGACAATACCACAACTACATTCTTTCCACATGCCTTTTTGACTAACATATTTGTGTCAGTCTTAAAACTCGGCATTCAAGGTGGAGAGAAGGCAATGTGAAGCTAAGTTAGAGTAGAATGGGCATAGTTGAAATGTGAATACTGTTATAAACTTAGATTTATTTAGTGTAAAAGGGTTCTAATTCTGGTTTCTTCTTCAGATGGTAACCTTGTGCTGTGAAGGATTGTTGGTTATATGGATGAGGTAAGCTCCTTGTTGAAATATTTTAGGTGTTGCTAAATTAAAATCCTAAGGGTCATTCTACTGACTGCCTAGTTTTGATCGTTTGTACTATTATATCATTGCTTTTACAGACACTATTTTTGTGGCCCACTACTACACATTGAATGGATGGGTGTGATTTATTGTTCATATTTAAACTCTTGGGAAGAATGAAAGATCACTTGCTTAATTTCTGGATTAAGTAGCTTAGCCCCACATATTATTGTTTGTGTTAAGGAGGGAAATGATTGGTTGAAAATGCCTTAGTTTCTGGATCCTGCCTCACTCGATCTCGTTATGGGATTTAAGGATGGGTTGATACGTTGCAAAGAATAATTGTGGTGGTACGATAGGAATTTTTCAGGGCATTGAAAAAGGGTAGCTGGTATGAAAAAGCAAAGCTGATTAGGGTTTCAAGTACGATGCCACCTAGTATGATGTTTAATACCACGTACAATTTTTTCAGTTACTACCTTCTGTTGGCTTTTATATTATAGGTTGGCACAGATTAACATGTTTTTGACCAGAATAGAACTGCTAAAAGTGACATGATGTAACTTTTGTATGATTTGGCTATGAAATCATCACCCAGCTCTCTGAGACAGTGGGTGCTTTAGTGGTTAAGTGTGGATTTTGTTGGCCCAATGGTTATACAGTTTATTTTGACAGGTTGAAGTGAAAGCGGTGGTACTGGCAGACTCAGTGCTGGGTAAGTAGTGAAATGTTTTCATGAAATGCCTAGAGAAATTCCTCTTTTTATACATTGAAACTGACAAATTTTATATAGGTGAGGTGGTTTGGCCATGTGGAGAGGATGGAGGGTGAAAGACTGACGAAGAGAGTGTTTGTGAGTGAGGTGGAGGGGGGAAGAGGGAGGGGGAGGCCGAGGATGAGATGGAGGGATGGGGTGGAGAGGTATATGAGAGAGGGGGGTGTGAGTTGGGAGCAGGGCAGTGAAATGGCGGGGGACAGGGCGACTTGGAGGCGATTTGTTTGTGGCCACCCCAAACGGGATTGAGGCGTCTGGCAATAGATAGATAGAGATAGATAGATTTTGTCTCTGTTATCCCAATGTGTGGTTTTACTATTTTTTAATTTATTATGCAAAGACCAACTCATAAAGCAATGGTGTTCCCTTTGATGTAGTACTAGGTAAAACTGACGCTTTATATTCCTAGGCCAACTAAGTCAATGCATTGAGGTTTCCTCCGATATGTGTGGCAGTTTGTTAGATTTCCTCGTTTTGGGGGGTGAGTGGGATTAACTTCTCTTTCACATTTTGAAATTTTACTGGACTGTAGTTACTAAATAGGTGAGAAATACTGTATTTAAGTTGGCCAAGGAATACTTATGAAAGCAGAAGTACTATTTTATCTAGTATTTGTTTTGTTAATTTGATATAAGTTACTTTCTTGTGTTTTGGAGTACTAGTTTGTTTAGCCAGGGTTTGAAGTTTTGTGAATGAAGTGAGGCAGTTACAGTATGATGATTCAACCCTCTTGGTCCGTGTTTATGACTGTGCTGATTCTGCTTAGAGGTCTGAGTGTTGCAACAGTAAAGCAGTTTGGTGTTGCAGATGAGGGTCATATTAACGACAGTGTTTAACTCATCTTCCAGGGACGTACTGGTCTTGTTGTGGCCTCGGTAGTGTGTGTAATCCTCTAACAGCGAGACTCTTCCCTGGCACAAGTATAGAAGTAGCGTGGTGGTGGTAACAAGCTGGAAACCTGCTTCATCACACCCAGTGGAATGTAAGAAGTGGTGAGTAAGTTGAAGATGATTTTCTTTCTTCTAATTGCCTCAATACTTTGGCTACCTTGAGTTTCCAGTTGACCAAAATTGTCTAGAGAAAATTGAAATGAAGTAAATCCATCCATCCATCCATCCACTCTAATATTGTCCTCTCTAGAGCATGGGGAACTGGGGCTAGGCTACCTTAGTTGAGGGGGAGGACGATATTCTTGGTTGATGCATCACCCGTAATTTTTAGCCATTAATTTTGGTGCAGCATGTTTGTCGAGCATGATATAATAGTTTTAATGTCATAAAATGCATAGTAGTTAACCCGCAGACAGATTGTGTATCAGTGCTGATTGGTTAAGGTGTGGTAGTGCAATAGATGCCTTTGTGTTGATAGTAGCACCTCCTCCATTTCACAGTCCAGTTTCAGAAACTAAGTTTTGGTGAAAATTATTAGGAATTTGGTAAACATTTTTCATTAGACCACCACAATGAGATTATCAAAATGACATGATGTAAATTTTGTATGATTTGGCCATGAAATCATCACCCAGCTCTCTGAAAGGTGGGTGGTTTAGTGGTAAGTGCGTGTACTGCTGGCCCAGTGGTGACAGTCTTGTGTTTTGACAGGGTGGAGTGGAGGTGCAGGTGATGGCAGTGTGATTGATGGGTAAGTGATGACATTCTGTTCTGTAGGTTGTTACAAAGCAGGGAAATTAACGTGTGTGCATTACTTTACCCACAGTTAGACTCCATTTTCATAGAGTAATAGTTTATATATAGTTTTTTAATTAGTAGATGTACTTTAGATCTTTAATAACTTGTGAGCTCTCTTAATAGCAAAGATTAGACTAGATTTTTGTGGGGGGGTGGAGGAACTGGTCTATTTGATTATACGTCTGCCATAAATGAACTGTTTAGATGTATCAGGTTCTGTTTCAGGCTTAATAAAGAATTGGATATGAGAGAGGGGGGTGAGAGTTGGGAGCGGGGCAGTGAAATGGCGGGAGACAGGGTGACGTGGAGGCGATTTATTTGTGGCCACCCCAAACGGGATTGAGGCGTCTGGCAATAGATAGATAGATAGATTTAATAACACACCTTTCCTTGATTAGTAGGTTATGTAGGAGTTACTTAAACTATCATTTGTCACTGATGGTCTAAAATTTAGCTCAATGAAATGACAGGATGTAAATTTTTTATGATACAGCTATGAAAACACGAGTCAGCTCTCTGAGACAAGGGTGGTTTAGTGGTGTGTGTGTGTCCTTGTGGCCAAGTGGTTACATAGTTTATTTTTACAGGTCGAAGTGGAGCAGCTGGTGGTGATGGGAAACAGACACAGGTGAGTTGACTGTGTTGAATAAGAATCTTTGTAGTAATTAAATGATTAGGCCTCTGAATTATTTAACACAGCAGCCAATATTTCAGTATGTTTCTCTTTGGTACACTTGATGATTAAGATGCATGATTCTGTGATTAGATTACTTGCTCTCTCTCGACCTAGTTGTGACATGTTTCATATTCTAGTGTCCTATTGGTAGAATTTGGTGGTGAAGCTGGAGAGCCGGCAAGTATAGGCCAAATTAAAATGAAGTCTAATACTGTTGACATATCTTGAATAGGCAACTGTTAAATCCTGCTAAGTGATCTTGGAGCATTAATGTGAATTCGGGTATTGGTGTTTAATCCTTGAGGAATTTGAAGGACTGCCAGTAAGTTTATAAAATGCTTATTATGTATACATGATGATTAAGTGCAATGATTTCATGATTAAATATCTTGCCCTCTCTGACAGTTTTGTAAGGTAGTGTTCTGAGGTTTGTCAGTTGGTTTGCTAATTTCAGGCATTTTACTTGCAGGGTATTCCGGCTGAATTTTTCTTTCCTGCCAACATATATTTCCTTCATCTTACGTTTTATGATGTGCCACCCACTAAACCCAGTGTTGTTGGTGAGTTTTACCTGTTTGGTCCAGTGACTTTACTCCTGCTATACAGTACATAGATTTTAATTGACCTTCGTGTACATATAGGCCTTCTGATCTGGTAGGGCTGTTGTAGACCCCCAAGCTCTGTAACATGTTCAGTGTTTGAGATCCTTCCATCATCATCATCATTCAGACCCTTTTCCACCAAAGTATGCAGTGTGGTAGACCAGAGAGTAGGAAAAATGTGATAGAAGTAGCAAGTCTGCCCTAACAGTTATCTTTAAAATGGTATGTTGGTAGCCTGAGTAAATTCAAAATTGCTTCATAATAATAAGATAGTTAAGGAAGCACTGAAATATATCGTACAAACTGCCTAGCCCCGGTCTCCTGTGCTCCTCATGGGGCAACACAGGACTGGATGATGAATGGATAAAACAAAGAAGAATTACCTGCGCACAACTGATGATTAATCATCTTGGTCCGTGTTTATGATTGATACTGATTCTGTTTTCAAGATGCCTGAGGAAACATACAAAATTTTGATTAAGTCATGCAATGTTTAGTTTTTGAATTGTAGTTTCTTTTGCAGGAAGTGACGATTGATGCCAGCCTGAGAACAACAGTAGGTAAGTTGAAAACTCAATTTGGTTATGCAGTACAATGAAGATAGTGTATTTTGTAATCTTAGGTACAGTGTTGGTAGTTTGTAAATTAATTTTGAAGCATTTAGGTATTGTATGACTTGGTACTGTATATTTCTGAGGTGAAGCCAAGATTTCAGACACTCGATCATTTGGTTCTGCTGTGTGATATATTTCTTGATTTCTACATAACCCCGTCTTTTAAATGGGAATCAGAATTATGATGAGCTGTAGTAGATTGATGAATATTGTGCTGTACTGCTTCTTGAAAGTTTAATTTAATTTATATCGCATTTTAAAAAGTTCTATACAGGCATCATCAGTAATTAGCAGCTCAGTAATATAGCAGAATAACCTGGACAGTTCCTCTCTCTCTCTCTCTCTCTCTCTCTCTCTCTCTCTCTCTCTCTCTCTCTCTCTCTCTCTCTCTCTCTCTCTCTCTCTCTCTCTCTCTCTCTCTCTCTCTCTCACATATGTTTAGGATAAGTGTCTGACTTTGATTTAAGGTTGATAATATGATAGTTTTGCCATGTGTGTGGATTGAAGGTACTGGTATGTGAACTGAAATTACCCTTGTACTTTAATATAATATAGCTTATCTGGTGTTTTTGTGTTAGATAGTAGACAGGTTTATCTACAAAAAAAAAGTTTGAATTAAGTGGTAGAAAATAATTAAGTGATGAAACCTTTATCAGAGCATTGGGTTATGAGTGCTAATGATTCTTTAATTGACACCTGATTTCAGAAGAATTGATGTTATGTGAACTAATGTATGGTGGATTTTAACAGTGAATTTCTTTTTGTACAGTTCGGTGATGACACATGATGCAAGGGTTGGGTGTGCAGCAGTGATCCTGGTGTTGATCAAGGCAAGTAATAATGACCACTAGTTTACATCATTGTCATTATAATCGTCACTGTCATGATCTAGGCAAGCAATAATGACCACTAGTTTACATCATTGTCATTATCATCATTGTCATCCAAACGTTTTTCCCATCTCCTCGTAACAATTGTGCTGGTAGATTAGTAACTTGTAATATTTCTGGTCTTTACATTCTAGTTCGTTATAATGGAAAGTAGTTGCAGATGAGATGGAGGGAGGGGGGGAGTGACATGGGGGGAGGGCAGTCAAATGGTGGGTGTGACCAACTTGGGGGTTTTTGTCTGTGGCCACACTTTGCGGGATTAGGGCGTTGGGCTATAGATAGAGAGATAGTTGCAGATAGCTTTTAACAGTTGCCATAATACTGTAGGGATTCCCATCGTAATTAATGGTATATGATTTTGGACCATTAACCTGTTTGATGCACTTTTTACTACCGTTACTAGAGCATGGCATAAACTTGCTATCTTTCCATCATGAATACAGAGTTGTAAGAATAGGTTAGCACTAGAATATGGTGCCAGTTACAAAGAAGTGATAGGATTTACAAGTGCTAATGTGGTCTTATTCTGCCATTGGGGTGAGAAGCTGCTTGAGGACAAATTCAGATCAAGTGAAAGTGAAAAGAGTATAGGAAGTAATGTATTTTGTCAGTATGATGATTCAGGAGGAATGATTCTCTGATTAGATTACTTGCCCTCACTGATAATTGATTTACTTATGTGTTCTCAGTTTGTCAGTACACACATCCCAATTATAGGTGTGTCTTGTTTCCAGGACATCCCAACCAGTTCATTCTGTTGCTTGACTGAATTGGTGTACCATATCGCTCCATTTGACGACCTGCCATTCTGTGTAGATTTCAGGTGAGTTTGAAGGGGAAATAAGTAGAATTTAATGCCATGTAATAATAATAATAGTCTTTCGTTTCTCAAAAGCACCAGTTCTTCCTCGTAATAGTCTCTTTATTTGTGAGACATGTATTTCCGTTAAAAATGATGATTTCTCGTCTTGGTCCGTGTTTATGATTGATATTGATTCAGTCTTCAAGATGCCTGAGGAGCAGTGTGTAGATTTCTAGCTGAATTACACAAATGTTAGTTTCTTAGTAGTGTTTTCTTTTACAGGGAGTGGTGTAGCTTGTCTGTGTCTTGAAGGGCAACCCTGATAATTGGTAAGTTTAAGTCCACTTGTATAATATAGTTTAAGTATTGAGCATTTAGTTGTTTTATCTAGGTTTTGAAAAATGTCTTGTGTTTTTCCCCACACCATTTTTGCAAACCATCCTTAATAATCTGTTGGGAGAAATGCATTTTTTTTTTTTTTTTTTTTTTTTTTTTTTTTTAACATACTCAAGATTTCTTAGTACTTTGTGTGGCTTTATTATTATTAGTTTATTTTTATTTTATATTTTATTTATTTGCTGTAGTGCTAGGGTATTGAACATAGTGCCCCCAACACGTTAAGTATGAAGTGATGAAACCTTTAATCAGAGCATTGGGTTATGAGTGCTAATGATTCTTTTATTGACACCTGATTTCAGTAGATTGATAGTGCTTTTAACAATTGTGTATTGCTGTTTAATGAGTTTCTTTTGATGGCAGGTGTGTCCAGGTGGTGGTGGTGAGAGTATGCAGTTGTGGACCAGGTGTTGGATCATGTCGCAGTGTGATTATAGTGCAACGGTAAACACTGATTACCTCTCCTCACTTCAGTAGAAACAGTCTGATAATGGACTGAGAAATTTTAGGATGATGAGATGTTAGAGAAATTAGTGAAACAACTTGATATGGGAACCAGGTGTATTAACTATAGGCAGGTCCCAATATATGAGTTTGAATTATTAGTAGAGCATTGCATTGATAGTGAATAGTCTTATAATGGTTTTAAAAAAGATCACATAACTTGTATAATGGAGTACCTAACATGGGAAAACAGGGCTAGGTTAACTGACTGCCGGTATCACCAAATTTGGGTTTGATTTCCCCATCCTCGCATCATTGATTTCTCGTATAGCAAATGCTCTCATATTACGGGTCCTGCCTATACCGTGTGGATATGATGATTAAGAGCAAATGATTCTGTGATTAAATATCTTGCCCTCTCTGATAATTATGCTTAGTGTGCGTAGTTTTAGCCAAGAGTTTACTTACTAACCACAGGCTTCTCGTTTCCAGGACTTGCCACCCAGGACATGATGGCCTCAGAAGTCGAGGGTTTGAAGTGAGTTTGTAAATTCTAAGGCTTCTGTGAGTCACCCCCAAAATTATTATTACTATTTATTGATTATGCTTTATTATTATTCAGCATGTTCTCAGGCTGAAGGGGTTATATACTGTATATCCTTCACTGTTTAGTCATTTTTTGTTCCTTAAAAAAAAGAGAGAGAGAGAAAGAAAGAAAGCATTTTGCCCTTAAAAATATTTGTGATGGGGCAGTAAAGGCTTCAGTGGTGGATAGATCTTGGTAATATATAGAAACTGCTGCTTACATATTATTACAGTAATTTTGTGTATTTTCAGGTCCGGTTGGTGGTGGTTGACGTGCTGCAGTGCTTTCGTTTTTGCAGTGTAGTAGAATAAAATTGATTGTTCTGTTGTTCGTATTATTTCTTCCATTGTTTATGCTCTTTATTCATTGCAGGCTTAGGTGTCCGGTACAGGGTGAAAATATTTTAATGTGTAGAACTGAATGATAGATGTAGGTTTATTTATTTATTCATTTATGCAGTCAGACCTGGAGTGCAGGAAGAAATGGCCGTCAGTATCGTAACTTCGTGCACCTGATGAAAATATTTTAGTGCGTAGAATTGAATGATAGTACATGCAGGGTTTTTTTTATTAATTTCAGGCAGCTGACTAGATATATCCTGAGATAATTGTGGTATAATTGCATGTGCAGGGAAATAAATATTCGAAAAATGAATCTCTCTTCCAGATCTGTAGCTTAGTCAACTGCAATGAATTTTTACTGTTACTTAAGAGGTTATTAACTGTTCCTAATATACAGTAGTACGCTTATTAGTACAGTATTGTAGTTTTGGTAGTATATAATATTTTAAGTGAATTTAATATGCCATGTTTTACATTAATAAATACGGGGTTTTCAATGGTTTGCAATATAGCTTAGTGTTATCACAATGGTAGCTTTTTTAGTACATGAGTGCATTTCAGTACCAGCCTTGAAAAATTACCAGTATTATGCCTTAATTTACTTGATATTTGTCTTATTAACGGGTCCTATTATACAGTAGTACTTTTATTACATTTATAGTTTTGGTAGTACTTGGGGAATATTTGTACCAACCTTTAATTAATCATACACACAGTTTTACCTAATTTTCCCCCACATTACCGTATGCTTTTCCTGTTTGTTTAGTTTTACAGGGTCATGTATTCTTTCAAATCAAATTGGTATTTTGTATTTTTGAGATTTACCAATTTGAGGTAATATTTGTAGATAATTTATTTTTTTTTTTTTTTTCCACTAGCACTTTGTTTTTTTATAACCATTCTCTTTTTGAGAAAGTACTTACATTTCTTCCAGTCAGTTTATAAGTTAGCTTAGTTGATTCTGTGCTTATTTTTGTCCTTCATTTTCTACTTTCACTAAAATTTCTTGCTTTGATGGGGTTAGTTCCACTTCATTTACAGCATGTCTTTGTTTTTCTCTGATTTCTTGGATAGAAAGGGTTAATACCATTGCTGTCTATAAAACAGATGGGGCTAATTCCCAGGTTAACAGTACCAGTAGTTAATTAATCTGCCACCTGATGCCATTGTCTGAGAAGGGGTGGTCACAAATCTCCATATGATCCTGTCCTCTTCTGTTAGGTTGCCCCCTCTCCTCATAAGCCTCTTCCTTTCCACGCCATCCCTCCATCTCATCTTTTCTCACCCCCTTACTTTTGGTAAAACACACTATGGCTAGAAGTGACATCACAATATTGAGTACAGAGTTGTATCAATAGATTAACACATGAAAACTGCTAGTTGTGAAGAAGTGTTATGGGAAGGATGTAGAACAGTGTTTCTGGAACTGAGCTACATGAAACAAGGTGCAAAAGAACAAGAATTTAAGCCATGTTAAGGTGAAAGAACTTTATTTTCCATTCTTTGTACCTGGTTTAACAGTAGCTCCACATCAGTGCCAGTTTTATTGTATGGGGAAAAAAAAAATGGACATTTCACACCGTAGGGCAGGGTGAGGAGTAACAATGTCCAGACAGCCCAAATTTGCGTAGTCCAATGGGCCATGCTTCCATTCACTCATCTGATACGCAAAAAAAATTCACCACGTTTTGTAGCTTCACATACTCGTATCCAACATAGTCAATCCGGACTCTGTCACGTCAAAAAGGGGTGCCAAATCCCAGCTCATGCGCTTCTCACAATATCATTCAGCCAGCTCGGTATCTTGTCAGTCCCCTAGCCTCACTTCACGCCCTTTCATCGTTCACACAATGCCATCATGGTATATCTTGCAGTCTTGAACACATTCACCACTTCCACTCTCTTGCTCTCCTTTTTCACACTTCTCACATTCCACATGGCCATGTGAATCTGCCCATTTGGTTGGGGCCCTGGGCAGGTATTGGGCCCTCTGAGGCTCTCTGAAATGACTGCCCTGATTAAGTGATTTTAAGAGTTATTAAGAGTCTCGGCTGGTTCACGTCATGCAATTCAAAGTTACCCTAACTACTACACTGTATAATGGATCCTTTGCAGATTTTCATAGCATTTATAATGGCTCACAAACATAAGTGCATCTGCCTTGGTCATCTAATGGTTTCTCTGTACTGCTTGATCTCTGGCAGCTTCCCTAATAAGTCCTTTGACCCTGAGGTCACACAGTGACCTTATCCTAGGACATGGTAGTCATATGCAGATTAGGAAGGAAAAAAAAAAAAAAAGTGGAATTATGGGGTCAAAAAAGTACAGGAGTTGGAGAGTGGCGTAGAACTGGTGATGACTGGTTATGGGTGGAGTTGTTATTGTATGGAAATGATGCTGTGCTGCCTGCTGAAAGTGAGTGGATGACTGGAAGTTCAGCGAACTGTTTTAAAGTGAATGTAGGTAGTGATGTGTTGATAGGAAGAATGATGGGTCAGTTGTTAGCTAGTAATAGAGGTAGGAGGAGGAAACAGGACATTCTGAATGGAGTTAGAAGAGGCTGATAAAAATGGTAGTCCATTTTTTTTTTTTTTTTTTTTTTTTTTTTTTAAGGTAAATTAGAAGCTTCAGGCATCATTGAGGTAATTCTTCACTTTAGGTATCACTGTGCTAAAGACTTGTCACATTACACAGGTTGCCTAGTGCATAAATTAATCCCCTCAATTACCAGATACCCTTTCCTAAGTTGAATAGAATTGTCAGTGTAGCATAAGAGGTTAAACTTACTACAAGTTAGGTGGAATAAGATTTTTGTTTGGTTTTTATAACATGGGAGTTGGATGTGGAAGGTGGGAAGTGTGAATGCTCGGAGTAGGTTTGTGAAAGGCAGACCGAAGACTACCTGGGAAGGTCATAAAGAGTGACACTGGAGATATGGGACTGAATATGGAGGCTGCCAGAGACTGTGCAACATGGAGAGCTGGCATTAGGTGACCAAGGCAAACAATGTACAAGCATGTTGGAGCCTTTTTAAACAATATGATCACCCAAACCCAATTTCCTACATGAGGGGGTTCAAAGAGGAAGAAAAAGCCTGTTAGTAGGAGAAACTAAAATACACCCAGCCTGAAACATTCAAGCCCCTGGAGAAATGTTAGTGAAAAACTAATACTAGAGGAAGCGAGAAGGATGGGGTGGAGAGGTATACAAATGAGGGGTTGTGAAGTGAAGAGTGGGCAGACTGATGATGGAAGACAGCATCTGGCTATAGATAAATAAATGTGGGACTATTGAAACTGTGGCATCAGGTCAAAATACCATGCAGTAATCCCTGTTTATATCGAACTAACCGAGGGAAAGCTGGGTTCGATAAAGCCGAAAGTCTGATAAATCTAAAGGTTACCTCCAGCTGGGTGTTCAAATACATGATTGACAGAATATGAATACAGTATAGTCTAGTACTGTAAATGAAAACTCTAGCTGTTTGACACTAACTTGGCCCAGAATTTCACCCTTTTACATTGAGTCTACTTGTATCCATCTACACATCTTACTCTCACTTTTAATAAGATATTCTTGGTGTCTGTGGCTCCCTCTGTGGAATATAACAAAATGTACTCTTTTTACCTTAACGTAGCCCAGATTTTCATCCCTTTGGAGCATATTTCATGTACAGTATGTTCTATCTGTCTATCTATTGCCAGACGCCTCAATCCCGTTTGGGGTGGCCGCAAACAAATCGCCTCCAAGTCGCCCTGTCCCCCGCCATTTCACTGCCCTGCTCCCAACTCACACCCCCGTCTCTCATATACCTCTCCAGTATGTTAATGGAGGAAAAAAAACAATACTAGGCTCTGAATCCTTTCCATAGCACTCCATTACTAGCATCATATTTTACTGTTAACACGTTTTTATAACTCATTCAGGATGGAGAGATGGCAATTTTAGGCCAGGTTAAAATAAAAGCAGTATAGCATTGTCACACTATGAGGAAATTAATGGTACTGTACCTGTATTTACTTTCCGGTTCCTGTGACTTGCTCAGTTTATGGGACCTTTTCATAGTTAAGGGGTTACTGTAATAGTAACCAGAAGGATGGGAGAAATAGGAAGAGGAGGATAGACGTGGAAAAAGAATGGTAGTTATGAAAGAAGAAGAAGGCAGCACTGCATCTAGTAATTGGCTGATAGGCATCCCCACCTACCATTAATTTAAGGGGTTAGAATCTCCATTAGTCTCTCAAGTGTGGTGCATTCTTGCTGCCCTCAAAATGATTTTAGTTTGATTAGGGGAGAAGTCTTGGTAGTGAAAGAGTTAGAAATACAATCATGACTCACTGTACAATAGGGTTAAGTGAAAATTATTGCATAATGATTTATTATATAGTGAGGTCGATATCCTGTAACACGGTTTCAGTGGGGTTGAGGGGGGGGGTGTCCTTGACCACATATCTATCTGTCTATCTATCTATTGCCAGACGCCATAATCTGGTAAGGGGTGGCCATTTGTCTTTGAGTTATTTGTTTTACGGATAAATGTTAAAAACCTTACCCTGTCAGGCTTGCCCCTGCACCTTTCAGTAGCACTTTCCAATCTTTCCACTAGGAGTACAGTGTAGCATCCTTGCCAGACATGATTTCCAAGTCACATGTTTCAGAATATCACACAAAAATTATCACTTGAATACTGCACTCTGCAGTATTCATTATACCCTTATTTGGCAATGGTAGTAGTGTTTCAGTGGCCTTTCACATACAAAACGAAATGAAAGGCAGATGATCACAGATAATTTTATTCAACTTAGGGCACATCTCATAACATGAAAATCAGAAGCAGTTTCTACCCTCTTATGAAAATTATTTGTTACCCCTGAGTGTGTTGAGCTTTGATATGGTTTTTAAAAGGGAAACCATGTTCATTTGGTACTGTTGGTAGTTCAGGATCCTTGGTCCATGTGTCATATTGTGTCACTACACCACAAGTATTGAATAATTGTGTAGTGGGTGTATGTTAACCAGTTCAGGACAGAGACATGGTTATTGGTACTGTCAGACTTGTGTGAGTGTGTGTGTGAAGAGCCTAGATTTTTTTGATTTGTGAAGAGCCTAGATTTGTGTGTGTGTGTGTGTGTGTGAACTTAGAAACTATCCATTAACCACTTAAGTACAATTATGTGCTTATATTTTCAGTTTCATGTACCTTAGGGAAATGTATAGTTAAATACTTAAGCCTGAATGGATGAAAGAATGATAAAACAGTGACTTGTGTAGGAATAGTTTAGCCTGTTGAGTATGGAAATGCCTTTATTTTTATTTTGCAACTACCAAATTTATCTATCTATTGCCAGGGGCCTTAATCCAGTAAGGGGTGGCCACAGACAAATATCCTCCATGTTGCCCTGTCCCCTGCCATTTCACTGCCCTGCTCCCAGCTCACATCCCCCCTCTCATATACCTCTCCACTCCATCCCTTCATCTCATCCTTGGCCTCCCCCTCCCTCTCCTCCCCTCCACCTCACTTACATACACTTTCCTCATTAGTCTCTCACTCTTCATCCTCTCCACATGGCAAGTACCAGCTTTAAACTTTGCATTGGTGGGGTGAGGTATGGCCTTCAGTAACACTAATACAGTATAGTTTCCCTAATCTATAACTTGTAAGAAATAATACATAAAAGTAGGAATAAGTTTGAAAAATATAAAAAAGTAGGAACAGATGAATTTATTTGAAAAAGATATATATGCATTACATAGTGAATCGGGGTCAGCATGAGAACTGAAGTATTCCAGTGTTGAGATGAATTTGGGTCAGCATAAGGATTCCCTCTCTCTCTCTCTCTCTCTCATTGACCGGTGAAATCCCAGTAGGGGTGTGAAGTTTCCGCACCTGTCCAAATCCTCTTTTATTTTAACTTGGCCCAAATTTCATCCTTTTGCAGCTAATTTCACACAGCCCTTTGTCAGAAAGAACATTGCTGTGGCTCTACATTCTTTCCATACGGTTTCTTTGTTACAAGTATCATATTGTACCATCAATATACAGTACACTATTCCTAAAACTCAGCAGTCAAAATAAAGAGATGGCAGTTTTAGGTCAAGTTGAAGCAAAGAGGATACAGTGCTTTTTGTGTTTAGGAATCGGGGAACACGATAGCTCCTTGATAGCCACCACCCCCATAACCACCATTACTGTTAGTGTCCTTCAGCACTGGTTCACCGTTCTTCATTGTTTCCTCCAATGTTATGCCGTCGCTGTTCTTCCCTGTCTGTCCAGTTGCTTGATTTCCACTGCTGTATATTGGATTTCCTTGTGCCTGTCCACTTTCACTGTTGTATCCTGGATGTTTTTCTCCTGTTCCCACCGGTGTCCCGTCTTCACTGTTGTATGTTGTGCCTTCCTCCCTTCCCTTACTGTTGTCCACTGTTGCCTCCCCTGTTATCCCACCTACACCATTACTCTCTGTTGCCTCATCTGTGAACAAGAAATCCTCATTATTATGCTGTTTTTAGTCTAACTTCAAATTTTTGCTCTTTTTCAACTTGCTTCACATAGGTCACTGGCAGAAAAAAAGATATTCCTACAGCTTTGCATTCTTTCCATGGCACTTTTTCACAACACTTCAAATTTAAGATGGAGAGATGGCAGTTTTAGGTCAAGTTACCAAAAAAGAAACATCCTTTCCTTGGCACTATTTTTTGCAACAAGTGCCTCTCAGTAACCATAGTGTCAATCAGATGTCGCAGTTCAAATTTCAAAATTGAGAGATGGCAGTTTCAGAACAAGGGGAGAGAGCAATTTTGGGCCAAGTCAGATTAAAAACGTATTGGCCAGTTAATCCATGAATGCATTTTTGACCATATTGGGAATTATTTGACTATAATTTACACACTTTTTGTATCTTTAAAGTAGTATAATGTAGTTATGTGCTACAAAATATCAATTACAGTATCTTTCTCTAGCTGTATTACTGGGGTGTTGTGATCTTTTTAAATGGAAGAATTATACTCGAGCTTTTTAAATGGAAGAATTATACTCACAGGGTGAAAGCATATTTATTTCAAAATTTGATGATGATGATGATGATGATACAAGTTTTGGTCTATTATTGAAGTATGGACAGAAAATTTGTGTGTGTGTGTGTGTGTGTAGATAGATATAAAATGCACACACTCCATACCAGGTTGATGCAAACTTGTAGAAGCCTCTCAGTAAGCAGTTACAATGTGTAGGATTTTTTTCTTGTCTTTCTCCAGTCAGCTGATACTGTAAACTTGGAGGAAAATTACATACTGTCTTTTAACAGAAAGCAATTGAATTTAAATAAGCAGTTTTCCTCAGAGGGAGGGGAAGGCCGAGGATGAGATGGAGGGACGGGGTGGAGAGGTATATGAGAGAGGGGGGTGTGAGTTGGGAGCAGGACAGTGAAATGTTGGGGGACAGGGCGACGTGGAGGCGATTTGTTTGCGGCCACCCCGAAGGGGATTGAGGCGTCTGGCAATAGATAGATAGAATTTTCCTCAGCTTTAATATGGACTGACTACTGAAGAAGTTTGTTGAAAAAAGGTGAAGGCAAGGAGGACCTGAGTAACTGGAAAATCAGCTTAATTGATATTGGAGCTATATGTATGTAGCACCAGGAAATAAAAAGCAGTGTATAAATGAAGGGACGAATTGGAGAGAGGGTAGCCTGATTGCAGAGGACAGGGAGAGAAGGAGGCGATTTGTTTGAAGCTACTCTGTTTGGGTTAATAATAAGACAAGGCCGTGGATTTAGGCTATAGAAAGAAAAGAAAAATGAGGAACGACTTGCAGTACCATATTCTGTGACGTCTGTGGCAGCGTTTGGTCTCTGGCTGAGGCTGTGGTAGGTGGAGTAGAGGTCTTGCTGTAAGTCATCAGTGGAATTGTACTCAGTCATATTAAATCCTGGAAAGTCTGGGTGTTTCTCCCGGAACATCTTCTCCAGCTGAAATTATATTGAAATTATTAAACCCACAAGTATAAAGACTTACAAGGCCTGGGTACTTGTTAGGTGAGAATATTTTAGTGGTACATGAAGGCATCCCTCTTCACCACCTATCACATGACCAACATCTATTGATTCTGCAGTTCTAGTTGTCGTGTTTCAGTTTTGTCAGGTGAAAGCTAACCAACTCTAGCCGTTTTAGTTATCCCTGGGGCTAGGGGAGAAAGAATACTATCCACGTATTCCCTGCGTGTCGTAAGAGGCGACTAAAAGGGACGGGGGCGAGGAGCTGAAATTCCTTGCTCCTGTTTTTGATGTACAGTTGGCCACACGTGCACCTGGGACAGTGTCTGTGTGAAGGGGAGGTCTAACAAAAATTTCAAATGTTCATGCATCACTATTACGTGGCCATTTCAACTATCGTAATGCAGGCAGGTCCCATTATACGAGTGGAATGTGTTAATGGTGGACTGGTCGGATAGTGGATACTCATATATCAGATTGGAAAAAATGGTTAATGAAATTCGTATGACAGTACAGTACATAACTTGTGGGGAAAATAGCGTTCGGTTAACTGACCCTGTCCACGTCATTGATTACGGGTCTAATTTTCACATTGACGTATCGGATTTCTGTATAGCAGATGCTTGAATAACGACCTGCCTGTACATGACCTCGTTCATTCATGTCGGTGCCATTAGCAATTATGTCAAGGTTGTTAAGTGTAGGCTACCTGGGACAGAATCAGTATGTAGCAGAGGTTACTTTTAAAAACTTATTTGCCAGTTTGCATCTATTTTCAGAAGTAGTAATGTGTGGTATGGTGGAGGAGAAAATGACATGGGGATGATTTGATTGCCAACCCCTCTGCCTAGCACTAGAGTTGCTTGTAATCTAGCATCACCTGTGGCACAAGAGGGGGAGATTATACCAAGAGTCCTATTTTCTCCTTTGATTCATGTCCCAGAACAGAAGAAATTGCATTGTTTTTTTAGAGTATGCCTCCCATGACCATTTCTTAATTTCTTAGAGTAACAGTTTTTGAGATGCTAAATTTTATCTTGCTCTTTGGTATCCTTCAAGTGAGGAAAGTTAAAATTTAATATGAGTTTTAGGTTAATTTTTCACCACATTAAATTGTTTGTGTGTGAATCTCTTGCTAATTTCTCACACCACTTAAATTGTGTGTGTGTGTGTATCTGTTTGAAAAAGCTGCATTGTTTGAATAATTGTGAACTAATTTGGTCACTTTTTGCCTATCAACTTCATTATTAAACTATATTTTTTTATTTTTCAGCAGTAAGTATTTTTCACCCATTTTTTGAGCTTTTTTGTTATTTCAGATTTATTTTCAGGGAAAAATTTTTTATTGTTAGAATTATTGTTCATCTAATTTGACGAAGAGAGTGTATGTGAGTGAAGTGGAGGGGGGAAGAGGGAGGGGGAGGCCGAGGATGAGATGGAGGGATGGTGGTGGAGAGGTATATGAGAGAGGGGTGTGTGAGTTGGGAGCAGGGCAATGAAATGGCGGGGGACAGGGCGACTTGGAGGCGATTTGTTTGTGGCCACCCCAAACGGGACTGAGGCGTCTGGCAATAGATAGATCTATCTATCTATATACCTAGGCTGCTTCCCCCAAGGAAAGGGAGGTAGCCGAGACAGGACGACTCACTCTCCATTTACTCATCCATTCAAACACATTCATTCGCATCTTAGCCCCAAAGGGGAGAACGGACAGATCCTCACCGCATCACACCGCACAAGGGTCAACTGCGCAATGCAAGCAGTGACATCCACAGCAGGGCCCGACAGCTGAACTGGTTTACCCCTGCCACATCATAACAGACCCATCCCCTTACCCGCACCTGACCTGACTAGCTGATCAGACCAAATGCGGGAGAATATCCCCTCAGGGCTGCGTCATCACTTATTCATTCACAATTTCTCTCCATTTATTTCTGTCACGCACAGCCACTCTTCCTTGCTCAACGGACATCCCTCTCGCATCCAGCGCTCTCTTCACACTGTCCATCCATCCTATTCGTGGTCTTCCTCTCAGTCTTACACCTCTCACATCAGATCTAGTTATCTTTTTCACCAATCGCTCATTATCCATTCTCTCCATATGCCCAAACCATTGCAACACCCTCTGCTCAACTCTACCAGCCATCTCCCGAACAACTCCAGTTCTCCTTCGCACTTCATCATTTCGCACTCGATCCATACGCGTCACTCCACACATACTCCTCAGACATCTCATCTCCATTACATTCAAACTTTTCCTCTCTGCTACACTCATATTCCATGTTTCAGCCCCATATAACGCAGTCGGTACCACAACACCCTCATACAGCCTTCTCTTTACATCCATTCTAAGCGAACGACATTTAAACACTTTTATCATTCCTCCCAGCACCTTTCCTACTTCATTTATTCTAAACTTCACTTCTGCATCTATTCTTCCATCCACAGCAACATGTGACCCTAGATATTTAAAACAATCTACCTCCTCAAGCATCTCACCATTCAAAACTATATTCATCCCCCTACCATCTATCACCCTCGTACACTTCATCACTTTACTCTTATTCTCATTTACTTTCAATTTCCTCCTTTCACACACCCTTCCAAACTCCTCTACCAACTGTCTCAATCTCTCCTCTGAATCAGTCACCAGTGCAGTATCATCTGCAAACAGCAGCTGCTTCAGATTCCACTCTCCTCCATCAACATTTACCAGACTCAGACCACCTAAAACTCTTGCATTCACCTCCCTTACAACACCATCCATGTAAATATTAAACAACCAAGGCGACATCACACATCCCTGTCGCAGCCCCACTAACACGGGAAACCAATCACTCACAGAATTTCCCACTCTTACACACGCTCTACTATTTACATAAAAACTTTTCACCCCTTTTAGCAACCTACCATCAAGTCCATACAATCTTAAAACAGTCCACAAAGCCTCCCTATCAATTCTATCATACACTTTCTCTAAATCCATAAATGCCCAAAACACATCCTTGCCTTTCGCTAAATACTTTTCACACACTTGTCTCACAGCAAACACCTGATCAACGCATCCCCTCCCTCTCCTGAAGCCACACTGCTCATCACTAATCACTCCCTCTGTACCCTCTCTAACTCTCATAATTAACACTCTACCATACACTTTACCTACAACACTCAACAGACTTATACCCCTAAAAGCTAGTACATTCATACTTATCACCCTTGCCTTTATACAACGGGACCACACAAGCACTTGCCCAGTCAATTGGCACCATACCTTTCTCAAAGCACACATTCAATAATCTTACTAACCAGTCAACAATAGTCACTCCACCACCCTTCAGGCATTCCACAGCACACCCATCCATACCTGCAGCTTTCCTGTTTTCATCTCCTTTACTGCCTTCTCCACTTCCTCCTTCGTGATCAAAGAATCATTCAACTCTCCCAACACATTTATTCCTTGCACCCTTCTATCTGCCACAATCTCAGCCACCCTTTCCTCCTCTACATTTAACAATCTTTCAAAATACTCTGCCCATCTCTTCCTTACTGCATCCATCTCAATTAACATCCTTCCATCCTCTGCTTTTACTCGTTCTTCCTTCCCAGACTCTCCCTTTCGCACCCTTTTCACTTCCTTCCAAAACATTTTCTTATTCTGTTGAAAATTCTCTGTCAGCTGCCTACCCCACCTCTCATCTGCTGCCACTTTAGCATCACGCACAGCCCTTCTCGCTCTATTCCTCTTTTCCTTATACCTTTCATATGACATCTCATCCTTCCTCTGCAGCCACACTTCATATGCACGTCTCTTCTCAGCCACGGCCATACTTACTTCCTCGCACCACCATTCACTTCTTTTTCTTACACCACCACCCACACGTCTCACACCACACACCTCTTCTGCATGCCCCACCACAGCACTCTTAAACAACTGCCATTCCTCCTCCACGCTGCCATTTTCCCGATCTTTCACTGCGTTCCCACTCATCTTTCAATTTCTCCTGATACTCTATCTTTTTCTCTCTCTTATCCAACTCACTCACTTTCAAAACCTCCCTGCCACACCTAACCCTCCTAGCTCTCACCCATCTCTTACCTACTCTTAACTTTCCCTCCACCAAGTAGTGATCAGACATACCTCCACCCTCCCCTCTCAGAACTCTCACATCCAACAATCTTCCTATTACATTCCTAGACACAACCACATAGTCCATCAAGGCTCTATCAACAACCCTTCCACCCTCCTGTCTCACCCATGTATACTTATAAATATCTTTCTTCTCAAACAGCGTATTCCCAATCACCATCTCTCGCTCAACACACATCGCTATCATTCGTTCCCCATTTTCATTTCTTCCAGGCACACCATGCATACCAACTACGCCTTCAACTGCTACATTTCCCACTCTAGCATTCAGATCTCCCATCATTACCACATTCACATTCGCTCCAAAACTCTGCAGACACTCATCAACATCATTCCAGAAAGACTCCCTCTCTTGTTCATCCCTTTCACTACCAGGCCCATATGCATTCACAAACACCCACAACTCACGTTCAAATTTCGCTTTCACCCACATCAGTCTTGATGACACCTCCTTCCATTCAATCACACACTGCTGTACTTCCGGACTCACTAACAAGGCCACACCTTCTCTTGCCCTTCCTCTATCAACACCTGACAATCTTCCATTCACACTTCCAAACATAGATTCCCCCTTCCCTTTCATCTTCGTTTCACTCAAAGCTAACACATCCAACTTTCTTCTCGCAAACATTCTCCCAATCTCCTCCCTTTTAGCCTCAATTGTACTACATCCACGCACATTCATAGACCCAATCTTCAGGGTATGAGGATAACTCCATCCCCCATCCCTTTCTCTGGCCTGTCTCTTTTTAGGAACTAAAAAACAGAGGAGGGGGTCCCTAGTCCCCTCACCCCGCCCCTTTTAGTCGCCTTTTACGACACGCAGGGAATACGGTGGCAGTATTCTTCCTAACACAACCTGGCCGCAGAGTAGTAGTACCACCCCATAGTGCGGCCAGGTTGTTTTTTAGATGAATTTATCTATCTATCTATCAATCTATAGCTGACGCCCCAATCCCTCAAAGGGGTGGCCTCAGACAAAATGCCTCCAAATCGCTCTGTCACCCACCATTTGACTGCCCTCCCCCCAACTAACTCCCCCCTCCCTGATGCACCTCTCAACTCCATCCCTTTACCCCATCCTCGGCCCTCCCCCTCCCTCTTCCTCCCTCCACTTCACCTACATACACCCACTTAGTCAGTCTTTCATTCTCCATTCTCTCCACATGTCCAAACCACCTCAGTGGATTTCTCCTAATTTTCTCAGCCGCATCCACCCCACGACATTCCTTCACTTCTTTATAAAGGTGAGTCTGTTCCACTTTTTCAAATATTTTATGATTTTTAGTTATAGTTTTAGCTAGGTTATTTATTCTTTTGGTTAATTTATTCCCCCAAATTTATTTTTCACATTATTATTCAACTGATTTTGTTTATATCAGGGTAACTTTTGTGTGTGAATTTAGACATTTAACTTACACTTATTTCTTTAAAGTTAAGTTAATATTGTTTAGGATGTCTTGTTAAGCAGATATATCTTTCTTTACTGAGTTGTTATTTTGGTAGATGTATTTGCCAATTTATTTTTGCTTTGCCACTGAATTTTTAATCTAGTAGACATATTTCTTTGACTGTAAAGCAAAGAGATAAGAATATCGTCATTTTAGTTATTCATCCATTCATTCATTGCCAGACGCCATGTATCCCAAACGGGGTGGCCAAGGGCTTAGAGTTAATTGTTTTACAGGGAGGGGCACTAATCCTCCACCAACCCCACTTGACACGTAGGGAGAACGAGCCAACAGCATCTGGTGTTCCCAGGCGGTCACCCATCCAAGTACTAACCAGACCCAACGTTGCTTAACTTCGCTGATCGGACGGGAAGCGGTGTACTCAACGTGGTATGGCCGTTGGCATTTTAGTTATGGTACCTATATTTTTCAAGCCAAATTTAATGTCTTTGGATCAAGTACCTTCCAGCAAACTTATCCTTTTTTTAGCCAGTTAGTTGTTATTGTAGTAAATGTGTTATTGTCTGATTAATTTACAGTAAAACCTCGATAGAACAGACTTCAGTAGACCGGAATTCGCTTTTATCGGACTTGAGAAGCTACCGGACTAAATACCTATATATCGGAAAAAGTCCAATAAAGCCGGAAGCAGTCCGGACTGCCTGACCACCTCAGCTGTATTCACCACAATAAGGTAAATAAAAGACCTGTTTATTAGCGTACAGTACAGTATTATTATATATATTTTACCATTTGATTAATGTAGTGGAAATTATAATGCAGTACAGTAACGCAATGGTAGTCTATCTATCTATCTATTGCCAGATGCCTCAATCCCGTTTGGGGTGGCCACAAACAAATCGCCTCCAAGTCGCCCTGTCCCCTGCCATTTCACTGCCCTGCTCCCAACTCACACCCCCCTGTCTCATATACCGTACCTCTCCACCCCATCCCTCCATCTCATCCTCGGCCTCCCCCTCCCTCTTCCCCCCTCCACCACACTCACATACACTCTCTTCGTCAGTCTTTCACCCTCCATCCTCTCCACATGGCCAAACCACCTCAGTGTGTTCCTCATAACACTTCCTATCACAGTGGTAGTCAAAACAGTTTAAAAACCATTCATGCGATCTGGACTAATGTCTGATGTGTTGGAAATAGTCCGGGTTAGGAGGGGGAAGTTCAGATGTAGCTATACCAGAACGTCGCGTTTTTCAGAATGGTTTGGGCCCCAGGTAGTCCACTATAATGAGGTCTTACTGTATTTGTCCATTTCAGGTGCATTTAATCATTTTAAATTTAGTTCTTTAGTGAATTTAGTCTTTAAATTTCGTTATTTAGCAGAATTTAATATATAGGTCGGCCACCCTCTGCGGGATTAGGGCGTCGGGCTATAGATAGATAGATAATATACAGGTAATTATTTCTTCAGATTCATTGATGTATTTTTTCATTTATTTAGCCAGCTGGTATTGTAGGTAATAATCTTTAGCGTGAGAAATCATGATGTGTATATTATTTTTGTATATACAGTATAGTTATTTTTTCAACTAAATTTAGCCTTTTTCTCTTAAAATTATGGAGTTAAATGTTAAATGGCTTGTAGAATTATGAAACTGATTTTTTTTGTTTTAATGTACAATATTTATGATTTAATTCATTCCTTTTTGCATGTAAAATTATCATCGGTTTTGTGTGGAATGGAGTGGAGAACTTTAAAAGTTTGAATGATTAGTGAATAAACATGTGGCAGTTTGTTGAGAGGTATTCCATGCTCTCTCTCTCTCTCTCTCTCTCTCTCTCTGTCATGCATTAGAAACATACCACAGCACATTTTCATCAAGAGGTAGACTGTGTGTGTGTGTGAGAGAGAGAGAGAGAGAGAGAGTGGATTAGGTTAAGCTGAAGGGAATAATAATATGTTTAGTTAGATTAAATTGTAAGTCTTGAGATGAGAGACTGACTGGGAGAGTGCATGAGCGAGGTGGAGAGGGGGGGTTAGGTGTTAGGGTTAGACTGAGAAGATTAACGTATGGGGTAGTTAGGTATATGAGAGAGAGGGATAATGAGTATGAGGCAGGGCACCTTGATAGCAGGGTGACGTGGAGGCGATTTATTTGTGGCCACCCTTTCCGTGAGTAAGACATCTGGCTATAGATAGATGGATAGATAGATAGAATTTCGGATGGGTTGGATAGATGAGGTTGCGCATCAGTAAAAAGATAGTTCAATAAAGGAGAGAGAAATATAGATAGATAAAGTAATAAAAAGATAGTTTGATAAAGGAGAGAGAAAATTAATATAGATAAATAAGGTAATAAAAAGATAATTTGATAAAGGAGAGAGAAATATAGATAGATAAAGTAATAGAAGATAGTTTGATAAAGGAGAGAGAAAATTAATGTAGATAAATAAGGTAATAAAAAGATAGTTTGATAAAGGAGAGAGAAAATTAATGTAGATAAATAAGGTAATAAAAAGATAGTTTGATAAAAGAGAGAGAAAGGTAGATAGATAAAATAACACCCGGATTTAGATAATATTTTTTTTTAAAGATAGATAAAGTTGCAGATACAGAGAGATAAAAGATGAACGTCATACAGATAACAAGTGACTCATACAGATAAAGTAGATGGAAGTAGATGAAAAGATACGTATAGGTAGAAACACACACACACACACACACACACACACACACACACACACACACACACACACACACACGACATAGACAGGTAGCAACACACACACACACACACACACATACACACACGCACACACGGCATAGATAGGTAGCAACACACACACACACACAATTGGCATACAGACAGATAGAAACACACACACACACACACACACACACACATGGCATAAAGACGGGTAGAAACACTCTCTCTCTCTCTCTCTCTCTCTCTCTCTCTCTCTCACCTGCTTCAAGAACTCATTAAGCAGATCGTCCACTCGTTGTACAGTCAGCTCCTGTTCCTCATTTAACTTGATCTTGTCCCAATTGATCGGCGAGGAGGAGACGCAGGGTAGATGGGTGCATAGGCTGGAAGGGCAGGGTAGATTAGATTAGGGTAGGTGGGTAGATTATATGGGTAGATTAGGGTAGGTGCACAGGCTGGAAGGGCAAGGTAGATTAGGGCAGGTGGGTAGATTAGATTAGGTGGGTAGATTAGCTTAGGATAGGTGGGTAGATTAGGGTAGGTGCAGAAGCTGGAAGGGAAAGGTAGATTAGGGCAGGTGAGTAGATTAGGGTAGGTGGGTAGATGATATGGGTAGATTAGGGTAGGGGGATTCACGTGACGGAAGGGCAAGCATTTTTTTTTATTATTATTATTATTATAACATTTACATATACAGACAAAGGAAGGGCTGCAGTGTAGTGATAATGGTACACACGCAGGCCAACACCCACACAGTGTCCGCCAGGGACCCGTTACGTGGCCAACCCTGGATTTGAACTCTGGCTCTCATGGTCAGCAGTCGTCCACCCCTACCACTGCGCCACGTAGGTCAGTGATTCCTAACCTTTACGCCTTTGAGGATCCCCGGAAGCAATTATTCATATCCCAGGGAATCTCTCTACACACACACGCACACACACACACACACACACACACACACACACACACACTAAGGAAAAATACTGAAAAATTATTACTTATTCACATGATACTGTTCTTGAAACTACTTAATTTTTAGCGTATGAATTTTATTGAATGGAAAATGAATCTTATTTCTTTATTTCTATATATTGATTTCATGATTTCTTGCGTAACCATTGGCGTAACCTTACTTGGTAGTCACTTTAGGTCGTTACGCGTTCAGTTCCTCTTGGTTAAAATTGGCTAACTATTGTACTGTGTGATTGTAACAT
>NC_136970.1:940000-947500 GCF_032717465.1 Coenobita brevimanus
GTGGTATTAAATCTATCGCCGGTCCCTAACACCTCTTCTTAAGCGATTTATTTTGCTTATTACACCTTCTGTTCTCCTCTGTGCTACCTAAATCATTCCAATATCACCCTTCACGTCGGTTGAGGGAGCTCCGTAATACCTCTTCCTAAGCGATTTATTTTGCTTATTACAGCTTGCTGTCCTATTCTGTGCTATACTTAAATCATTCCAATATCACCCTTCTCGTCGGTTGAGGGAGCTTCGTAATCCCTCTTCCTAAGCGATTTATTTTGCTTATTACACCTCGCTGTCCTCTTCTGTGTTACTTAAATCATTCCAATATCGCCATACTCTGCATAAATAACGTATAGATTACCAGCCCATCTTAAATCCTTTCAGTCCCATCCTAAATCCATTCAATCCTATGACTTGCATTTTCGCTAACCCCAGACGGTGTTATTCAGTCCATTTATTTATTTATTATCCATATTTATTTATTCACCTAATTAAGCGCGACGGGTCATTGTACCTTTTAAGTCCATCAGGCGGTAATTAAAAAAAAAAAAAATAAGCGTACCTGAAATACAAGCATAAAGTTTTTGTTTACCTACTGTGACGGCGCTCCTACGTTCTCGGCTCCCGTCGTGTTTTCAGTCACTCATCGAAAAAAAATAAAAAATAGAATATAATAGAAAAAGCATCATGAATAGAATAAACTTCAAATTAAAGCATCATGAATAGAATAAACTTCAAATTATACCAGAATATTGTTTAAAAGTTTGTATGTACCAAAATGTCGTGTCGTAAATGCTTCCAGTCGTGTTGTCAGTCAGGCATGGAAAATACAAATGAAATAAAAAATATATTATATAGTAAAAAAGCATCATGAATAGAATAAACTGCAAATTATACCAGAATATTGTTTAAAAGTTTGCATATACCAAAACTGGTGTCGTAAATGCTTCGAGTCATGTTGTCAGCCACACATCGGAAATAAATGGAGAATAGAATATACTAAATGTGCATCATAAATCGAATGACCCCTAAATCTTCCCTGGAAATCGTTTAAAAAAGTTTGTATATACGAAAATGTGTCTTTACTTGGTTTCAGTCGTGTTCTTGGAGTCACGCAAGAGGGGAGGCGAGAAATCCCAGCCCCGCCTCTCATCAACACTCTCGGAAATGGCGCAAATGATAGTGATGTCGCCTGTGTCGCCTGATAATGTCGAGTTTAACCTTTGAATGACACGTGTGAGATTGTCAGTGTAGAAGGATGCATTTTTATTTTTTTATTTTTTACATTGTTGGTGGGAGTGAGAGCAGGTTTGGCGTGTGTGTGTGTGTGTGTGTGTGTGTGTGTGGATGAACTTGTGCACCGTACTGTATAGGAACGTAGGTGTGTGTGTAAGTGTGGGGATATTAATGTGTGTTTGTGTGACGAAAATCCTCCATGTCTTTGAAAGTCAGATTTTAGCCGAACTTGGTGGAAGGTTTGAAGGATAGATCATGAGTTTTATTTATTTATTTATTTTTTAAATAGAACAAAAGATCATGGCTCCATCCAATTGGTACCAGATTTAGAGGAAGGGTTGAAGGTAACGTAAGCGAAGTGACTTTTTTAGAACCGGTCTGAGATCATGGTCAAAGGTCAGCGGCAAAGTTCGACTCTCTCTCTCTCTCTCTGTCTCTCTCTCTCTCTTTCTCTCTCTCTGTGATAGGGCATTGTCAATACTTTTAATTACCAATGAGACGAGGTGACATGAGTTGGTTGTCATTGTCAGCTACTGTGTGTATTTTATTTTATATATATTTTTTTTTTTTCACCCAGGGACTCGCCTCAATATGGGGAATTTTGAATGAAAGGGAAAGTTGGCCATGAAAGAAAACGGCATTTAAAATTAAGACCACTAGAGAAAATAGCTAACATTGATGACAGACTCTAGTAAATCTTCATTCATATACGTTTCCATGCCTCTCTTCTCTCTGTTTACACTGTAGGTTATGTTAGATTGGGTTGGGTTAGGTTAAACTGCCCTGTGTCTATCCATCTTTTTCTTAATTGCTTATTTATCTCAGCTCTCTTCCTTTCTTCACTACGTCGACCCTCACTGCTTAATTTCTGAGGTTTCTAATATCATGTTCTGTTTCTAGTAATATCACTTCTCTTGCTGCTCATCACATTGAACGTTTGATTACAATTCCTCGCTCCTTTCTACCTTAGTGCTGTTTACCTTTCCTTCCATGCTTCCTTCCCTCCTTCCATCCTACCTCCCTTCTTTCCTTCCACACCACGGGTGACGGAGGTAAAGGATATTTGCCCAGTAACCCGGCTTGTAAGAGGCAACTAAAAGGGGTCATTGTCTCCAGTCTTTCCTTACTGTCCTCCTCTGCTCTTCTGACCTACCGCTCGTTTTATTTCCATGCCTCTCCCATTCTTTATTTTCCCTCCTGTCAGGTTAGATATTTGTTTTTTTGGCATGAAAACTTTACGGATCACCCATTGACGCTATGCTCTGCCGAATTCTCCTCATTCCTCAGTATACCTTCAAATCATAACATAGTGCAGTATGACCTTTCCTTTCATTTTTTATTTTTTTTACGTCTATCCTGTTGTCTTTCTTTTGTCCCCTTCTTCCTTCCATCTTTTTTACACCTATCCTATGTCTTCCTTCTCTCATCACCTTCCTTACCTCGTCATATTCCTCCCAGGACTTATATAAGAGTTGATAGAGCTTGTGAGTGAAAGTGTATGCTCTTGGTCGTGCATTAGACGCGAAACATGACATTTTTATGGTGTGCGGAGTGATACAGTGTTTTAAAAATGAGTCGTTTGTCTCATTTACGCCTCATCTCATCCTCGGTCTACCTCTCCGTCTCTCCCTCACTCAGACACTTCTAGTCAGTCTCTAGTCAGATGTAATATATAAAATAAATTAGTGTATTCATTATTATTATTATTATTATTATTTGAATGTCGTGTAAGATTGATAGGGCGATAGATGCATAGTTCATTGCGAAGAGAGAATGTGAACTGTGATAGATAGGGTGATAGATATATAGGTAACTGGAGAGAGAGAGAGAGAGAGAACACCCAAGGATACACACACACACAATACAGAAATAGTTTTATTACTAAACAGCATCTCAGATAGTAGTAGTTGTAGTAGTAGTAGTAGTAATAGTATGTACAGTAGTAGTCGTAGTAGTAGTATGTACAGAAGTAGTAAATAATTGATCTATGTGTACAGTGCTAAAAATGTACAAAGCTTTCAGTCTATTACAAATTACAGTTACACTCGACCACCTCTCTCTCTCTCTCTCTCTCTCTCTCTCTCTCTCTCTCAAGGAAGCTCCCCAACACCTCTTCCTTAGCGATTTATTTTTAGGGTATGGCTGGTTAATATCCTTTTGCACGTTATTTATGCAGAGTATGGCGATATTGGAAGGGTATATACAGAAAGGTGTAATAAGCAAAATAAATCGCTTAGGGAAAGGTGTTAGGTGGCCAAGTGTAAATGTACTCTTGTAATGGACTGTACATTGGTGAATCAGGTAGTGGTTGTACTCTTACTAAATTTACACACACATAGGCACACACACACACACACACGAATACATACAGGTCCATGCGTGCACAGAGCTCCATAAGTTCATAAGATTTACACACACACACACACACACACACACACACACACACACACACACACACACACACACACGAATACATACAGGTCCATGCGTGCACAGAGCTCCATAAGTTCATAAGATTTACACACACACACACACACACACACACACACACACACACACACACACACACACACACACACACACACGAATACATACAGGTCCATGCGTACACAGAGCTTCATACGATCAAAAGATTTACACACACACACACACGAATACGTACAGGTCCATGCGTACACAGAGCTTCATACGATCAAAAGATTTACACACACACACACACACACACACACACACCTATTGCCGTGAGATTCTGCTCCTACACCTAATCAGCAGCAACACCTACACATATATATACACACAGTCTCCTAAAAAATATATATATATATATACTGAGTTAGCTAAGGCACCATTGTTACTAAGAAAGTTTTTATTGGTTCGTAAGACCGTTTGAGATATTCCTAAGACGTTTTAACTACCTTGTAAGACTCTTGATAGTTCCTAAGACACTTGATTGTTCATAAAATAATGCTCGTTCTTAAGGCACTTCCAATCTACCAGTTCGTATGGTAGTGTTTTGCTGCCTGGCACTCCTGCTTCCAGTGTACCAGTTCGTTTGATACTGTTTTGCTGCTTCGTAAGTCATATTCTGCTATACTCAATTTTTTTTTTTTACTGAGGCGAAGATGCACAAGGCTGGTGATGAGTAGCTGAATGCAACATGTCCGAATAACATTTACTTGGCTGAATGCAACCTGTCCGAATAACATATACTTGGCTGAATGCAACCTGTCCGAATAACATTTACTAACCCAAATTTCCCTCTCAGACATATGTTGTAAATTAATAATGCTAACGAGTAAAGAGATTATGAGGTAATGTTGCAATCAGCCAATCATCACCAACGTGTCAAGTGCATCTTCGCCTCGATAAAAAACAAATGAGTATACAGTAGTTCATGTGACGGATCTAGTTCATACGACACATTTTGCTAGTTTCAGAGTTTTTGCTGGTTCCTGTAACACATTCTGCTAGTTTCAGAGTTTTTGCTGGTTCCTGTAACACATTTTGCTAGTTTAAGAGTTTTGCTGGTTCCTGTAACACATTCTGCTAGTTTCAGAGTTTTTGCTGGTTCCTGTAACACATTCTGCTAGTTTCAGAGTTTTTGCTGGTTCCTGTAACACATTCTGCTAGTTTCAGAGTTTTTGCTGGTTCCTGTAACACATTTTGCTAGTGTAAGAGTTTTTGCTAGTTCTTTTGACACTTCGTTAGTTCGTATGACACCCTTGATTGTGACACTGCCAGTTTAAGACAGACACCGCTGTTCACTAGCTCAAAAAGCACAGTTATTGTTTATTTAGTTTGTAAGATAACGTTATTCTGTAGTTTGAAAGTTGTTTGTGTTCATTTTGTTCACAAGATGCCGTTGTTTGTTCACAATACACTGTTATTTATGTTCACAAGACACCGTTATTCCTATTCACAAGACGCCGTTATTTCTGTTCACAAGACACCGTTATTTCCGTTCGCAAGACACTGTTATTTCTGTTCACAAGGCACCATTATTTCTGTTCACAAGGCACTGTTATTTCCGTTCACAAGGCACTGTTATTTCCGTTCACAAGACACCGTTATTTCTGTTCACAAGGCACCGTTATTCCTGTTCACAAGGCACTGTTATTTCCGTTCACAAGACGCGCCTTTCCTTCCATTTCCAAGACGTGCCGTTCTTTCTGTCCACAAGACGCTGTTATTTATGGTTCACAAGACGCACCTTTATTTGCTAGCTCTTGGGGCACCATTAACCCTCTCAGGCGCTGGTGGTTTGAGTCGTTAGATTGTTTAACGACCTGTAAAGCGCGCCATGACACGAATCGGGTAAAAAAAAAAAAAAACATACCAAAATATGACACACCGGCGGGAAACTTGAGTCCTCCTTTGTTTGACGCGATGTGCATCATGGTGCGTTTTACAGGATGGTATTTGATGATGCGATTGGAGGCCGCGCATGAAAGGGTTAAGAGCATTGGATGTAAACTCCAGGTGGCGGTTTTATTGGTAGTATACTTCCTTTCAATGGATGTTTACACTGATTTCTAAAAGCTGCCTCAGGTTTTTACAGCTGTATTTCATAACGGATCAATATTCCCTTAAGTGGCTTTATTGATGTCATTTTGTTGTGTTCCTGCTGCTTGTGTTAGATTTATTGTGCTGAGTTTTAGAGAGGCCCCTAGTAGTGAAGGGGTTAATGAAGGTGAGAGAGAGAGATGATGGGTAGTGAAGGCTGCATCTAACCCCTCCAGTTCGAAAAGTCTCTCCTTACCTGAATAAAATCGTCTGGAGAGAGGGAGAGACGATGAAGGAGTAATCAAGGCTCTGTCCTCTCCAATTCCAAGTCTCCCAAGCTGAATAAAATCGTCTGGAGATAGCAGAGAATAAGACATCATCGTGGTCTAAAGTTAAATGAATATATAAATCGCATCTTAACCCACTTATCCCTCCAAATCAGGTGAGTGGAGTTTGAATTTTTGAGTTTGAGTGTCGTGGTACCTTCTTAAAACTTTTCTTAATCATTCCTGAGCTTAGCTAATTAATCACAGTCACCTACGAACTACCAGTCTCCTTCGTCATCCGGATTTGTAAGCTATCAGCCCACTGATTAATTTGACATTTTTCCGTATTTATACAATTTGCTGTCATCATTTTTAACTTTTTTTCCTTTCCTTCTTTTTCATTACCTGTCTGCCATCATTTTAAACATTTTTCTTTCTTCTTCATCACCTACAGATTCAATAATGTTTGTCTCTATTCCTTTTTTTTGGTTATATAAGTTGCAATTTAGTTCCATTCTGTGTTCTCTCTACTGCTTCAGGTTGCTGGCTGCCATTACATTTATATTTTGAATTCCTTTTTTTTTATATATATATATATCATCAGGACGTACCGTTATATCTGATGTGCTATTTAATTCAGCGTTATTTCTGGCTCCTTAATTCTGAAGCACCGTACCCTCCCATACCATTAATTCGGCACTGTCTTTCACCACCATTTCCTGTCGCCTTACTTAACATTCAGCATTCACTTTCATCATCAGTATTATCTTCAAGTCAGTGTTTATTTCCTTCACTTCAATATTATGCCTTCATTCTCTACATGTATTTGTATTCTTATATATATTGACATTTTCTGCCGTCCTGCATAACGTAGTAGTATTTTTCGTTTATTCAATTTTATCATATTGGTGTGTGTGCGTGTGTGTGTGTGTGTGTGTGTGTGTGTGTGTGTGTGTGTGTGTGTGTGTGTGTGTGTGTGTATGTGTGTGTGTGTGTTTTCACCAACAGAAAAATGAGTCTCCATTCACTATTCAGTTTTGCATTCTTGTATATGACTGTTTTCTTCTGCCATATTTAACTTCACCTTCACCTCATCTTCAATTCAGCATTTGTTTTTCGTTGTCAAGATAGTCCTCCATTCGCTGCCATCACACCATACTCAGCATTCCTCATCATCTGAATTTTTAGTCGTGTTCGCTGTCTTTTCACTCAGGATTAAGTTGGGTGGGAGAGGGAAGCAGGAGAGAACTTGGATTCTGTAGTATCACTTAACACTTCACGCTACACATGACCCATCTTTCCCACCCAACAGTCCACCATTCACAGCGAGGTACCCACATATTTGGCATTACCTTTTTCTCATTAAGTTTCCAGTCACAGTCATCCTATACCCTGCTGTTTTCTTTTCTCGCTGTCAACCCATATTTCACAAAATCCATCCTCGACTGAATTTTAAATCTTCATTCGCTAACTTTACTGGTACATACTTCGTGTACTTCGT
>NC_136970.1:952500-960000 GCF_032717465.1 Coenobita brevimanus
AGAGAGAGAGAGGGAGAGGAGTGGATGAGGGTAGCATACAGAAGTGGGTGGGGGTGAGGCAGGGTGGGGGAGAAGTGGGTGGGGGTGAGGCAGGGTGGGGGAGAGAAGTGGGTGGGGGAGAGCTCAAGGACGAGTTGGGGATCCTACCTTTCCCCTCATCACCCCCCCTCCACCCCCTCCTCCCCCACTCACCTTTTATTATACACACCTGGTCTCCATATTCTCTCTCTCTCTCTCTCTCTCTCTCTCTCTCTCTCTCTCTCTCTCTCTCTCTCTCTCTCTCTCTCACACACACACACACACACACACACACACACACACACACACACACACACACACACACACACACACACTTCAGGCATCCATATATACATAAACTTCCACGCGTACATACATATACACACACGCACACACACACACACAGAAACTCCTTCCACACATACATACATTCATACACACACGCGCACACATTTTTCTTTCAAATATATTCAGACAAATATGAAAACACACACACACACACACACACACACACACACACACACACACACACACACACACACACACACACACACACACACACACACACACCTGTATACCGTTACACCTGTGTGGACATCTGACCGCTTAGTGTGTATGGCTGGGATTAGAGAGACAGGTATTTGAGAGAGAGAGAGAGAGAATTTACTTTATGTGGCCAAAAGTGAGAAACAGGATTATGATGATGATGATTTGGTGATTGTTATTATTATTATTATTATTATTATTATTATTATTACTACTACTACTACTGTTATTATGATTATTATTATTTATTATTATTACTGTTATTGTTATTGAATATTATTATTTTTATTATTATTATTGTTATTATTATTATTATTATTATTATTATTATTGTTATTATTATTATTTGTTGTAGTAGTAGTAGTAGTGTGGTTGTCGTGATTGTGGTAGTAGTGGTAGTCAGATTGTGGTAGTTGTAGCGAGTAGTAGTAGTGGTAGTCAGATTGTGGTAGTTGTGGTGAATGTGGTAGTTGTGGTGAATGTGGTAGTCAGATTGTGGTAGTTGTGGTAGGCTAGTCATGACAGGTAGGCTCAGGTGTCAGGAAGAGGATCAGTTTTAATTACAGGTGTGGTTAGGCCCCAACCCCACTCACAGGTGTCTCTCTCTCTCTCTCTCTCTCTCTCTCTCTCTCTCTCTCTCTCTCTCTCTCTCTCTCTCTCACACACACACACACACACACACACACACACACACACACACACACACACACACACACCTCCCCTTACTTAATATGACAGGTCGAAGCACCGCCACTTGAATCACTTAATATGGCATGAGTCACTTAATATTTCGGGGAGGTGGTGGCTCAGTGGAAACGGTGGTGGACTGCCGAATTTTAGGCCACCAACACCTTCATTCGGAATAAGTTCTTTGTTGAATATAATAGTGTTGATTGCAAGTGTTATTGAAGTGATTGTGGTGTTATTATTATTATTATTATTATTATTATTATTATTTTTGTTGTTGCTATCGTTATTATTATTATTATTATTATTATTATTATTATTACATGCTCATCTTACCCTACCCTATCCCACCTCACCCTAACCCCACCCTATCATATCCTACCCTACCCTACCCTACCCTACCCAACCCAACCCAACCCAACCCTACCCTACCCAACCCAACCCCACCCAACCCCACCCCATCATATTCTACCCTAACCTACCCTACCCACCCCTACCCTACCCTGCCCGCTGCGGTCCTAGGGCTGGCATTCACTAGGGCAAGGGACTGCGTAACCTTGTCGAGGTGCAGCGGCTGACTCCTACCTCGCACCTGCTCGGGCCTGATGCAAGCGGGCCTGTTACCTGTACGGGGAGCGACAGGTGTGTGGGATGTGGGCGGTACTAATTAGCAGTCCCGGCAGTCCATCCAGGTAAACTGGTGGATTGTTTACCTGTCCTTACCTATCCTCTCATATCCTAACTTATCCTGCCCTACCCTACCCTACCTTATCCTACCCTACCCTACCCTACCCTACCATACCCTGCCCTAACCCATTCCAAAAAGAAAAGAGTGAAAAAGAAGAAAGGAAGAGGAGATGAAAGAAAAGAATAATAAGAAGGAAAGATGATGATGGGGAAATGAAGAAGGGGAAAGGGAGGAGGAAGAAGAGAAAATTAAGAAGGAAAGAAGATGAAGGAGAAATGAAGAAGGGGAAGTGAAGGAGGAAGAAGAGACAACGAAGAAGAGAAGAAGGGTAAAGGGAAGAGGAAGAAGAAGAAGGAAGAGGTAGAAGAAGAAGAAGGAAGAGATGGAAGAAGAAGAAGGAAGAGATGGAAGAAGAAGAAGGAAGAGATGGAAGAAGGAAGAGATGGAAGAAGAAGAAGGAAGAGATAGAAGAAGAAGGAAGAGATGGAAGAAGAAGAAGGAAGAGATGGAAGAAGAAGAAGGAAGAGATGGAAGAAGAAGAAGGAAGAGATGAAAGAAGAAGAAGGAAGAGATGGAAGAAGAAGAAAGAAGAGGTAGAAGAAGAAGAAGAAGGAAGAGATGGAAGAAGAAGAAGAAGGAAGAGATGGAAGAAGAAGAAGGAAGAGATGGAAGAAGAAGAAGGAAGAGGTAGAAGAAGAAGAAAGAAGAGGTAGAAGAAGAAGAAGGAAGAGGTAGAAGAAGAAGAAGGAAGAGATGGAAGAAGAAGAAGGAAGAGGTGGAAGAAGAAGAAGGAAGAGGAAGAAGAAGTGAGAGAAAGCAAGAGAGGAGTGACAGACGGAGACCTGGGACGAGACAAGAGACAGAGAAAGCAAGAGACGAGGGAGACAGTGAAGGAAAGCGAGAGAAGACAGAGAGACGGAGCCCAGGCGACGAGACAGGTGATCTCAAAACACCTGGAGGCGAAGGTGAGTTAGTAGGTATAGAATGAATTTAGATATACCTTGATAGAGTGATTATAGAATGATTTATTTGCATTAATTTAGGTAGAGTTATTTTGAGTGTAATTTAATCTCTCTCTCTCTCTCTCTCTCTCTGATAATTATATACATTAATTTAGGTATAGTTATTTTGAGTATGTGATTTGGTGTGTATTTCTCTCTCTCTCTCTCTCTCTCAATAATTATATACATTAATTTAGGTATAGTTATTTTGAGTATGTGATTTGGTGTGTATTTCTCTCTCTCTCTCTCTCTCTCACCTGTCATTCATTTTAACAGACAAGGGCAGTGCGGCTGAAGAACAACCTCGATAAGAGAGAGAGAAAAAAAAAAAAATTATCGCAGAGTGCGAAGACGAAGAAGAGGTTGAACGAGATATAGGAAATGCTAGTCACGAGTAAGTGTACCCTCTTAATATAGCATGACGTAATTTAGAATGATTCACTGTACCCCTCTGATATAGCGTGACTGACGGAGAATGAGTCATGAGTCACGTGTATTGATGCATTGATGTGTGGAGAGGATGTGGAGGAGGAAATGAGGTTTGGAGGAGGAGGAGGAAGGTAAGATGAAGAAGGATGGAGGGAAGGAGGGAGGGGAAGGTGTAGTGGGGAGAAGAGGGAGGGGAAGGGAGGAATGCAGGAGAATGGAGAGAGGGAGAGGGAAGGAGACAGGTGGAGAGAGAGAATGGGGAGAGGTAGAGGGGAGGGAAGTGGAGGGGAAGAAAGATATGGCGAGGAGGGTAATGGAGAAGAGAGGGAAATAGGAAAGGAATAGGGAGAGAAAGTAGACAAAAATTTGTTGTAAGGGAAGGAAAACATGATGGAGGGGTGAAGAATGCAATGAGGGAGAGGAGGAGAATTAGAAAGAGGGAGGAAGTGGAGAGAGAGGGAGAGAAGATGGGTGCGATCCTCTCCTTGCAGGCATTTTAACTACCACCTTGCCTGACCTTCAACCTTCCTCCAAATCTAGTCCATATCGAGGTAGAATTTATCTCGTTCACGCGCGTGGAGCAAACCAGTATTCCGCTGTTGTTTGGCGAGCGCGGGTGTAATAATAATGATGCTATGTTCCTTCCAGCATCAGCAAAATGTAAACAAATATCCACCCCTACCGTTAAAACCCAGGAGACAGCGGTTACACTCCAAAATCAACAGTTATGGCGGTAAACATGGCGAAATTAAACGAAATCCAGGTTCTGACGTAACTATAAGTGTTTAGAGAGGTGTGTGGTGTAAATATTTGCCGCTAAGTATAAAATGTATCACTCGAAAATCAGGAGACATCGGTTACTCTCCAAAATCAACTCTAAAATCAGCCGTTATGGCGGGAAACACCGAAATCAGATCAAATCCATAATCTAACGTAACTGTAAGTGTTCAGAGAGGTGTGTGGTGTTAACATTTGAGGGTTAGTATAAGTATAACGTAAATTTAAGTGTTCGGAGAGGTGTGGTGCAAACTTTTGAGGGTGAGGATGAATATAACGTAAATTTAAATGTTCGGAGAGGTGTGTGGTGTAAACATTGGACTCTGGATTTCGGCTACGCTCCAAAATCAACCGTTATGGCGGGAAAAACAGCGAAATCAAATCAAATCCATAGTCTAACGTCAATTTAAGTGTTCAGGGAGGTGTGTGGTGTAAACATTGGGTATAAATGTATCAGGTATGAGTCGCCGCAGCCCAGCCTCTGCCGTTCCTTCTCCTGATCAGTATGCGGGGCGCGTCATTGTGCCTCCGGGACCACACCGCGTCCCTTTGCTGGCCACGGCTTAGGCTACCAACTCAACCCCCATTTTTCTCCCTACACTCATTATTTTTACCCATTTACTGCCAACCCAACCCCCATTTTCCCTCTGCCCCATTTACTACCAACCCAACCCCCATTTTCCCTCTGCCCCATTTACTACCAACCCAACCCCCATCTTCCCCCGTACCCATTATTTTCACCCATTTACTACCAACTCAACCCCCATTTTCCCCCGTACCCATTATTTTCACCCATTTACGACCAACTCAACCCCCATTTTCCCACTACCCATTATTTTCACCCATTTACGACCAACTCAACCCCCATTTTCCCACTACCCATTATTTTCACCCATTTACGACCAACTCAACTCCCATTTTCCATCTGCCCATTATTTTCATCCATTTACTACCAACCCAACCCCCAGTTTTCCCTTAACCCATTATTTTCACCCATTTATTTTTTAGCCATAGATTTTTTTTATATACCTGTCTCGTAATAGTTAATGCTTACCGTAGGAGACTTCGAAGTGGATGGGATCAACTCTGGGATTGTCTTCCTTAGCCTACATTACCCTCTGCTTAAAACCTTCCCTACGTCCTTTTTTTCATATTTTGCTGGGAACTTTGTAAGACAGCCTTTGTTTCTTTTTTTCTTATGTAAAATTAATATAGTCTTAGCGTAACTTTGGAGAGAGAGAGAGAGAGAGAGAGACTAAGATTTTGGGGAGGTTTGAGGAGGACGAGTGTATGTGTGTGTGTGTGTAAGATTTTTGGGAAGTTTGAGGAGGATGAGAGAATGTGTGTGTGTGTGTGTGTGTGTGTGTAAGATTTTCGGAAAGTTTGAGGAGGATGAGAGAACGTGTGTGTGTGTGTGTGTGTGTGTGTGTCCAAGCCAGGGACGCGTGGGATAGGGACGGGTTGGGATGTTTCCTGGAGCAGCCTGGAGGTCCCTCTTCCCCCCCTCCCTCCTCCCCTTGAGATGAATCCCTCTTACACACTGACTCATAACATCCATAAACATCCACAAAACATCTAGACATCCACAAACATCCATATACATCTTTGACATCCACAAACATCCATAAACATCTTTGACATCCACAAACATCCATAAACATCTTTGACATCCATAAACATCTTTGACATCCACAAACATCTTTGACATCCATAAACATCTTTGACATCCACAAACATCCATAAACATCTTTGACATCCACAAACATCCATAAACATCTTGACATCCATAAACATCAGTAAACATCTGTAGGCAGACACATGGATTGATAGATAAATGATAGATAGATAGATGGAGAGGGATAGATATATACTTAAATGGACAGATAGATAAATGAGAGAGAAAGAAAGAGAGAGAGATAATAGTGGATGTGTGAGAGAGAGAGAGAGAGAGAGAGAGAGAGAGAGAGATAATAGTGGATGTGTGAGAGAGAGAGAGAGAGAGAGAGAGATAACGTTACGCGGAAGTGAGCATTATGTGGTACGTGATAAAATGCGTACCACAATAAATGCCTATGAGAGGACGAGCATGACTATAATGCGTACGATAAGAAGCAGATTTGAAAACGAAAATGCGTACGATAATTGTTTGATAACGAAAATGCGTACGATAATGATATTGGTTGCCGGAAATAACAATAATAACAATAATGATGATAATAATAATGATAATAACAATAATAATGGTGATAATAATAATAATAATAAAATAAATATATCTACTAACCAGCCTTGAGAAGCGTTGTATTGCAAACATGAAGAGAGGTGTTGCAATGTTGACACTTGTTGCATACTGATACAAGGAAGTTACCTAGTGCAATTGCAAGGGGTGTGTATATTGCAAGATAGATGGATTGCAAAGATGGATAGATGGATTGCAAAGTCGATAGATAGATTGATATTGCAAGATGGATAGATAGACGGATTGCAAAGATGGATAGATGTATTGCAAGATGGATTGATAGATGGATTGCAAAGATGGATAGATAGATGGATTGCACAGATGGATAGATGTATTGCAAGATGGATAGATAGACGGATTGCAAAGATGGATAGATGCATTGCAAGATAGATAGATATTGCAAGATAGATAGATAAGATAGATAGATTACAAAGATGGATAGATGCATTGCAAGATGGATCGATAGATGGATTGCAAAGATGGATAGATACTGTATTGCACGATGGATAGATAGGCAGATATTGCACGGTAGGTAGGTAGATAGATATTGCAAGGTAGATAGACCGCAAGGATGGATAGATATTGTAAGATGCTTAAATAGATATTCCAAGATTGATAGATGGATTGCAAACATGGATAGATATTGTATTGCAAGATAGATAGATAGATATTGCAAGACAGATAGATATTGGTGTAATTAAGTTATTATTTTATCTGGATTTTATCTGTTAGGTGGTTAAGGAAGCTCCCTAACACTTTCTCCTAAGCGATTTATTTGGCTAATTACACCTCTCTCTCTCTCCCACTGTGTGTGTGTGAAAGAAAGAGAGAGAGAGAATACTGTAGAGTTAACAGGCAGAGAGGGCTGTGGTGGTGGTGGCTGTGGTCGAGAGGACTGTGGTGGTGGTGGTGGTGGCTGTGGTAGAGAGGACTGTGGCTGTGGTAGGACTGTGGTGGTGGAGGAGGCTGGAGGGAAGGGCGGGTAGACATCTCGAGGTAATGAAGGGTTCCACTCAATATAGTCTGGAGGTTTCGGTGCTCGGAGAGAGAGAGAGGGAGAGAATATGAACTTGAAATATTAGACCTTCATTTCTCTATCTATTTATCTTTCTATC
>NC_136970.1:965000-970000 GCF_032717465.1 Coenobita brevimanus
CTATCCCTCTTCTCTCCTCCCTCCCTTTCCCTCTTCTCTCCTCCCTCCCTTTCCCCTCCCCTCCTCCTCCCTTCCTTCCCCTCCCCTTGTCTCCCTCCCTCCCCTCTCTACCACCTCCCCTTAATGTTTCTATTACACTTCTTCTCTCCCCCTACCCTCCTCCCTTCTCTCCCTACCTTCCTCCCTTCTCTCTCTCCCCTCCCTTCCCTACCTTCCTCTCTTCTCTCCCTCCCTTTCCTTCCTTTATTTCCCCTCTCTTCCTTCCTTTTCCTATTTCCCCCTCCCCTCCTTCCCTCTCTCCCTCCCCTCCCTCCCTTTCTTTCCCCTCTCTTCCTTCCTCTTCCCTCTCCCTATTTCTCCCTTCGTAACGCATTCTTTTCATCGTTTCTCCCTTCCCCATGATGCCTTTCTCCCTTCCTTTCCCCTTTCCTCCCTTCCTCTCCCCTTTCCTCCCTTCCTCTCCCCTTTCCTCCCTTCCTCTCCCCTTTCCTCCCTTCCTCTCCCCTTTCCTCCCTTCCTTTCCCCTTTCCTCCCTTCCTCTTCCCCTTTCCTCCCTTCCTCTTCCCCTTTCCTCCCTTCCTCCTTCCCTTCTCTTCCTCCTCCTCCTTCCCTTCTCTTCCTCCTCCTCCTTCCCCTCTCTTCCTCCTCCTCCTCCTTCCCCTCTCTTCCTCTCTTCCTCTTCCCCTTTCCTCCCTTCCTCTTCTCCTTTCCTCTCTTCCTCCTCCTCCTCCTTCTCCTCTCTTCCTCCTCCTCCTCCTTCTCCTCTCTTCCTCCTCCTCCTCCTTCCCCTCTCTTCCTCCTCCTTTCCTTCCCCTCTCTTCCTCCTCCTTTCCTTCCCCTCTCTTCCTCCTCCTCTCCTTCCCTTCTCTTCCTCCTCCTCTGCTTCCCCTCTCTTCCTCCTCCTCCTCCTCCTTCCCCTCTCTTCCTCCTCCTCTCCTTCCCCTCTCTTCCTCCTCCTCTCCTTCCCCCCTCTTCCTCCTCATCCTCCTTCCCCTCTCTTCCTCCTCCTCTCCTTCCCTTCTCTTCCTCCTCCTCTCCTTCCCTTCTCTTCCTCCTCCTCTCCTTCCCTTCTCTTCCTCCTCCCCCTCTCTTCCTCCTCCACCTCCTTCCCTTCTCTTCCTCCTCCTCCTCCCCCTCTCTTCCTCTTCCTCCTTCTCCTTTATTCTTATTTATTCCTTCAAATTTATTCCCATTTTTTCACTTCTTTTTCCCCCTGCCTTCCTCCCCTCCCCTCCCCTCCCCTCCCTTCTCCTCCCCTCCCCTATTCCTTCCTCCCTCCCCCCCTCTCATATCACGTGTTTATTTACCCTTATCTCCCCATTCTTCCTCCCTCATTATACTCTCTCTCTCTCTCTCTCTCTCTCTCTCCCTCTCTCTCTCTCATTTAAGACTTCTTTTTAATATTTCGTTTTAATTTGTTTTTTAAGTGTGTGTGTGTGTGTGTGTGTGTAGTAGTAGTAGTAGTTGTAGTAGCTGTTGTTGTAGTGGTAAAAGTAGTAGTAGTAGTAGCAGCAGTAAGTACTGTTACTACTCCCACTACTGCTGCCACCACCACAGTTAGTATAGTTGTGGTAGTAATAACTGTGGTTGTGATGGTAGTAGTGTGAAAATGATAGTAGCAGGTTGTGGTAGTGGTGGTGGTGTGGTGAAAGTGGTAGTGATGATAGTGGTAGTAGTCGTGATAGTGGTAGTGATGATGGTAGTAGTGGTAGTGGAGTAGTACCAAGTTTGACAGCTGTTTACATAGTTTATTTTCACACACACACACACACACACACACACACACACACACACACAAATTACCCTCTACCTCTCCTCTTCTCTCCTCGTCCTCTCCTCCTCTCTCATATCTTCTCTCCTCCTCCTCTCCTCCTCTCTTTTATCTTCTCTCCTCCTCCTCCTCCTCTCCTCTCTTCCCATCCTTCCCTTCTCTCCTCTTTTTTCTATCCAGTTTCCTGGTTTCTCCTCTCCTTCATATGCCTTCCTTCTCTTTTCTTCTTTATCTTCCCTAACTTTCCCTTCCCTTCCCTTCCCTTCCCTTCCCTCTCCTCTTCTTTCCTTCCTTTCTCTCTCTTTTTTCTCTCCCTCTCCTCATCTTTCCTTCCTTTCTCTCTCTTTTTTCTCTCCCTCTCCTCATCTTTCCTTCCTTTCTCTCTCTTTTTTCTCTCCCTCTCCTCATCTTTCCTTCCTTTCTCTCTCTTTTTTCTCTCCCTCTCCTCACGCCTCTTCCCTCTCGATTTTCCCTTCTTCCTCTTCTCTTCCTACCATTCCATTCCTCATATCCATTCTCTACTCTTCTTTCCTCATTCCGTCGCTTCCCTTCCCTTCTTTCCTCTTTCCTTCCTCTCTGCCTCTTCTACCTCCCCTCCTTCCTCCCCTCCTCCCCCCTTTCCCTTCCCCTCCCTTCCTTTCTTTCCTCATTCCCTCCTCTCCTCTCGTCTCAGTTACCTTTCCTTTTGTCTCCCCCCTCCTCCCCCCTTTCCCTTCCCCTCCCCTCCTTTCTTTCCTCTTCCCCTCCTCTCCTTTCTTCTCGGTTACCTTTCCTTTTGTCTCCCCTACCTCCTTCCTTCCTCCCCTTCCCCTGCCCTCCCTTCCTCTCCCCTCTTTTCTTTCCTCTTCCCCTCCTCTCCTCTCTTCTCGGTTACCTTTCCTTTCGTCTCCCCTCTCCTCCCCTCCCTTCTTCCTCCCTTCCCCTGCCCTCCCCTCCCTTCCTTTCTTTCCTCTTCCCCCCCTCTCCTCTCTTCTCAGTTACCTTTCCTTTTGTCACCCCTCTCCTCCCCTCCCTTCCCTTCCTCTCCCCTCTTTTCTTTCCTCTTCCCCTCCTCTCCTCTCTTCTCAGTTACCTTTCCTTTCCCCTCTCCTCCCCCCTTTCCCCTCCCCTCCCCTCCCTTCCTCCTCCCTTCATCTGTCCAACTAACCCCTGATTGGCGCTGTGAACACTGATTTACCTACAACAATCAGCATTAGCCACGCCTTGCCCTCTCCACTCCGAAGCATTGGGTCTTAGCCTGTCCTATCGCATCCTAGCATACATCCAGGTCACCCCTCACAGGATGCGGCGTTAGGTAGGAGATACGTAGATAGATAGAGATAGAGAGATGGATGGACAGATGGATAGATAGACGTGAATTGATGGATGGATGTATTGACAGATGGATAGATGAATAGATAGACATACACACACACATACATAGGCTACATACATAGACGCGCACATACATACACACACACATACACACATACACATACATACATACATAAATATATACATACACATACACCGATACGTACATACAGTACATACACACATACATAGAGCAAAAATTGAAAAAAAAAAGCTTGTCATCGTACTGAATAGATTAATACCACTCAGTCGTACCATCATACCAGTGTAATACCAGGGGAATATATCTTGTTCTGGAATTATGGTGTGAAGTGAGCCGAAAAACTTAATTCAGTATTTCTCACTACGCCCCTGTGGTATTTCTCTCTCTCTCTCTCTCTCTCTCTCTCTCTCTCTCTCTCTCCCTCCTCACCCACCAGGATTCCCCATTGTATGCAAGTTAGACAGAGAGAGAGAAAGAGAGGAGAGAGAGAGATGAATACGAGTACTCTAAAGGCAAGAAAAGAAAATTATGTGTGTGTGTGTGTGTGTGTGTGTGTGTGTGTGTGTGTGTGTGTGTGAGAGAGAGAGAGAGAGAGAGAGATGAATGGTGAAAAATGTAAGAGAGAGGGATAGGAATAATCTAAATGTAAGAAAGGAAAATTGTGTGTGAGAGAGAGAGAGAGAGAGAGAGAGAGAGAGAGAGTATGGGAATATGACTGGCGTAATATACCGTTTCTTTGTCACGCCCAGAATCCATAGGGGAAAAAAAAGGGGGGGGGGAAGGAAATCAGTCGACGTGTTAGGGAGACGGTTGGGTGGATTTAGAGAGAGAGAGAAAGAGAGAGAGAGACATCCACAAAAGGTACACACACACACACACACACACACACACACACACACAGGTAGACAGGTAGGCAGGTTGAGAATTGATAGATAGATTGAGATAGACAATAGATAGATAGATAATACATTCAAAAAGAGAAAGATAAAAATGCAAGACATACAGGAGAGAGAGGGAGGGAGAGAGAGAGAGAGAGAGAGGGAGGGAGAGAGAGAGAGAGAGAGAGAGAGAGAGAGAGAGCTTATAAACACCTGGACGGTAATAGCCCTCTGGCCCCATCCTTGTGGTCTTAGGAGTCTCCCTTGTGTTCCTTTATTTATAGGTATGATATTTTAACCCTTTCAGTCTGAGTACATTATTTTTATTTTCAATGGATTTTTTAAAATTAAACTTTGAGACTTCGACTACGCTGTTTATCTATCTATATCAGTGTATCTATCTATCTATCTGTCTATCTATCTGTTCAACTGTCTGTCTGTCTGTCTAAACATCTATAATACTCATGTTCAGTATCTTTCCACATACGTATAGCCAGACGCCTTAATTCCGGAAGGGGTAGTCACAAACAAACCGCCTCCTTGTCTTTCACTCCTCCACCATCACGCTGCCCTCTCCCCGCCCCCCATTCCCTCACCCATATACCTCTTGCCGAAATAAAGGGAAGAATAAAGAGATTGGAAATAACTCTCGCCCAGCTGATCTCGGCCGCGTGTGTCGACAATGTTTTGATCACGTGACCTTGCGAGGATGACGTCATGGTCGACACGCGGGCCGCAGCAGCAAGGAGGCGGCGGGAAGTGGTCGTGACTCACCGATACTATTAAAGCCAGCTCTCTCTCTCTCTTTAAACTGCCAATTCATTATCTTCCGCTTATATTTTTTTTTTTATCTCACTTCCTTTTCCTTCATTTTTTTTTTTCGTTCCGTCTTTCCTGTTAATCTCTCTCTCTCTCTCTCTCTCTCTCTCTCTCTCTCTCTCTCTCTCAACGCTCAGGTGGTCACTCCTCACTTTTCTTGAGCATTCTGGGGTCTGTTTGGTGTGTTCTCCTTGAT
>NC_136970.1:977500-980000 GCF_032717465.1 Coenobita brevimanus
GTATAATGAGGTGGCGGAATAATAATAATAATAATAATAATTATAGTAATAATAGTGATAAAGTTAATAATAACAGTAGTAGTAGTAACAAGAACAATAATAATAATAATAATAATAATAGTGATAATAAAAATAATAGTAGTAGTAATAACATGAAAAATAATAATGATAATAGCAGTAACAAGAACAACCATAATAACAAAAACAACAACAATAATAATAATAATAATAATAATAACAATAATAATTCCGGTATTGCGAGAGTCCCGGTAGCGTCCAATTCCGTTATAGCGAGGGGCGCGTAAAATAAGGGATTGGAAGGGGGGGGGACGTGTAATCAGCCTGGGTAAACAGAAGGTGGAGTGGCAGGGGGTTTGTTTGGGTTAGGGGGGTGGGGGAGAGCTGGCAGGGTGGATTTTCTTTCTTCCATTCTTTCTTTCTTTCTTTCATTTTCTTTTATCTTCCATTCTTTCTTTCTTTCTTTCATTTTCTTTTATCTTCCATTCTTTCTTTCTTTTTTGACCTGACCCAACATAGACAAACTTGGCCTAACTTCACCTGGCAGTTTGACCTCTATCTTGGCCTAACTTAACCTTTCTTGACTTATTATTATTATTATTATTATTATTATTATTATCTTCATTATTATTATTTTTGTTATTATTATTATTATTATTATCTTTACTATTATCTGTATTATTATTATTATTATTGTTGTTATTATTATTATTATTATTATTATTATTATTATTATTATTATTATTATCTTCATTATTATTATTTTTATTATTATTATTATTATTATTATTATTATTATTATTATCTTTATTATTATCTATATTATTATTATCATCATCATTATTCTCGTCATTCTAGTAAGCAATTGGCACCTCTGAATAACTCACTCACCTTCACTCAGTATCTCCAAGTCAGTTTTTATTTCCTGGAGAGACCCGTTCAAGTCAACAAGGTAGAAGGACGCACACACACACTTACGCACACCATCGCCAAAATAAAACGTACATGTGTGCGTTTTCCCGTGTGAGTTTTGGTGAGCGCGCGATGTTAAGAGTTTGGTGTGGATGCTGGGAATGTGATGCTTGTGTGTACGTTTTTATGTGTACGTTTTGGGGATGTGTGTGTGTGTGTGTGTGTGTGTGTGTGTGTGTGTGTGTGTGTGTGTGTGTGTGTAATGTTTTCGTTCTAGACACGATTTTTTATTATTGAGTGGAGAGAGAGAGAGAGAGAGAGAGAGAGAGAGAAGAGAGAGAGAGAGAGAGAGAGAGAGAGAGAGAGAGAGAGAGAGAGAGAGAACGTCTAACAATTCCTTTTCTCTTTCATTTTTTCCTCTCCCCCCTCCCCCCCCCCGTCGTCTTAATCCCGACTTCCTCTCTCTCTCTCTCTCTCTCTCTCTCTCTCTCTCTCTCTCTCTCTCTCTCTCTCTCTCTCTCTCTCTCTCTCTCTCTCTTTCTCTCTCTCTCTCTCACACACACACACAACACACACACACACACTATCCATCAACATTCACCTATCCTAATTCTCTCTCTCTCTCTCTCTCTCTCTCATTAAAGACAGCTTCCACAAGACCTACTCGCCTATACCCCTATCTCTAATCTCTATCTTTAATCTCTAAATCCCCCTCTTATCAGTTCTTAACCCCTAGGTAAGGAGGTCACGTGACATAATCATCACTACATAGCACTTCTTCGTGACTAGCATCGCCTTTGGCCTAAATTCCCGTCCTTTTGCGACTTATTTCACGTAGCTCAGTGGCAGAAAGAACGATGCTACGGCTCTACATCCTTTCCCTAGCACTTCTTCGTGACTAGTATCATATAGGGGAAATGGAGATAGATGAATGGATAGATAGATAGATAGATAGATAAAAACATCGGTAAGTGGATAGACACAGATAGATAGATATAAATTGATTGATGGCGATAGATATATGTAGAGATAGACAGATAGATAGAGCCAGACTAGCGGAAGTAGCTAATTTTGAGCGCCTTTAGCGTGTCAGGAGATGTGCTGTGTGTGTGTGGGATAGAGAGCGACTGTGTGTGTGTGTGTGTGTGTGTGTGTGATAGAGAACGTCTGTGTGTGTGTGTGTGTGTGTGTGAGAGAGAGAGAGAGAACAAGACAAGTACAGTTGCTCTATGGCAGGAAGAGAGAGAGAGAGAGAGAACAAGACAAGTACAGTTGCTCTATGGCAGGAAGAGAGAGAGAGAGAGAGAGAGAGAGAGAGAGAGAGAACAAGACAAGTACAGTTGCTCTATGGCAGGAAGAGAGAGAGAGAGAGAGACTGGGGTATTCAAAACATCAGAGAAAGAAAGGGCTAGACAGGACAGGGGAGGGGAGGGGAGGAGAGGAGAGGGGAAGGGAGGGGAGGGAAGTGTAGGGTAAGATGGGACAGAATTTAGGCAAAGAAAATAGGAAATAAAGACAAAATAAGGTAGGACAATAAAGGAAATCCTCTTTATCTTTCAGGGTAGGGTAG
>NC_136970.1:987500-992500 GCF_032717465.1 Coenobita brevimanus
TTTCCCTGTCTGTCACTAATTCTATCTAGCTATTTATCTATCTATCGGTCTATCTATCTGTCTACCTATATTTATCTATGTATGCCAGTGAGTTAATGTTTATGTATGTGTATGTATATATGTATGTATATATTTGTGTATGTATGTATGTGTGTATGTATATATGCGTATGTATGTGTATGTGTATGTATGTACGTGTGTGTGTGTCATCTTCCCCTGTCTGCCACTATGCATCTATCTATCTATCTGTCTATCTATCTGTCTACATCTATTTGTCAATTTAAATACATCGTTTCTCTTTCTCTATTGTCTTCATGTCATAATAGGTCATGATAATTGACCACTGTTATTAGAGAGAGAGAGAGAGAGAGAGAGTTATATTTAGTTTGTTAATATATTGGTTTTTGTTAGAGAGAGAGAGAGAGAGAGAGAGAGAGAGAGTTATATAAATATTAATCATCCACAAACCTCCGTCCTCCTCCTCCTCCTCCTCCTCCTCCTCTTATTATTATTATTATTATTATTATTATTATTATTATTATTATTTTGTTATTAGTATTGTTTTATTATTATTATTATTTTTGTTATTATTAGAATTAGAATTGGCATTATTTTATTATTATTATTATCGTCATCATCATCATCGTTTTCTAGTTCTTATTCGTCATCTTCTTCTTCTCTCCCTGTATCTCTTCCTCCCTCCCTCCCCCTCCTACTTCTCTCTCCCTCACTCTCTCCCTCTACCCCTTCTGTTTCACACTCTTATCCTCATTTTCTCTCCTCCCTAAATTCCCCTACTTCCTTCCCTCATTCCTTCCCCTCTTCCTTCCCTCCTCCCTCTCCTCCTCCCCTCCTCCTTATTCATTCCCCTACTTCCTTCCCTCATTCCTCCCCCTCTTCCTCCCCTCCTCCCTCTTCCTCCCCTCTTCCTCCCCTCTTCCTTCCTCCTCCTCCCTCTTCCTTCCTCCTCCTCCCTCTTCCTCCCCTCTTCCTTCCCCCTCCTCCCCCTCTTCCTCCTCTCCTCCTTATTCTTTCCCTCCTCCCTCTTCCTCCCCTCCCTCTCCTTCCCCTCCTCCCTCTTCCTTCCACCTCCTCCCTCTTCCTCCCCTCTTCCTTCCCCCTCCTCCCTTCCCTTCCCCTTTGGAGCAAGTTAAGCCTGTTGTTGTTGTTGTTTACCTGATGACTCACAAACAAGCCGGTATGACCTCGCCAGCCAGCTACACCACCACACCAGCCAGCCATACCAGTCATACCAGGGCTACGTTATACCAGAGGGAGTTCGTTATACCAGAGGGAGTTCGTTATACCAGCAGGAGTTACGTTATACCAGAGGGAGTTACGTTATACCAGAGGGAGTTACGTTATACCAGAGGGAGTTACGTTATACCAGAGGGAGTTACGGTATACCAGAGGGAGTTACGTTATACCAGAGGGAGTTACGTTATACCAGAGGGAGTTACGTTATACCAGGAGTTACGTTATACCAGGAGTTACGTTATACCAGAGGGAGTTACGTTATACCAGAGGGAGTTACGTTATACCAGAGGGAGTTACGTTATACCAGAGGGAGTTACGTTATACCAGCAGGAGTTACGTTATACCAGAAGGAGTTACGTTATACCAGAGGGAGTTACGTTATACCAGAAGGAGTTACGTTATACCAGAGGGAGTTACGTTATACCAGAGGGAGTTACGTTATACCAGGAGTTTATACCAGTTTCATTATACCAGGAGTTACGTTATACCAGAAGGAGTTACGTTATACCAGAGGGAGTTACGTTATACCAGAGGGAGCTACGTTATACCAGAGTTACGTTATACCAGAGGGAGTTACGTTATACCAGAGGGAGTTACGTTATACCAGAGGGAGTTACGTTATACCAGAGGGAGTTACGTTATACCAGAGGGAGTTACGGTACACCAGAGGGAGTTACGTTATACCAGAGGGAGTTACGTTATACCAGAGGGAGTTACGGTATACCAGAGGGAGTTACGGTACACCAGAGGGAGTTACGGTATACCAGAGGGAGTTACGGTATACCAGAGGGAGTTACGTTATACCAGAGGGAGTTACGGTATACCAGAGGGAGTTACGTTATACCAGAAGGAGTTACGTTATACCAGAAGGAGTTACGTTATACCAGAGAGAGTTACGGTATACCAGAGGGAGTTACGTTATACCAGGAGTTACGTTATACCAGAAGGAGTTACGTTATACCAGAAGGAGTTACGTTATACCAGAGGGAGTTACGGTATACCAGAAGGAGTTACGTTATACCAGAGGGAGTTACGGTATACCAGAGTTACGTTATACCAGATGGAGTAACGGTATACCAGAGGGAGTTACGTTATACCAGAGGGAGTTACGTTATACCAGCAGGAGTTACGTTACACCAGAGGGAGTTACGGTATACTAGAGGGAGTTACGTTATACCAGAAGGAGTTACGTTATACCAGAGGGAGTTACGGTATACTCCACTAGTTCCTCTCTCTCTCTCTCTCTCTCTCTCTCGGATGGCAATTTTAGGCCAAGTTAGGAGAATGCTAGTCACGAAGAAGTGCTGTGGAAAAAGACGCAGAGCCGTAGTATTGAAATTAGTCGGGAAAGGACGAAGAAATATGGGAAGTTAAGGAGAGAAGAGTGGAACGCTAGTCACGAAGAAGTGCGAATCCAATATGGCCGCCTCAGCCCTTGTCCCTAAATCCTTAAAGACAGACAGACACACGAAGGTCAACACGGGGACTTGTTAGAGAGAGAGAGAGAGAGAGAGTGAGTGAGAGAGAGAAAGGGGTATTCGTGGGTAAGGATATTTCGCTTATTTTCGTGTGGGTTTTTTATTGTTACGGATGAGAGAGAGAGAGAAAGAGAGAGAGAGAGAGAGAGACGGTAGACAGAAGAGAGAAAATTATTCTATTTTTTGTGTATAAATAACGTAGGTATAGATAGATAGATAGAGAGAATGGTGAGAAAGAGAGAGACGGTAGACAGACAGAAGAGAGAAAAATTAGTTATTCTATTTTTTATGTATAAATAACGTAGGTATATAAAAATGTTCAACTGTAGTAGATAGACATGTAGATAGACAGATAGATAGATAGAGAGAATGGTGAGAGAGAGAGAGAGAGAGAGAGAGAGAGAGAGAGAGAGAGAGAGAGAGACAGACCCTTCCTTTCCCCTCTGTTGAAATATTAAGACAGCTGAACTTAGAGAGAGAAGGAGGGGAGAGAGAGACGGTAGACAGAGGGAAGAGAGAAAATGGGTTATTCTGTTTTGATGTATAATATATGAAGATGTTCAGTCGTAAATAGACAGACATTTAGATAGAGAGAGATGAAATAGTGGAAATGAAAGACAGATGAGTGAGAGAGAGAGAGAGAGAGAATGGTGAAATAATGGAAATGAAAGACAGATCAGTGAGAGAGAGAGAGGGAGAGAGAGAGAGAGAGAGAGAGAGAGAGTCATATTTCTCCGGGACGAGTTTGTGGACCGCAGAGTAGGTGAGTGAGGTAGATTAGGTGAGCATACCCTATCCTTGATCTGAGAGAGAGAGAGAGAGAGAGAGAGAGAGAGAGAGAGAGAGAGAGAGAGAAGGTAAAAAACTGAACTGAGTGAATCAATGAGAGAGAGAGAGAGAGAGAGAGAGAGAGAATGAAGGTGAAAAATATGAAGAGAAAATCTTTGAGAGAGAGGTGAAAAAATTGAAATGAGAGAGAGAGAGAGAGAGAGAACAGTGACTGACATTGAAAACATGAATAATTTTACAGATTGATAGACATAGATACAAGGTAGATAGATAGGTAGATAGATAGATGGAAGGTAGGTACATAGGTTGACAGACAGATAGGCCGGTAGATAAAACTGAGATGGAGTTGTAGGTGATAAGTAAGTTCAGAATTGATGGAGAGAGAGAGATAGACAGACAAATGGATAGATAAAATAGACAGATAGATAGATAGAAAAGTAAAAAAAAAATGTGGATAGATAGATAAACAGGTAGAGAAACAAATATATACAGAACGTGAAAAATGGGTGAGAGAGAGAGAGAGAGAGAGAGAGAGAGAGAATATCAAATATCTCTTTCCAAACCACAAGACAGGTTGAGCAAGGTGAATATAGCACAGTTCACCCTATCCGTTGCACAGCCCGTTTTCTATCTCTCTCTCTCTCTCTCTCTCTCGTTGAGCTACTTTAATATTTCAACGGAAGGGAAAGGAAGGGTTTCTCTCTCTCTCTCTCTATGTGTGTGTGTGTGTGTGTGTGTGTGTGAGAGAGAGAGAGAGAGAGAGAGACTAAACACCCATTCCCTAAATTCGACACAACCGTCAAATGTTCAATCCAGCTCCCTATTTTCCTTCCAGGTATGAAGATCCTAATATCAAGACTTCCTCGCCCATATACCTCGTAGTGTCAGCCTAGGAGTCGAACCCAGGACCTCTTAGAAGCAGGCCCAGTACGCTACCGACTACACCACCGCGAAATATAAGGTAAGAGGCCAGAACTGCGTGATGTATTCCAAATGGGGTGTCACAAATACCATTATATTTTTATGTGAGGGAGAGAGAGAGAGTTCTGTATTCAAAATTGTCACTAAAATCATTATGTTTTTATGTAACGTAACTGAACCACTAAAAGAGAGAGAGAGAGAGTTCTAATTCGTGGTATTATGAAGTTGATGAGCCTTGTGGGGTAGGCATGCGTCTCCTTGGTTACTAGTCAAAATAGCTCTCCAGTCTGACTACACTTTTGACATCTGTGTGTGTGTGTGTGTGTGTGTGTGTGTGTGTGTGTGTGTGTGTGTGTCAGATTACGTCACACACACACACACACACTAATATTTTCCTATTTTAATTATCATATACTTTTAAGATATTTTGATATATGTTGTTATTTTTATTTGTGAAAAAAAAAAAATAATTTGTGACACCGTGAGGGAGAGAGAGAGAGAGAGAGTCTAAGTGTATATGTAAGGTAGGCTGTGTGTGTGTGTGTGTGTGTGTGT
>NC_136970.1:997500-1000000 GCF_032717465.1 Coenobita brevimanus
TATTATTATTATTTTGTAATTTAATATAATTTCTTGGAGCCGTAGTTAATTTTTTTGCCGAATTCTTTTTTTTTTCTTTTTTGATCGCCTAATTGTCATATATTATCTTATAGCTTGGTTATATGCGTTTTTTAATTAATTATTTTCTCATAATTCTTCTATAATAATTGATATTCACTCCAGTCCTTTTTTTTATATATATATTTCCTGTAATGTTCCAAATTTGTGTAAAAAATAAATCAATTATTTTTTTTCATAGAGCGTTAGTTTTTTATATATTTTTTTACGTTATTTTGCCCTTATCTTAGTTATTCATTCCGTTTTTTGTTATTTTTTTATCTTTTTATTTTCCACTATTTTCTACGTTATTTCCTTCGTTGTTTTTTTGGTATTCGTTTCAGTATATTTATTTTTGTTGATCTATTTGTAGTTATTTGTTTATAGTCTTTTTATTTAGACTTTATTCTTTATTGGTCCTTATTATTTTATTAGTCTGTTTATTTAATTATCGTCTTTATTTATAGTCTTTATCTTCTTCGTTCTTTTCATTCTCTCTCCCTCCCCTTCCCTCCCTCCCTTCCTTCCCTTACCCTTCCCTTCCTTCCTTCCCTTACCCTTCCTTCCTTCCTTCCTTCCCTTACCCTTCCCTTCCTTCCTTCCTTCCCTTACCCTTCCCTTCCTTCCTTCCTTCCCTCTTCTTTCCTCCCCTCCCTTTCTCCTTCCCACCATGTCTCTCTCCTCTCTCTCCTTTCTTCCTTCCCATATGGTAAGTAAGCTCTTGGTACAGCTCAGCATTCAAGATGGAGGGATGGCGATTTTAGGCCAAGTTAGAGTGGACGGACTATAGAAACGTTGTGTATTTTTAGCCTTTATTATTTTCTCTTTATTCATTTTATTGTTTATTTATTTCGTGTGTTTTCCTCTTTATATTTCAATTTTCAACTTCACCTCTTTAATTGGCTGTTATTTATTTCCTAGTTTCATAATAATAATAATAATAATAATAACAAAAATCCACATTATTCGAGTCGGCTGTTGTTATATTGTGGTATGCATTGTGGAGAGAGAGAGAGAGAGAGAAATTCAAAGATCCATTTTTTTCTTTTATGTTCAAACTATATCACCCACTCACAATAACAAAGAACAATTATAACAGCAGGTAGTGTTCTTCAGGCGTGTTATAGTGGCGGTAGAACATGATAGGGAGCCGTTGTTGTTACTGTCGCTTTGATAATAGTGATAATTCAGTTCAAAGTTATTTTTTAAACCTTCAACTTCGGCTCACACTAGTATCACACACTCACAATAACAAAGAACGATTATAGATGTTAGTATTGTTCATCAGCTGTGTTATAGAGGCGGTAGAACTTGGTATGGAGCTATTGTTATTATTGTAGCATTGATAATAGCGATAATTCAGTTCAAAGTTATTTTTAAACCTTCAACTTCGGCTCACACTTACATCATACACTCACGATAGCAAAGGACAATTATAGATGTTAGTAGTGTTCTCCGAGCGTGTTATAGCGAAGGGAGAACAGAGAACAGCACAAAATAACGCCCATAACGCTCTCCTTGTTCGCGCCAACTGAAGAACATACTGCCTTGAACGCCTGGGTCAGTATTGCCGGATGTCGCTTAGATTGCTAGAATGTCGGCGGCGTCTTCTCGTTTCTGCTCTCCCTTTAGCGGTCGCCACAGCGGATCACCCTTCCCCATTTTACTCTGTCTTCTGCATCTTCTTCTCTTACACCTACCACCCGCATGTCCTCCTTCTCTACATCCATAAACCTTCTCTTTGGCCTCTTACTCCTGCCTGGTAACTCCATTTCCAGCATCCTCCTCCCGACAAACTCCTCATCTCTCCTCCGCACATGTCCAAACCATCTCAGTCTCGCCTCTCTAGCTTTGTCCCCAAACTGACTTACGTGTGCTGTCCCTCTAATATGTTCATTTCTAATTTTGTCCAACCTCGTCACTCCTAGTGAAAAACGCAACATCTTCAATTCTGCTACGTTCAACTGTGCCTCCTGTCTTTTTGTAAGTGGTACTGTCTCCCTTTCATTTCTCCAGAGACCTTTCTATCATAGATCACTCCTGTCACCTTTCTCCAACCACTCCAACCCGCCTGCACTCTCCTTTTTTACCTCTCTACCACACTCTCCGTTACTTTGCACAGTTGATCCCAAGTATTTGAATTCATCTACCTTTGCCACCTCTACACCTTGCAGCCTCACGGTTCCCCTGTCATCTCTCTCATTTACACACACGTTACTGAGTCTTGCTTCTGCTTACCTTCACTCCCCTTCTCTCCAGTGCATATCTCCATCTCTTCAGCTCTGCCTCAGCTTCCTCCCGGCTCTCGCTACATATCACAGTGTCGTTCGCAAACATCATTGTCCACGGAGAATGTAGCGACACAAAAATCGCTGGAAATTGGTATATGTGGAATGCTTTTTTCTATCATTCTGTGTCATCACCAGTATTTTCTTTGCCTCAT
>NC_136970.1:1002500-1047500 GCF_032717465.1 Coenobita brevimanus
AGGGGGTGTGTGAGCTGGGAGCAGGGCAGTGAAATGGCGGGGGACGGAGCGACATGGAGGCGATTTGTTTGTGGCCACCCCTTACGGGATTAAGGCGTCTGGCAATAGATAGATAGATAGATGTTTAAGATCTGGCATGAATGGGCGAGGTAGGTGCAAGGAAGGAGTTGCTTTGTTGAATGAGGTGTGGCAGAGTGGAATGAGACTACGAATGTGTCAGCTCGAGGTGTATGCATGTCAAGTTTGAGAAGGTGAAAGTGGCGGTGATTGTAGCGTATGCACCGTGTGAGGACAGGAGTGAGAAAGACAGGTTTTGGGGTGAGCTGGGTGAAGTAGTGGGAGAAATGCCCAGGAGCTATAAAGTGATTGCAATGGGCGATATGAATGGAAGAGTAGGCACTGGTCCTGAGGATGACATGATGGGTTGTAATGGAGTACCAGGAGAAAATGATAATGGGAAGCGACTGAAGGATATGTGTCAGGAGAGGAGGCTGTGCATTTGTAACTCGTATTTCAAACACAGAGATGCACATAAATATACATGGTATAGAGAGAACGGGGATCATGTTGAAAGAAGCCTGATTGATTACGTGCTCGTAAAGAGGTCGATGATGGGAATGGCTGCTGATACGAGGGCCGTGAGAGGACGATGTGGAGGTCTGTCAGGTCATATGATTGTCGTATTCAAGATCAAGCTGAGAAGAGTGAGGTGGATCAGGAGAGAGAGGAGCAGTCAGGCAAAAAGACTGAAAGTGGAGAAGCTGAGGATCAAAGAAATGGCACATGATTACCGGACCAAAGTAGAGGAGGAGTTAGAATCAGTGAATTGGAATGAAATGGATCTAGACAGCTTGTGGAATGCATACAGGGATTGCTTAGGTAGGAATGCTAAAGTGGTGTGTGGTGTGGCAAGAGTAACAACAAAGAAGAGGGGTACGGCATGGTGGGATGAGGAGGTTAAGAGAGCAGTGGAGGAAAAGAGGAAGAAGTGGCTACAGTGCTTACAGGATAGGTGTTCAGTTGAAATAAGAACCGAATATGTTGAGAGCAAGAAGGCTGTGAAGAGACTAGTGAAAAGGAAAAAGAAGGTAAATGATGATCTAGGAAGAAAAATAAATGCAAACTGCTCTGAAAATAGGAAGTAATTCTGGAAAGAGGTGCGGATACGTAGAGTTGACAGCGGAAAGAAATGTGATGGATGTAGGTGGTAGATTATTAACCCATGGGGATGAAGTAAGGACCAGATGGAAAGAATATTTTGAAAGCCTGGTGAATAGGGACAGAGAGAGCAGAGCGGCTGTAAACATGACTGGTTCTGGGGGTGTGCAGAGAAGGAATGCAGTGCCAGGAGACGTGACACTCGCACAGGTGAACAACGCTGTGAAGCGGCTGAAAAATGGGAAAGCAGCTGGGGTTGATGAGGTGTATGCAGAGATGCTTAAGTGTAGCGGAGAGAGTGGAATGAAGTGCTTGTTGGAGATATGTAAGAAAGCATGAATGAGTGAAACTGTGCCAGCAGAGGCTGTGATTGTACCCCTGTACAAAAATAATGGTGAGCGAAGTGAGTGCAAGGGTTATCGTGGCATAAGTTTATTGAGTGTGGTAGGAAAGTTATATGGAAGAATTATTATAGAGAAAGTAAGAGAGATATCAGAAGTCCTAGTGAGTGATGAACAGGGTGGCTTTAGGAGTGGCAGAGGATGTGTGAATCAAATATTTGCAGTGAGACAGATAGCAGTGAAGGCTTGTGAGAAGGACCATAAGGTGTTTATGGCATTCATTGATCTGGAAAAAGAATACGACAAAGTAGACAGAAAAAGATTGTGGAAAGTTTTGCGCATGTATGGTGTAATGTAGATGGTAGGCCGCTAGGTGCCGTCACGAGTTTTGATGATGGTAGTGCAGTATGTGTAAGGGTTAATGGGCATCTAAGTGAATGGTTCACGAACGTGATGAATGTTTTTGGCGTATCACATAGAGCCAGGATTCCCGGGGCTTGAATGATGATTGAATGGAAGCGTGGGCGATTAGATAGGGCAAATATGAGCTGTGTGGACATTGCTACTCCTCACCCAGCCTTAGGGTGGGAAAGGAGGTCCGGATGATGATGATTGTTATTATTACCAAGTAGCAGTAGTACTAAGTAGTAGAGGTAGTAGGAGTACCTTTAATGTAATTTCCACTTTATTCAAGGTAGCTCCATACGATTTTATTCTATTGAGTTTTCGAACGTGGGAGAATAATTAAAGTCTTCATAAATCCTCTAAATAAATCCTTGCCGAGTTTAATATAATCCTGTGGCAGAAGGGACAGTTAAAAAAAAAAAAATTAAGTGGATGGAAGTGGAGGGGTGGTTGGGGGTGTGATAGGGTGAGGGAGGAGTTGGGGGTGGAGGAAAGAGGGAGGAATGGGGGTAAAGGAATTTTTGCCGGCTTTTTGTGGAGGAAAGTAGGAGGGAGGGAGGAGAGGAGGGGTAAGGAGGGATTGGAGAGAATGATGGACGGAGGTGGGGGAGGAAGGGGGATGGAGGAAAGATGGGGGTCGGAGAGACGGAGGAGAAGGGAAGGAAGTGGGGGATGGAGAGAAGAGGAGGAAAGAAAGTGGGGGATGGAGAGAAGAGGAGGAAAGAAAGTGGGGGATGGAGAGAAGAGGAGGAAAGAAAGTGGGGGATGGAGAGAAGAGGAAAGAAAGTGGGGGATGGAGAGAAGAGGAAAGAAAGTGGGGGATGGAGAGAAGAGGAGGAAAGAAAGTGGGGGATGGAGAGAAGAGGAGGAAAAAGTGGGGGATGGAGAGAAGAGGAGGAAAGAAAGTGGGGGATGGAGAGAAGAGGAGGAAAGTGGGGGATGGAGAGAAGAGGAAAGAAAGTGGGGGATGGAGAGAAGAGGAGGGAAGTGGGGGATGGAGAGAAGAGGAGGAAAGAAAGTGGGGGATGGAGAGAAGAGGAGGAAAGAAAGTGGGGGATGGAGAGAAGAGGAGGAAAAAGTGGGGGATGGAGAGAAGAGGAGGAAAGAAAGTGGGGGATGGAGAGAAGAGGAGGAAAGAAAGTGGGGGATGGAGAGAAGAAGAGGAAAAAGTGGGGGATGGAGAGGAGGGGGGTTGGAGGAAACTACGGACTTCCATTAGACTGAGATTCAAAATAAAATAATCTTTAACGTACATATACACACACCTATAATTCGTAAACATGTACGTATTCATTATGATCTCTTACGTACATATACACACACCTAAAATTCGTGAATAATTATCCCAAAAGGGAGATTGTACAGGCAGCCATTACCGTACTGAGCCCTGATCAAGAGAAATGGAAATCCACACATACACAGGTACATTAACACATACCGTACACACAATATAAATTCATATATATACACCAAAAAATACGAAAACTGCATAATGGGGTGGAAGGCCTGAAGTAGAAGGGAGGGGGGAGACCTGGAGAGAAAAGGGGGTTGGGACTTGGGAGGGAGGGAGGTACCCGGTCTCCCGAAGGGCCGAAGTCGCCGGCTCATTTTGAGTTGGGCCGAGCTGAAAGGAGGGTGCGTGTCTCTCTGGGTAAGCATAATTTCCGTTTTCGCTGCTTTAATTCTTCTTGTAATCTTTAATTTGGCTTCCATGGATACTTTAGGACACCTTTAGGCTTTTGACTTTGTGTGAGGTTAATGAAAGTCCCTGAAGATGGATTTTCTGGAGTATTTAACCGGCATCGTCGTTTGGGATTTTGAAAGGCCTTCGCTGCATATGATAGCGTCACTGATTTTCCTCTTGCATCTTTTATTTCCCGCTACCCCAGTGCCAGAATTAGACCGTAGTATGGGCCTTTATACTTTCCATTGCACTTTTTCGTGACTAGCAGCCTGTTTAGTGTTAATTAATAGTTGTAGATGGACATTGAAGATGGCGATGGTGTCAGCAAGCAGAGTTGAAGCGTAAATTGGTAGCTATTGAAATTATACCTATTTCCATTTAATCTTTTCACAGTTTTAATATTCAGGGCATAATTTGGAGTTAGTAGCTTTCCAAAACATTGTGGTGTTATAGAAAGCAAGGAAATTGAAGGACGATTTTGAATTACTCTAGGATCCGTGTTCATAATTTGCATATATTTTTCTTGGGTTATTCTACAAATTATTGATATCTCATTTTTTTTCTTTCCAGTGCATAGTTTCTGAGCGACGAAGTTTTTGAATTCAAGCAGCCATGAAGACGGTTTTGAATTCAAGGGACCAAGACGACGGGTGCGAATTCAAGCGACCAAGAAGACGGGGGCTTGAATTCGAGGGACGATGACGGGGGTTTGAATTCAAGTGACCAAGGAGACAGGGTTGAATTCAAGCGACCAAGAAGATTGAGGTTTGAATTCAAGCGACCAAGAAGACTGACGTTTGAATTCGTGACCATTTAGACTGGTTTGAATTCAAGCGACCAAGAAGACGGGTTTGAATTCAAGCGACCAAGAAGACGGGTTTGAATTCAAGCGACCAAGAAGACGGGTGCGAATTCAAGCGACCAAGAAGACGGGTGCGAATTCAAGCGACCAAGAAGACGGGTGCGAATTCAAGCGACCAAGAAGACGGGGATTTGAATTCGAGAAACCAAGAAGACGGGGTTTGAATTCAAGTGACCAAGGACAGGTTTGAATTCAAGCGACCAAGAAGATTGAGATTTGAATTCAAGCGACCAAGAAGATTGGGGTTTGAATTTAAGGGACCAAGAAGATTGAGGTTTGAATTCAAGGGACAAAGAAGACTGAAGTTTGAATTCAAGCGACCAAGAAGACAGGTTTGAATTCAAGCGACCAAGACGACGACGGTTTAATTTCAAGCGACCAAGAAGACGGGTTTGAATTCAAGATCAAGACGGGGGTTTGGATTCGAGGGGCGAAGGCTTTTCAGTTAAGTATTTGTATTTTATTTATTTTTAATCCTTTCAGCTCACGGCATTGGAGACTGACTAGTAACCAAGGAGACTCATACATTAAATTCTGTAACCAGTATTTGCAGACGAGGGTTTTGACTAGCAACAAGAATAAGTTTTACCTTCAGTTTCCTAACCATTGTGTAGGCTGGATTTTTTATATTAGTAACCAAGGAGACTCATTCCTCTTAAAACCTGGATTTCCCGTACCAAAATTTAGTATTAAAGAAAGTACAGTATTGGTCAAAAATTGCAGTAGGAACCAAGGATTTACCATTATAAAGTTAAAAAAAAAATAGCTCGTGCAGTTTTTCCTTAAAATATATAATCAGTATAGGTAGGAGAGAAAAGCAGTGGAATAGTTATTTGTGCTTCCTATCCCCTGAAAGGAGGGAAGGCAGCCTGCAGTCCACTGGGTTCTGAAATGGAAAAAGGTTCAGTTGAGAATCGAATTTTTTGGATACTGTGCTGGAGCTAACACATTATTTTTCAGGTTTTTGAGTGATAGGAAACCACAGAAATATTAAAGTAAAATTTATTATAACAATTTGGGGGGGGAGGGGTCTGTTCCAATAGTCTATAATGTTATATCCGATTGCCGCTTAAGATTGGAATTTGTTTGAAAATGAGGACAACGGCATATTCTAGTACTACAAGTGACAACTATACCCATTTCACATGAACTTGGCCCAGAATTTTGCCCTTTTGTAATTTCACATCCTTGCCATTGCACTCATGAATGTGTATTGCAGCTCATTTAACATTCTAGTACTAAAAATGAAAACTATACCCATTTCACTCAAACTTGGCCCAAAATTTTGCCCTCTTGTAGGTAATTTCACACCCTTTCGTTGCACTTTAATAGACCAGTGTATTTCACCCCATTTGACAGCATATTCTGGTACTAAAAATGAATACTATACCCATTGCACACAAACCTGGCCCAAAATCTTGCCCTTTTGCGGTTAAGTCACATCATTGCACTTCCATGTGTATTGCATCCCATTTGACTGCATATTCTAGTACTAAAAATGAAAACTGTAACCATTTCACTCAAACTTGGCTCAAAATTTTGCCCTTTTGCAGTTAATTAAATACATCCTTTCATTGCACTTCAATAAAGTGTATTGCACCCCATGTAACAGCATATTCTACTACTAAAACTGAAAACTATACTCATTTCACTCAGATTTTGCCCTTTTGCAGTTTGTTTCACATCCTTGTCATTGCACTTAATAAAACTCGTGTTACGCCCCGTTTGACATTGTTCGCTCTAGCTGTGGAAGTTCGGTGTCTGTAATGTCCATGAAATCTGATGTCCAGTCTGTAGAGGTACGTTTGAGGTTTAACTGGTACTGATAGCATTAATTTTGTGCTAATACCTTCCCCATGAGTTTTCCCATTTATTTTTTACCTTCAAATTATCTATCACGATGTCAGTCCCATGAGGGGTAGTCGTTTTGAGTTATACGAGGGGCACAGACCCTACCCCAGCCCACTTAACTCGTAGGGGACGCATAAACTAATGTATTGTATTCAGCTTAGACTGGATAGGTTAGTTATAAAACCCCACTACCAGAAATGGCCATATAAATCAATATAGTAGCAAAGTTCATATAGGTGATTTAAGCTCCCAAACATTTTCCTCAGCAGTTTGGTTTATTCTTTGGTAAAACCTTCTCTAAGTAATTCTGCCTATTTTTTTAATGTCCTTGCTATATAATTACTGCCACTGTTGTCATACTTTGCATAAATATTTTGCAAAACTATATTAATTGGCTCCCTAACCTTTTTCATAAACAGTTTTTACTCCTTGCCATATAAATCCTGCCAATATTGCCATACCCTGCATAAGTAACCTCCAGAAAAATATTAAAAACTCCTAAACACATTTTTTTTTTATGTCCTGTTGTATAAATCCTTCCAAATTTGCCATACTCTACATAAATAACTTATAAAAGGATATGAATCAGTCATAACAGCAAATAAATCACTGAGGGAAAGGTGTTGGGGAGCTTCCTCAGCTGAGATTACCTGTTCACATTAGTTTGCTACCTTGAACAGGGAAGCTAAATTATAGATGCCTAGACTATATCAGAAATAACTACATGTTCAGGGATTTTATGGGGTTAGCAGTTATAAATGCTCGTAATTACTGTACAAGCGGGTGCTGTTGTACAATTGGGATGATTCGTTGTTCGTAGACAGACTGGAGAAAAAGCAATGTGGGACGTCGTGTGCATTGACGTGTTCCTCATGGCCTCCCCAGCATATAATTGGGATTAAATGGGGGCTGATTGGGTAGTGGATACTCTTACAGTGGATTGAGGGAAAAACAGTACTGTATAGTGAAGCTTATTGTTCTTAAGGGAAAAGAGTAAGGTTAACTGACCCTACTGGCATCACCAAATCTGAACCACAATTGTCCATTCTTGTATCATTGGCTTCTTGTAGCGAGTGTTCGTATAACGGCACTCGCCTGTATTCAGTTATCACACCAGTTTTACCTCTAAGTCTGTGAAGGGATGTCCCACTTGAGGTTAGGGAATGCTTAAGAGATAACTGCATCTTTCATTTAAATATGCTTACCTGTCAATACTTACCTATTAATTGGGAGTAAGGTTCCACATGTCATTGACCATCCTTACTCGTTTGTCGTTCGTATCATTAATAAAAGCTCCAACATGCTTGTCGGTCTTGGTCACCTAACGGCGGCTGTCCTTGCTGCTCAATCTCTGGCAGCCTCCCCATTCAGTCTGTTACCCCTGAGGTCACTGACTTCGTCCCAGCTTTTTGCCTTACACAACCCTACCCCATATGTTCAAACTTCACCATCCTCTATCCTTACCACACACCCAAATGTCAGCTATAAGAAGAATATAGTTACAGAATACTGCTCTTCAGACTGTTGGTAGATTTACTTTATAGTTAGATCAGGTTTCCATTTAGCAAGTTCATTGGGGGTTTAGAACAACTTGATTAACCAGTCTGGCCAAGTAGACCATCAACAGGCTAGTAAATAACCCTGCATGGCTGTTGCATGCAGTGATATAATGTTCCTTTGTTGTGGTGTCTCATAAGAGGCACAGGGAAAAGTGTTTTGGTTCCTGGATGGATGCCATATTGGTCTCCCAAGTTAACATGGGCACCATACCAGGCTACACACCCTAAAATGGTTATATGGTTACCACCCAGCATTGGTATCCTGGGTTACAGGGAATCATTAGGTAGAGCCACCTGAAATAGAAAGTAATGACGGACAATAGTGGGAGAAGTAGGAAGGCAAAAGGGGATGGAAGGAGGCAACAATATAATTTAGCTATCAGAATTTAGAAACATTTTCTGGTTAGGGCCAGTGTGCTTAGTATTTAACATCCAGAGCAAGGTTAGTAATAGTTTGGAAACTAAATTGTATTTCTGATAGCATAAAAATAGGTGGCTGACAGTGATTACTATATTCCAGTGTTCAAGACCACAAGTATGTCAAGACACAACCACCAGCCAAGACCACCACCACTACCATGGCCAGTGTCTTTGGTCCGGGGAGGCGTCATCCGTCTACTAAAAAGGTGAGGACGCTCAGGGTTTTGTCATGAATCTTAGCTCAGTTAGGTCCTCCCACTTGCTGCCAAAACGTGCTTGAAAAGGTGTTACGTAAACCACTTGATTAATTTCTGGTATAAAAAAATATTGGTCTTAAATTGTTCATTGTACTTATCAAAGCAAAATTAACTGTAGCTCCTTCTCATGAGCTATTCAAAAGTCAGCTAAAAATCCATGAATTATGAGGGTGCATTCAAGTCCCATTGATGCTGATAGTCCCAGTGGCATAAGTGCAATCAAAATTACATTATTTCCCAGGACTTCTGTCTCATGGATAAGGATTGAGTCTTATACAAATGGGGGGGATATCTTGGTGTTTGAATTTTACAAGTTTTATATTAGTGTCAACCTTAGACTACCACAACTTTGCCAGTTTGTGACAGTGTGAGGGAGCTTCACTGTAAGTCTGCCAAGCTGCAGTGGCCATTAATATTCAACTATACTTTTTTCATTGTATAGTATCTTGGCTTAAAATTAGTGTCCATCTTTAATGCTTAGCTGTAGGTATATGCACTATAATTGGTTAATTTTCATCTGAGAACTGGGCACTTATCAAACCGAATAAATCGTGGTTCCATGAAATGAGTGTAATTGAGGTGGGAATCAGTCTCCTTGGTTACTGGTCATATCCATCCACCAGTCTGACCTAACTTGTCCATAAGAGCTAATAAGGGTTGTGGATCATTCTCAGATGAAAATTTACCATCTATAGAATACACTTTAAGTACTGTGGAAAAGATGTAGAGCCACAGTAGTCTTTCTGCTGTTGAGCTATGTGAAGTAAGTTGCAGTGTGACAAATCTTGGCAGAGGTAGAGAATGGACAAGCTAACGTGGATATAAACAGTGGGCATGACATCTAAAACCCAGGCGTCGATTGTAGCACTAGTTGAATAGGGCAGTACTCCCGTGGTGGATGGCAAGCTGGTGGTAGGGAAAGCCAGAGCCCCCGTTTCACTCTCATCCTCCCCGAAATGTTCCCCCCCAAACTTAACCTACAGCTGTTAAAGTCCAACTGTTAGATTTTTTATGATTGGAGGATGCCTGTAATCTGGTGTATGGATTTTTTTTCCTTTTCTTCATTTTCCTTCCTGTTCTGTTAAAATATATGAAGCTTGATGAAATAAAACTTGGCATAACCCTTTTTGAGGCTGTGTGTAAGACTAGGCTACTATAGTTCACCACTTCCAAATTTCCTCCTTAAAGACTAGGAGCCGTATTCTCGTCAGTTAAAGAAGCTCCCTGACATTTTTTACCAAGATATACGTGTTACACCTTGCTGTCCATCCATCCAATATTGCTGTACTTTATAAATTGTGCTTATCTCAAAGGCTTTCGATTGGGTCTGGCATCCATCTCTAATTCCCAAACTACCCTCTTGTGGTTTGTCCTATCTGTGCCTTCATCCCTAGCTTCCTTTCTGGTCATTCTGTAGCTGCTGTTGGTGACTGCTACCGTTCATCTGGAGCTGTCAGTTATGGTGTTCCTCATGGCTCTGTCCTGTCATCAGCTCTTCCTTCTATTCTTCAGTCCCCTAAGCTGTACATCTAAACCTATTCACTCATACGCTGATGACTCCACCCTGCGTCTTCCTATCCACTTCATGCATTGTCCGCCTTAGCAGTAACTTCAACGAGGAAATGAGGCTTTGGCACACTTGGATCATCTCTGACAGGGTTAAAAGTGTTATTTTTAATGCACCTGAAACAGTTCTGACATCTTGACGCATCAAAATCTTCCAACAGAAGTATCCTTTGATTCAAGGGTCAGCATTTATGTTTGATGAATGCCCTGTGTCGAGCTTGCAGCATTGCCATAACTCTGGCCAGTAAGAACTACTGTACCATAAAACCTCCATAAGTCGGAACCCTTATAGTCGGGATTACACATGTCTGCATGGCATATATTTGTTGAAAATAATTTAAATATCTCGGAATTGTTATAACAGTCTCGAAAAAAACTCCATAAAGTTTTAAAATGTCTAATGGAAACCCAGTCTTGGCATAACACGTTAGGTTCATCATGTTTTAGTCTGAGGGCCCGTTTCGGTCGAACCTCTGCCATCACCCGCGTCTGTATATAAGTGTAAGGAAGTGCAGTTGTGATAAAATGTTGTGCAGAAGCAATCATGCGCCTTCCTAACTCTTCTATATCCTACCAAAAGGCGCTCTTAATGCCCTTCTGTAAACATGGTAAATGATTTTTTTTTGCTGGTTAGTCAGGAGCCTCGTACTTTCTGTAAGTCAGAATTTCAGTGAAGTTGGAATGCCCACAGCCCGTTATTTTGACTTGGAGGTTTTACTGTACTTGGTTTATTGGTTATATTTATCGTGACACACCTACAGGGCAAACAGTAAAACTTATAATTCTATTCATGATCCCCACCCTTCTGATCTGGTAGGGTAAGTGTGGTAAAAAAAAAAAAAATCAGTTTATATACTTAGTTAAATTCAAGCTGGCAGATTGGGTTGAGGAATTAACCTTAATAGAGAGGTTGGGTGGGTTGGTGTTGCTTTGTATTGAATAGTTTGGAAGGCAGTGGGCCAAAATTACTCTCTCATTTTCTAGGTACTGTATGAGTTGTGTTCATAGTAACTACTGAAAGCCAAATGGGTCTTGTTACCCCCAGAAAACTTTAAATTAACTTCCAGCACGGTAGTTTACCCCAGATTCCCGGCATCTGATTTTTAATGATATCCTAGTCCTGCATGAGGGATTTTATTCGTTGAGGATTTCTCTTAGGAAGGTCAAATTACCTTTCTTATAAAATCTGCATGAGAGATTAGGTCTGCTAAGCCAATTTCATGCCTTCTTTATCCCTGCATTCTATACTGGGGTTTTATTCGCCCATGTGTCAAGTTCAGCTCATGTAGGGAGGCTCCCCACATAAAGCCTTTTTCAGCAGGGTGGAGTAGAGGCTTTTTGTCTTAATTCTCCTCCTCTTGCTGGCTTTTCATCTCATTACTGCACCTCTTGCTGGCATTTTCTCATTAACTCTCCTCTTGCTCTGGCTTTTCATCTCATTAACACTTACTACCCTTCAGCCTGTTTCTTTGCTGCACTGTTGCATCTTATTATATTGCTACGTCATTGGTCACTGCTCTTCTGAACTGCCTGTATGCATCCGTTCTCGAACATGGTGGGCGTGTAGCACGTCTAGCAGCAAACTTTCGTCCCTTTTCAGTCACTCTATAACTTGAATGTAAGAGTTAACTATTAATACCAGTCCTTGTATGCAACAGGCCAACTCTACAACTGTCCTCTGTATTTCCCCCTGCCTGTCTTCCTCAGTATTTCCCCCTGCCTGTCTTCCTCTGGTTTTCCCTCTGCTTATGACCTCATCTTTTAAACTGTGTACAGTATCAAGGCATCCCAAAATGAAGAGATCGAATTTGTGCATTGCTTTATTTTTTTCTAGAGGGAACAAACTTGCTGGCTTTGGGCCTTCGATTCCCTCCTTGCATATTATTTCGTTCATCATCCAATCCTACGTTGCCCCATGGGGAGCATAGGAGCTGTCAGGGAAAAATAATAGTAGTAATAATAACCAGCCATATCCGAAAGTAAATAAAAGATGTTTGGGATCCTTACTGACGAGAATACGAGCTTAGATGTTTGAGTCAAGGCTAGTGTCTTGAATCCTTAAGGGTGAACCATTTTTATAAACATTAAGTGTTCTAGTAATTCAAATGATGTGGGTTTAAGGTGTATGGTTGTGGGATTAGTGTAGGTGGTTTGGAATGGTGTGTATGGAATTTAATGGTATTTTTAGTAGTAGGTTTGGGGGTGTGGTATGTTCTGGTGTTTTAGTTATAGGTATTTTTTTAATCTGGTATAGGGTATTTCCTGGTTTTAATCATTCTGTGTAGGGTATATATGGATTGTCACTTTTACATTTGGTTTGTTAGCTGCTCTGTAATGAATGACTGAAGTCTTAAATCATAAAGGTAAATTCTGCCTTGTTTGTAAAGAGGTAAATTCTGCATTATTCATTTACAGATAAATTCTGGCCCATTTGTAAAAGTTTAATTCTGTCTTGTTCATTGAGATAAATTCTACCTTGTTTGTGAAGAGTTCAATGTTGCAGTGCTTGTTGTCATTTCACTCAATTAATCTTGTGTTACCCCATGAGTGTAGGAGCCCAGGCTAGGCAAGTGGGTCCTGACATTTGAGTGACCAGCCTCTCATCCCTGAGTGGCATTACTCTGAGCAATAAACCCCAACCATCCCTTAGGCATAAACCTGTACTGGCTTAATCCGATTGGAGCGCTTTAATTGTCCACTAAACCACCAGGCATTATAATTTGGTTGTATGGTTACCACCCAGTGTAGTAAATGGGTTCCTGATGTACAGGAGACTATCTGGCTAGTACTCAGTGCAGTCACCTGTAGAAAGAAGGAAGAGCAAAGTATGGAAGTTAGACAGAAGAGGAAGGAAGGGAAGAAAGTACAGGCATCTGGGAGTAGCATTACACAGTGAGGGGATGGTGAATGCCCCATAGATAAATATTATGTTCAAAGAGGTCGGTTTTGCTGTTTGTAAAGGTCAGTGTTGTTTAGATCAGTTTTATGATGTTTGAAGGTAACTATGGCTAAAACTTGCTTGCATTCCTCGTAACTAGGTAAATATTATACTGTAAAGGCAACTTTTGGTCATGAAGGTTCATTTTGCCAGTGCAGGTTTATATCCAAGGGATGGTTGGGGTTGATCGCTCATGTAATGCCACTCAGGGATTAGTGAGGCTGGTCACTCATCTTATATGTCGGGACCAAGTGCCTAGCCCCAGGCTCCTATGCTCCTCATGGGGCAATGTAGGACTGGGTGATGGATGGATTTGAAAGGTAAATTTTGGTGTGTGTACTGTATATGGTAGTCAAAGAAATAACCATCTACTCAGCCCAGTTATGTCTAAAGAAAATTTAAAACTGGCAAAGCACATTGAAAATTGTTTCTGCTACAGTGTGTTTTATACGGTTAATTTTTTTTTCGCTATGTATTTGTCAAACTTTGGGAATATACTTTTCCTTTACATTTTCCTGTCTGATGATGATGAACTTTGGTCAGTGGTAAAGGTACGTGTATCGCTGTGTCTCATAAAGGTTTTGCCCAGTTTCTTGAATCACCCTGTTTATTGCGAATGTTTTGTTTTTGCCCAGTGTCTGGTAAATGCCTTTGCCCTAATTATCGTAAATGCATTGGATTTGCCCTGTTCGTAGTATAATGGCACTTCTGCCCTTGTATCAAGTATAATGGCACTTCTGCCCTTGTATCGTATTCTTTGTGAAGACCCCAACACGCTTGCATGCATTGGCATTGGGTATCTCTCCATGTTGCTCAATCTGACAGTCTCCCTTTCGTCCCTTATCCCTGAGATCCCCCCTCCGTGTGCACTTCCGTGCCTCTTGCAGCCCCACCCCAGACGTTCACACTTCTCACTCGCACCCAGTTGTAATTCTCCATCCTTTCAGTATTCCCAAACAGTTGCAATCTACCTTTGTCAAAACATTAGTACATTTGGGTCCCATCTGTCCCTCAACTCGTCATTCGCAATCCTTGGCTCCCCAGGCCTCGTATTCGAGGATGCAGTGCATATCCGTCTAATCATTGTCCATTCTGTATACTTGAACCTACAAATATCCTCTTCATTTACTGCCCAGGTCTCACCACCATACAGGATTACACTTAACACATGCCACATCGAGATCCCATAGCATGAAAGGGAGATCCCTCTGTCAGTAGAAGCAACATCTCCCTGAACGTCTTCAGGGAGATCCCTCTGTCAGTAGAAGCAACATCTCCCTGAACTTCTTCAGGGAGATCCCTCTGTCAGTAGAAGCAACATCTCCCTGAACTTCTTCAGCCACTCCTTACCCTACCCTGAGTTAGCTTCAGCACATAACGTGTCCCCCAAATATTCTTCCACAAGACTCTTTAGCAAAATCAATCCTTTCTCTACAGATTGTATTAGCATGGTCTCCCTGTTCTCCGTAAATGTCTGTTGTGCCTTGTTCTCGTGTCGGCTTTGCTCTGCTCGTCATAAGTGGTGGTTTTGCCCTTTATAGTTTTGGTCTGTTGTAATTGTTGTTGTATTGCTGAGTGCTGTACAGGGGTGATGATAGCAGTGCTGCAACAGTTTTGAGCTGTTTTTAGGGTAGTCTGTAATGATCTAGCAAGGAAAGCTTCTCAACTGGGAGTGAGTGTTGGTTTAAATGAATGTTTCTTGTCCCTTTCTGCAGTTTTGTGGTCATTCCTTGCAGGATGGTGTCTGGATATAGATGAATAGACCTCAAATTTTCATAAGTGCTTAGTTCCATAACCACATTTGAATTCAGTATATTTATTCCCATTTTGCCTTCCTCCCCCAGAACATAGGGCCCAAGACTAGAAGAGAACATGTAAGGGTAGTGATGTTTGCTCCTCATAATGTTGATGTAGCCTCTTGCAGCCTCTTGAACTGTAGTGCATAAGCTGCGGTGCTTAATGAACCGTACCTCCAGGTTTAATTCAGACTGCATAAGTGGGTTCTGAAAGTCATTGCTTGCTGTTTGTTGTAGTGAAGTTAACTCCCTTTCGATCCCCAAAGACCAGTGACTCAGGTTTCGTTCTTGCTACCTTCAGTTTTATACTACTGACTAGTTTGGAATGAGTTTTACAATACAGTAAATTCAGTTATCTTTGCATCTTCTGGCTTATAAGACATGAAATGGCTGAATTTTCCCAGGGAAGTCCAGAAGTTTAAATATGTACCATTTGTCTCACCCAAACACAGCTTCCTGGCAGCTGTACAGTAAGACTATATTACAGGATTACAATAAGTTACACAGTACAAATACAAGGTTTTATAGGGAGTTAGATCCCCTTTGTGGGGTACTACAGCACCACCCATCAGTACGTCTCCTTCAGACACCCTCAGAACCTTTTGATATGCCAGATAATAGACTTTACTGTATATATATAAACCATTCTAGTACATAATTTCCAGAGATGAATAGAATAAGGATAGAGGTAACAGGAATAGTGTAGACTGAGGTAATTGGTCATTCATATTTAAACTGTAATCACCCTCCCACCCCAAAGCATGAGTTTAACTGTAACCTCCTCCTGCAATTTCTAAACCTGTAACCCTCCCACCCATAGACTATTTACTATGGTCCTCATCCTCAGACACTAATACCTTTTTTTTTTCTGCTTTTACAGGTGTGTTCTATGAAGTTTGGTTCAAGACTCCCATGTGTAGGCCAGAACAAGTGGCATCTCAAAAATATTGGTGTTACACATTTTCACTTTGACTTAACGTAAAATACCCAAATCTTACTCTTCAATGCTCAACTCTAAACTTTTATGCTAGTTATGAAACTGTTATAAGATCTCATTGTATAGCTTTTATAACCGAGGACGTGCTGTACACAAATATCTTCTGCATATGCCAACCTTAAGAATAGTTTCCAATAAATTATTTGATTATTATAACGTATTTGAGTGCTGGACTGGTTAGGTGAGGTACAGAACAGTACTATATTTTTCGCCTTTACAAGGCTGCATTGTCAAAGATAGCTACCTTGATTTTTGGAAAGGCTGTTTTTATCTCAAATTAATCCTTAAATTATAGTATGTTAAAATATATTGTTGAGGAATCATGACTGTGGATTTTAAGATCGTGTTGTGGAAGAATTTGATTTTGGAATGCAGCAATGTTAGAGATCCCAAGAAATATAGTCTGCCCAGTTTTTAAATGATTGTTGACAAAACTGCTTCATACAAAAGAATGGAAGGACTGTCTTGCGTAAAATCTTATGTCTAGATTGGAAAGTGATTACTAGTCAGTCTTTTAATCTTGTCAGTTTTTAAAACAAATGTCATTGGTAGTTAATACATATTCAGTGCCTCAGTTGAATAAATGGATGTAAAGGAAATTATCTTGTACAAGGGATTTCTTAAGAGCTGGAGGTAGCCCCAGCTCTGTTAAATGGTTTTCAAAGACTTGCAAGATGTTTAATGGAAAGTCTTGAAGGCGAGAAATGTATGTTTCTGTAACCTGCTCATGTCTGTATTAATAGAACTGATGGAGCAAAGATGGTCATTTAATTGAAGTTATTTTGATATTGCTACATGTTACAGTACAATGAATCAAAGGTAATAATCACACTATGTTCTCTGCTTTTACTGATTTTGGTGCTTATCCATCTCTGCCTTATCAGTTTTACAAATATGGCCATTAGCTATTTTTGGGAATTTAATTGCATGAGGCAAGGTATTTTTTACAAAGGCATTCACATGTATATTGGTTAAATCTTGACAATTACATGCATACATTAGTAAATTCCCGATAAATTACTTTCTACAGTGCAAACTCTTAATTAACGGAAAATTCTTGATAAATGCATACATACATTACTAGACTACTGATAAATTCCTTCAATGCAAACTGAAATCCAAAATGCAAGGATGTAAGGGATTAAGTGTTGAAATGAATTAAGGGAATGTAAGCATAAAGTAAGTGCTCTTAACCCGGAAACACTTGAACAAGATCAGTCTTCATTTCTCTGCTTATTGAGTGACAAGTATTTATTGGTGGAAATGGTTACTTGATCTCTGCCTCCTCCTTGATATCTTCCCCCTTCCCACCTTATGTAATTATGGGTGCAGTCCCCTTTGAAAATCATTTGACCCCCATTCATTATTGCAAACATAATTGGCAAATAAGCTGTAATGTCATGGTAAAAACTTAATGCTGTAGGTTAAAGGTGAACAGTAATTTACAACAAGCCTGAGGACAGTGGATAAAATATTAACATATTGCAAGAAGAAATACTGGTGTATAGGAAGTACTTGGAAATAAGTCGGATTTCAGTTTGTAGCATAAAGTTCTGGATTTGATGTTTGAAATAAATTAAGAGAACATAGTTGACAACAAATTTGAATCTTAACCCCTAAAAGACTAGTGTCCACATATATAGTCCTGTCCCCCACACCCCTACCCAGACCATCTGCCACCCATCACCCCCTCCCCCCACCATATCCCACCCGCCGACTCTGCCTGTCCTGAGCATGTCAAAATATTCCGATGCCCGTCTTTTAGGGGTTAATCAGTGTTGAAGGAATGCCTTGCTCCATGTTATTAAATTCATTACAGCCGTCAGTACAGACATCACTTGCTATAATGAGAACGTAGGTAGTCTGAACTAGGTGTTATGATTTGTAAACAAAAATGACTGCATGATATGTTAATTGGGAACCATAAATTAAGAGAAATGAGTTCCTCCCAATGATGGTTTTATGATTGGCAGTCATTTTTGGTCGAGTTGTATTAATGTATATATTTATGCATTGCTGATGTTTGTATTAGCAGCCCTGTTCATCCTCTTTCCTGCCTATGTCTTGGTACTCCTTTACTGCTTGAGTCCCATTTGGTCTGTGAGCAGTATGGGGTATTTTAAGACATAGACAGAATAATGGAGCTCCGGGCCCAGTGCGAGGTATATGGGGCAGGAGCAGGACCTATCTCGATGGTCTGCCATTTTCACCCTTATGGCCCCCTCCTTTGTCATGCTGTGATAATAAAAGAAGTTGATTGAACACTGTCTTTACTATGCCTTATGTCTTACAATTGACTTACCTGTTATAAGTTTTTGTAATGGCCTTCCAGTCTCCTCTTAGTGCTATTTCACTAAGAGGAGACTTTGGAAGGCCATTACAAAAGAACTTAACAGGTAAGTGACTGAAATGGGTAAGAGGGATGACACGTGACAGCAACTTTAAATAAATTGCATCATAACCCTGACCCTGTCAATACACCTGACAGAGACAAACAGTGGAAAGAGCATCATGAGACATACAATGGAAAGCATCATACAAACAAACAGCATCATAAACGAGATAAAAGGATGCTTCTCTAAAACTTTGTTTATGGAAGATCAGAAGAGGTGGGGCATCATTAAAAGCAGGAAGATAAGGGCATCATAAAAAACGGGAAGACACAAGGGCATCATAAAAAACGGGAAGACACAAGGGCATCATAAAAAAACGGGAAGACACAAGGGCATCATAAAAAACGGGAAGACAACAAGGCACCATAAAAAACGGGAAGACAAAGAGCATCATCAGTGAGATGAATGGATGCTTCTCTAAAACTTAGTATTTTTTTCTGAAGCTCACATCACACCAATGGACAAAACAAAGGGCATCATACATCTGACAAGCAAGGCAAAGCATCATACATCTGACAAGCAAGGCAAAGCATCATACATCTGACAAGCAAGGCAAAGCAAAGCATCAAGAATGAGATGAATAAATGCTTCTCTAAAACTTAGTTTTTAGAAGCTCAGCAAAACAAAGCAATCATAAACGAGAAGCAAGGCAAAGAGTATCATCACTGAGATGAAAGGCTGCTTCTCTAAAACTTTGTTTTGGGAAGCTAAATTCAACCCACCAAAGGCAAAAAGAATCACAGTTGAGATGAAAGGATGCTTCTCTGAAACTTAGTTTCTGGAAGCTCAACTAAAACCAAAGGAAGGAAAGCAGGAAGTATGGCTGACTTGCAACCCTGAGATGAAAAGAAGCTTCCCTATAAGAGTTTCTGACACTCAAATCCTACACCATAACAAAGGGAGTAAAGAAATAAACACTGTAAACCCACAATTCTTTGATGTGGGAGTCTTCCTGAATAATTTCTGGCTGCTAAACCCTGACTCAAACTAAAGAGGTAACACCAATCATGTATAGTATAGGACAAGAGACAGCACTGGGTAGGTGAGGCAGGGTAGGAGGGGGTGGCAGGTGAGGCAGGGTAGGAGGGGGGTGGCTGGTGAGGCAGGGTAGGAGGGGGGTGGCTGGTGAGGCTCGGTAGGAGGGAGGAGGCAGGTTAGGAGGGGGGTGGCTGGTGAGGCACGGTAGGAAAGGGGTGGCAGGTGAGGCAGGGTAGGAGGGGGGTGGCAGGTGAGGCAGGGTAGGAGGGGGGTGGCAGGTGAGGCAGGGTAGGAGGGGGGTGGCAGGTGAGGCAGGGTAGGAGGGGGGTGGCAAGTGAGGCAGGGTAGGAGGTGGGTGGCAAGTGAGGCAGGGTAGGAGGGGGGTGGCAAGTGAGGCAGGGTAGGAGGGGGGTGGAAGGTGAGGCAGGGTAGGAGGGGGGTGGCAAGTGAGGCAGGGTAGGAGGGGGGTGGTTGGGTGGAGATATGCTGGTATGGAGATGGTGATATTATGGTGCTGATAATGGCTGTATGGTGGTGGTGGTGGTTGTTGCAGTGGTGTTCGTATCATTAATGTTAAATTCATACGTTACTTATCCATTTTACATAATATCTCTATGGCAAGACACGCAGGACATTCGTTATTGTGTAATCGGCTTGTTTTCATCTGACGGATGTAGTCCACTCGTACAAGCTGAATATGAAGCCGTGGCTGCATGACACTGGATGAGCCTCAGTTGTAAGGCATACGTTTCCTTAGTTATGGCACTGATTAAATCATTCACTCACTTGAAGCAGTGCTGCCTACTTCCACCTTAGGTAACTCAATGCTGAGTAACAAACATGTAACCCAGGAAACCATTTACAATCCTGGGTGATAACCATATAACTAAATAACATGGTGATGTGGAGACTACTATGGTGCCCGTGTTAACTAGCTGGTGAGATCTACACACATGTGGCATCCATCCAGGCACTAAACTTCTACACACTTCCCCACACCCCACAGAGGCGAGGTGCTGCCCACTAGATGGGAACACCGGTTTACTGCACAGGATGGCCCAGCAGGGGTGATTATTGGCCTGTGTCTGCTCAGCCACACACCCTGGACTGATTAACTTCTACTATTATCCTAATCAAATCAATCCTCCAACCTAGAGTCACATGGCCATCAACAGGGCTCAAAGAGTTAGGGACGTCAGCTGAAAACAGGCAGACTATTGCAGCACGTCACACCAGGCTGTCATCAGATTTTATGACCAACTTTTGTATCTTTTAACAATAACGTATTTTATCATCATAATCATCCAATCAAAAATAACAAAAAAACAATATCTTTCTGAATTTACTAGTTTCCTATATTTCTACAGTATCAATGAACGTTAAGAAAAAAAAAAAAAAAATGGTAGGTCTGTGGCATGGTGGTGGTGCTGTGATGTTATGATTGTGTAGGTGGATATCTTAATGGTGGTGGTATGGTGTGATGGTATGGCAGTTATAATGATGGTGGTGGTATGCTGTGATGCTATGACAGTTGTATGGTGGTAGTGGTGCATATGACCTAATTGTAGGGGTGGGGGGGGTCACATCAGGGGCATGGGTGTAGATGCCAATGAACAAACAACCACTGTCACTTCCCACACCTCGCTGGGAGGAGGAGGTGAATCCCAAGCACACTGCCAAGAGGCCCACACAGCTGCTCTTATCACTGGTAAGTAATCACTAATGGGAAGTGCTCCAGCAGGAGGAGCTTTTATATAATTTCCCATACCAAGGGATGGGAAGAATTGAAATGCTCATGGGCAGGCAGGACTCTCCTGGAATTCTTACCCTTAGGGGTTCAGATAAGGTGGAAGGCCATCAGAAATGCTGGCTGACAGTTCAGCAGTAAAAACAGAAACGAAGGTGGGATAGCTGCCTCTCCAGCTAAAAGCTGCAAAAACTACCCTCACACCCAATGGGATCATCACTGGTGAAAACTGAAACAGACTCAGTATGTTAGGCAGCATGAGGTAAAAACTGGGTGTGAATCACCAAATCCGATGCCCCTGCCTTAGAGGCCATGACATACATACCGGCAATACCTGACCTGGTAACAGCCAGGGTGGAACCATGTGTGTCCCCAGCACAGGCCTGGTAAGATGTGGTGACCATCACCGACTCAATGCAGTGCTGCCTACTGATTCCTTCACTTTTATCATTCCTTTTCTGCATCTGCCCTCCTCTCTTCTTATTTCTCCCCTTCCTCTTGTCACTTATTACTCTTCTTTCCAATTCAGGTGGCTCTACACTAAATGATAAGCCTCATGGTTTCCTGTAACCCAGGAAACCATATGCAGTGCTGGGTGGTAACCATATAACCAAACACAGATGATGGGGAGCCTACTATGGTGCCCGTTAACTGGGTGGCAACACTAATGCAGCATCCATCCAGGAACCAAACATCCACACTTTTCCCTATGCCCTGCACAATGTGGTGAGCAGCTGTCAACCAAATGGGAACATCAGTTCACTGCACGAGATGGCCCTGCAGGGGTGACTGCTTGCCTGCAGCTGATGGGTCTGCTTGGCCACACAGACTGGGGTTACTCAACAACAACACAGGAGACTAAGGTCAGTCAAGATTTCCTCTGCCCTATAACTAAAGGCTGTGGAAATTGGTCATAAAATGGGTCTTGGCCAAAACTAAAAATAAAGTCATTTGTTACAGGGTCCCATGAAGCCTCTGGACTGGCACCAGGACCTCATAACATGAGACTGACATCATAGCTTCAGCCTCATTACCCTCACATCCACAAGCAGGCATAGCACTCAGGTGGGAAATCCTCCCGTGGCCAAATGATGACCTGCATAGTACAGAGTCCTTGGTGCAGAACTGGACAAGGGTGGCTGGAGAATTCACCTTATAACCATATAGCTTGGACCAACCCTGGTGAGGTGCTGTCTATCACACAAGAGGCCCACATCCCTACACAATACTTTATCTGCAGGGCGGCCCAATGGAAGTAGTTGCTGACCTGTGATTGTCAGGTCTGCTTGGACTGACAAACTGCGGCAATGCAACACCACCAACAACAACCTGGATAAAACCAAAGCTTGATGGAGCTGTGGCAGGGTACGTACGTCAGCACCACATATCGTACGCGCCAAAACCTTTAAAATGTTCAAAACCTTCAGGCGAGAAGACTTCACCTGCTTTAGATGTACAACCAGGTAAGATGAGGCAACACTATACTCAAAACAGTCCAAGGTAACCCATCCATCTAAGTGTATGGGGGAGAGAACTCACATCCCACACGTATGACTGTAGTGGTGGTGGTGGTGTGTGATGGTATGGTGGTGGTATGGTGATTGCGGTATGGAGGAGGAGGAGGAGGAGGTGAAGGGGATGGGTGGGGAGGGAAGGGGGTAGGATGAGGAGGGGTGAAGGAGGGTGAGAGAGAATGAAACAAATGGAAGAAGGAGAGAAGTAGAGGAAAGTGGGAGAAGAAAGACAACAAAAGGACAAAAGACCAACACAACAAAACCAAAATCTTCACAATAAACAGACCAAAACACACACACACACACACACACACACACACACACACACACAGACAAATAAAGTTAATATACCCTATCTAAACACGGCATCAATTAAAATAAAGTTAATATACCCTATCTAAACACGGCATCAATTAAAATAAAGTTAATACCCTATCTAAACACACCATCAATTAAAATAAAGTTAATACACCCTATCTAAACACAGCATCAATTAAAATAAAGTTAATATACCCTATCTAAACACAGCATCAATTAAAATAAAGTTAATATACCCTATCTAAACACAGCATCAATTAAAATAAAGTTAAAATACCCTATCTAAACACGGCATCAATTAAAATAAAGTTAATATACCCTATCTAAACACGGCATCAATTACCGAGAATGGGGATTGCCTCATTTTCCATTTCATTCAAGTCAATTCTCATCAATATTCTCAACAATTATTCTTGAACTAGTTTGAATTATTTGTGTACGGTACAATCCCAACTTTATCATTTATACAACTTTTTATTATTTAGTCTCAAAAAATATTCTTGAACTTGTTTGAATTAATTGTGTGCATTCTCAACTTTATTTTTAATTTTTATATTATATTTATTGACATGTGTTACTCAGACTTTAAACATTTCAAATTAACTGAAGCCAACCTTTGTTTATACTTTTAGAAGACTGTCGTTTTTTAAATTCAAACTGGCACTATCCTGGAACTCCATCTTGATATAAATTGAACCTGAACTACATTAACAGTAATTGTATTGACTCCAAACTAAAAAAATATACACTATTACATCTTTATACTGTTTCTGAATTATTGCATAGGCAAAGGATAATTTTTTGGGTACACAGTATATGAGAATCGAGGTCCCACATCTCGATAAAGCACCCTGGCTAATTTACAAACACGTGAAAATAAAACACAAATATCGTATCACATGGGGTACAATAATTTAAACAGTATCTACAGTCAAACTTCCTTGATCATGGTTTACTGGGCCATTAAACTGCCACCCTAACCTCTCAGATCATGGTTAATTGCTCCACTTAACTGCCGCAACTACACACTAACGAGCGGCTTGCACGTGTCAGCCTTGGTCACCTAACGGAAGCTTTCCACACTGCCCGATCTTTGGCAGTCTCTTTATTCAGTCCCTTATCCCTCGTCCCAGGTCTTCTACGGTCTGCCCCTCGTAACCCTACCCCTGACGCCCACACTTCTCACTTTCCACACATTATTTAAAACCACGTGGTGTATCAACTGCTAATGTTCCTTACAATTCTGAAACTGGGATCTATTATTTTTAGTTGTTTTCTCAGCACCTTCACAACAAGGAGGGGCACTATTCCTAAAGATTCCTTTGATTTTCCTCATACCCTAAACCACAATTACAATTACTTTAAGATTATACTGTAGGTACTGAATTTCTTACAAGACTAGGATCAAGGTGGTAAGTGGTATTAACCATCATCCACTCAAATGACGTAGTGCTGCCTACTTCGCCCTCCACCTTTATCATTCTTTTTCTGTGTTTCTCCTCCTCTCTTCCTATTTCTCCCATCTTTCCTGTAACTTTCTATTACCTTCTTTCCTTTACAGGTGCTTCTACACTGAGTGACAAGCCTAATGATTTCCTGTAAGACAAGAAACCATTCATAACGTTGGGTGGTAACCATATAACCAACCCATACGTGTCATGAAGTGGGTTGGCGGAGGGTTACTGCCCCTCTCCGTAAAATCACTAACTCAAGGACAAACAGCCGCCCCTCACAGGATGAAGGCATTAGGCTAAAGAAAGACTAAAATAAAGAAATAAAGCAATAATGAACGCGCTTTGATTTCCCTCAACTTTCCTCACACCCTAACCTCACGTACGATGATTTTACGACTATATTGACAGTACTGGATTTTATTTTTTAATGGGACTAAGCTCAAGAAATAACGCAATAACCCAACCAGCCATCAACGAGGTTCAACTATAAGACACTCACTTCAACTTGGCCTAAAATTATCATCCTTCCAGCTTGATTACTGATACGCACATTAACACTCAAGATGCTAGTCACGAATAAGTGCCACAGAAAGGATGTAGAGCCATAGCATTGTCTGAGTTTAGAGTAAGTGCTATGGAAAGGATGTAGAGCCACAGTATATATATATATTTTTTATTTATTTATTTTTTCTTTTATGCACGAAAGAAGGTACCAAAGGCCAGGAGCCCGCACACCGTTCCTTCCAAGAAAAAACAAAAACAACACAAAAGAGAGCCAAATTCAAGATCCAATATTGTCTACGTGCTATGGAGAGGATGTAGAGCCATAGTATTGTCCTGTCAGTGAGATAAGACAAATAGGCAGGAAAAAGGATGACAATTGGCCAAGTTAAAGTGGATGACTAAAAAAGAATTGTCCTCATCATGAGAGGGGTACTCACACTTTCTGTAGTAGTAGTAGTGGTAGTAGTAGTAGGGATCACACCTGCAGTAGTAGTAGTAGTAGTAACACCAGTAGTACCAGCGAACACATTTCCACAGTAGTCGAGATAAACTAATACCAGTTACCACTATGCACACTATCTTTCCCAGTCACAGTACAGTAATACCGGCAGTCTGGCAGGTAGCACAAAGCACATACGTGGGGGAGGGGTAATGTCTGCGAGTTCATGATTCCAGGGGCTTCACTACTAAGAGGATGAGTGTGTGGCCCATTTTCACTAGGTATATTCTTGATTATTTCTCACTTCTTACTAACGTCTTTCTTTTTCCTTGCTTTCTGTACCTTACTTCACTTCACTTCACCTGTGGGAGGAAAAAAGAATGATAAGATGATGAACATGAATAATAATAAATAATAATAACAATAAAAATAATAACTGGTAATAATAATAAGAGTAACAGCAATAATATATAATAATAATAGTAATAATAATAATAATAATAATAATAATAACAGTCCATCCAACCATCATCTAATCCTGTGATGCCCCATGAGGAGCGTAGGAGCCCGGGGCTAGGCAGTTGGTCCTGACATTTATGATGAGAGTGACCAGCCTCACCCATCCCTGAGTGGCATTACATGAGCAATCAACCCCAGCCATCCCTTGGATATAAACCTTCACCGGCTCAATCCGATTGGAGCGCCGTAATTACCCACTAAACCACCAGGCGCCATAATCTGGTTATATGGTTACCACCCAGCATAGTAAATGGTTTCCTGGTGTACAGGAAACCATTTGGCTTGTCACTCAGTGTAGAGTTACCCACAGGCAGAAGGAAGAGGAAAGAATGAAGGAAAGAAAGACAAGAGAGAATGTAAAGTCACTCGTAGGCAGAAAGACGAGGAAAGAACGAAGGAAAGAAAGGCAGAAGAGGAAAGGAAGGGAGAAAAGGGCAGACATCTAAAGCAGCACTACATCGAGTCAGTGGATGGTGAGTGCCCCCACCTACCACAAATAATAATTACAATAATAACATCTGTCTATCTATCTATCTATTGCATGATGCCTTTATCCTGTAGGGGGTGGCCACAAAAAAATCACCTCCATGTCGCCCTGTCCCTTGCCATTTCACTGCCCTGCTCCCAGCCCACACACCCCTCCCTCATATACTTCTCCACTCCAGCCCTCCACCTCATCCTTGGCCTCCCCCTCCCTCTCCCCCCCTTCCATCTCACTCACATGCACTCTCTTCAGTCTCTCACTCTCCATCCTCTCCACATGGCCAAACCACCTCAATGTGTTTCTCCTAACGCTTCCTATCACATCCACATCCACACCACAACACTCCTTCACTTCCTCATTTGCCAGTCTGTCTCTCCATGTGACTCCATATGCTCCTCTCAAGTAACTCATTTCCACTGCTCTCACTCTTGACTTCTGTCCCTCCAAGCTTCACTTCCATACATTGGAGTTGGTATCACAATACTGTCATGTAGTAACTTTTTCACTTCCATGCTTACTTCCCTGTTTCTTAGCACAGCTTCAAAGAACAGTAACCTTTCTTCCTCGTTGTACCCTTTCAAGCACTTCACCCTCTAAACTTCCATCTGTACTCATCACACTAACATTGTACTTAAATTCACTCACATTTTCCATTTCCTCACCATCCAACCTCACTGTACATTCATTGACTTCATTTTTCTCAAAGACCATAACTTTACTCTTCCCTACATTCACCCTTATATTCTGTTTCTTACACACTCTCCCAAACTCTTCCAGCAAGCCTTGCAGCTCCCCTTTGTCTTCACGTAACAACACAGTATCATCTGCAAACAACAGTACAGGGAGTTTCCACACACTGCCCTCTCTCATTACTATAATAATAACAATAATATAATAATGATAATAACAGTAAGCACAAATTACCACTTAGCATATAACTAATATTATTAATTCAGCAAAGATATCAAATTAATATCATAAATACAAATAGACTATAATAACAATAATAAATCACTCTCATCTTAAATTCACTCTCATCTTAAATCCCAGGACCAACTTGCCTGGCCCTGGGCTCCTACTCCTTATGGGGCAATGCAGGATTAGACAATGGATGGATAATAATAATAATAATAATAATAATAATAATAGTGGTAGCTAAACACAAATTATCACTGAACATACGGTATAACCAATAATATTAATTCAGTAAAAGTATCAAATTAATATCATAAATACAAATAGACTATAATAATAATATTCTTTCTTTCCTCCTCCTCCTGCCTATTGGGTGACTTTACATTCTCTCTTGTCTTTCTTTCCTTCATTCTTTCCTCTTCATTTTGCCTATGGGTGACTCTACACTGAGTGACAAGCCAAATGGTTTCCTGTACACCAGGAAACCATTTACTACGCTGGGTGGTAACCATATAACCAAATTATGGTACCTAGTGGTTTAGTGGGTAATTACGGCACTCCAATCTGATTGAGCCGGTGGAGGTTTATATCCAAAGGGTGGTTGGGGTTTATTGCTCACATAATGCCACTCACGGATGAGTGAGACTGGTCACTCTCACCTTATAATTATGTCAGGACCAACTTGCTCAGCCAAGAGCTCCTATGCTCCTCATGGGGCAACACAGGATTGGATTATGGATGGATGGATGGATAATAATAAGAGTAATCACAAACATATAACATATAACCAATACTATAAATTCAGCAAAGGTATTATAATAATATAGATACAAACAGACTATATCATCATCATCTCAACCTCCTTTCCCATCCTAGGGCAGGGTGAGGAGTAGCAATGTCCCTGACCGCCTTGGAGAGAGCTCCAACATACTTGACCTCTTCCTCACAACTAATCCTTCTGCTTACTCTGTTAATCTTTTCTCTCCATTGGGCTCCACCGATCACAACCTTATTACCTTAACCTGTCCTATCGCTCCAGTACGGCCTGCGGACCCTCCAGGGAAACGTCGTCTTTGGCATTTTGGAGCTGCGGACTGGGAGGCCCTCAGGCAGTACTTATTTGATTTTCCCTGGAATGATTATTGCTTCCATGGCCGTGAGCCATCTGAGTGTGCCTTGCGCATTACGGAGGTTATTCTCTCGGGCATGGAAGCATACATTCCTTTCTCATATCCTTTGACTAACGCAAGAAAGCCTTGGTTTAATCACGCTTGTTCTAATGCTGTCCGCAACAAGGAGAGGGCCTACAAAAGGTACCGGAGCCAACCCACCCCTGAATCACATAATCTTTACGTTTCTGCCCGGAATCGTGCTAAGTCTGTTCTTCGCTCTGCTAAAAATAATTTCCATACTAAATGCTCTCAACTCTCCAACTCGAATTCTTCCCACTCCTTCTGGCACCTTGCCAAAAATCTTTCTAACAACTTTACCTCATCATCCTTCCCTCCTCTTTTCTACTCTGATGGTTCTGTAGCTATTTCTTCTACTGATAAAGCAGATCTCTTCGCACAGACTTTCTCCTCCAATTCCACCTTAGACGATTCCGGTGCTGTTCCTCCATCACTTCCCCCCTCTGACTTCCTCATGGCTGACATTAAAATTTCTTCAGTTGATGTATTTTCTGCCATTACTGGCCTCAGTACTAACAAGGCATATGGGCCTGATGGAGTCCCTCCTGTTGTTCTCAAAAACTGTGCTTCTGTACTTACACCCTGCCTAGGCAAACTCTTTCACCTTTGTCTGTCAACTTGTACCTTTCCTTCTTGCTGGAAGTTTGCTCTCATTCAGCCAGTCCCAAAGAAGGGTGACCACTCCCAACCCTCCAACTATCGTCCAATTGCTTAACGTCCTGTATTTCAAAAGTTTTCGAGTCAATTCTTAATAAAAAAATTTTAAGGCATCTTTCCTATCACAACCTTCTTTCCGATCGTCAGTATGGGTTCCGTCAGGGACGCTCCACTGGCGATCTTCTCACCTACCTTTCAGATTCCTGGTCATCCTCCTTTCGGGACTTTGGCGAAAGCTTTGCCATTGCACTTGACATCTCAAAGGCTTTCGATCGAGTCTGGCATAAATCTTTAATTTCCAAACTGCCCTCCTACGGTTTCTATCCTTCTATCTGTACCTTCATCGCTAGCTTCCTTTCTGGTCGTTCTATAGCTGCTGTCGTAGACGGCCATCGTTCTTCTCCTAGATCTATCAACAGTGGTGTTCCTCAGGGCTCTGTCCTATCACCAACTCTCTTCCTTTTATTCATCAATGATCTTCTAAGCTGTACATCTAACCCTATCCACTCATACGCTGATGACTCCACCCTTCACCTTTCCATTCGGTTCCCGCAACGCCCATCTCAACAGTTACTTCAAGAAACAAGGGATGAGGCTATGGCACACCTAATGTCTGACTTGGCTCATATCTCTGACTGGGGTAAATAATATGGTTGTCTTTAATGCTTCTAAGACTCAGTTCTTACACCTATCAACCCGACAAAATCTTCCACAGGTATACCCACTAATGTTTAATAATATTCAGATTAATCCTGCATCATCCTTGAACATGCTTGGGGTTTCATTTACTCGGGACTTATCTTGGAAAGATCATATTACATCTCTTGTAAAATCTGCTTCCAAGAGATTGGGTGTGCTAAGCCGACTCCGCTCATTCTTTACCCCTGCACAATTGTTGACTCTATACAGGGGTTTTATCCGCCCCTGTGTGGAGTACAACTCTCATGTGTGGGGAGGCTCCCCACATACAGCTCTTCTCAATAGGGTGGAGTCAAAGGCTTTTCGTCTCATTAACTCTACTCCTCTTACTGACTCCCTTCAACCTCTGTCTCTTCGCCGCACTGTTGCATCTTTATCTCTTTTCTATCGCTACTTTAATGGTCACTGCTCCTCTGACCTGTCTGCTTGCATTCCTCCACCTCTACAACGGGCGCGTAGCACCCGTCTGGCAGCAAACTCTCATCCCTTTTCTGTCCAACTCTCTAATGCAAGAGTTAACCGTTACTCCCAGTCTTTCATTCATGCAACAGGTCAGCTCTGGAACTGTCTCCCTCTGTCTGTATTTCCTCCTGCCTATGATCTCCAGTCTTTCAAACGCAGTGTGTCCAGGCATCTCAAAATGATCGGATCTTGAATTTGGCTCTCTATTGTATTTTGTTTTTCTCTTGGAGGGAACTGTTACTGCGGGCTCATGGCCTTTGGTTCCTTCTTCCTCGCATTAAAAAAAAAAAAAAAAAAAAGAGAGAGAGAGAGAGAGAGAGACAGCCCAAACCTGCCCAATCCAATGGGCCATGCTTCCATTCACTCATCATTCAAGCCCCCAGAATCCTGGCTCTATCTGATACGCCAAAAACTTTCACCACATTCTGTAGCTTCACATAAACATATCCAATTGGGTCAATCCAGACCCTGGCACGTTCAAGAGGGGTGCCAAACCCCTGATCATACACTTCTCCTCACAACATTCATCCAGCCAGCTCGATCTCGTCAGTCCCCTAGCCTCACCAACTTCCATACCTCTCTTCCACACACACACTCATTCACCATATCTCTCCACCTTCTCCTTGGCCTACCTCGTCTCCTCCTTTCTTCAAATTCGCTCTGATATACCATTATCACCACTCTCTTGCTATCTATTCTCTCCACATGACAATAATAATAACATAGTAAACATAAATTATCACTTAACATATAACCAATAATATTAATTCAGCAAAGGAATCAAATATCATAAATGCAAATAGACTATAACAAGCAATTTTTTTAATCTACTCACTTTATCTATTTATCTTCGGCCAGATGCTTCAACCTCAGAGCAGGTGGCCACGATGAAACTCCCTCCGCTATCGGGCTGCTCTCCCTCCATCCACTTCCTTCATATCACCCTTCCCTCCGCCATCACACTGCCCACCTTCCATCCATCTTCACTCGTATACCTCTCCACCCCATCTCTCTTCACGCCTCTCTCTCCTGCCAGTGTTCTGAAATAGGGGGAAACATAGTATTGTGGGAAAAGAGAGAGAGAGAGAGAGACAGACAGACAGACAGACAGAGAGAGAGAGAGCATATCTTGTTGAGTGATATAACTTGCATATTACACCTAAAATTTTCTCCACAATGTTCGTATCGTTTATAAAGGCCCTAATGTGCTTGCGTGTGTCAGTCTTGGTCACCTAATGGCAGCTCTCCACACTGCTCAATCTCTGGCAGCCTCCCTATTCAGTTCCTCATCCCTGAGGTCACACTCTACGACAGGTGTTTTTCAATCTGGCTCTCCTGTATAGATGTCGACTGTATTCTGTAATAAGGGATACAGGCTGTCCATACGCAATAACCACAGGCGTTCCATAAATCTATCTATCTATCTATTGCCAGACGCTTTAATCCCGTAAGGGGTGGCCACAAACAAATCGCCTCCACGTCGCCCTCTCCCCCGCCATTTCACTGCCCTGCTCCCAGCTCACACACCCCCCTCGCTCATATACCTATCCACTCCATCCCTCCATCTCATCCCTGGCTTCCCCCCCCTCAAACTTACTCACATAGACTATACTCTCCTCTTCAGTCTTTCACTCTCCATTCTCTACACATGATCGTCAAAAATTAGGGCTTAGCACTCCACTTTGCAATTTAAGATTTAAGCAAACAATTTTACATTAACCCCATGAAGTTTGAATTACACTCTGGTGCAATTTTGAAAATCAAAAATGGTTGGGATCAGGCAGTCACAGGCCCGGGTGAGACTACTATTCCTACCTCCTCTACACGGATCATCCTGTGGGGGGTTTAGGCTGCCTCCACCTCCACCTTGCCACGTGGACAGACCATATTCTGACCCTAGCATGGCACGTCTGACACATGAATAAAATTGCTTCCTTGTGACTGATGGGTCTGCTCAGCCACACTGACCAGGGCAGAGCAACAATAATAAAAATGCTACGGAAGACACAGAGGTCATTCCCGCCTCCTGAAGCGGTGTGAGGGCAGGTTCAGACGTCTCAGAGTGGGCAGGGGTTGCCATGTGACATGTCGCTCTCGAAGTGAAAATTTCCCTCATTTTCTGAGGAAGTTTCACCACTTCTTGATAAACTGGACACTGTGATGTCCAAGGCACGCTCTATGGCACAATCACTGAGCCTTTTCTTGCTTTCCTTCAGCAGAAGCTTGGCAGGGGTGGATGAGGCAGCGGGTCCGCCTGAGACGGGGACGGAATCAGACAAGGTGGTTTCTGACGGCATCGCTGCCCACCTGTCAGTCACTGAGAAGACTGAACCATGACTGTGTGGGGTGGCAGGAGTCTCTCCCTACCCTTTGGTGACAAGATCAAATGGAGGCCACTTAAAACTGCGGTGGGATTGCTTCTGCGGTTCCTACCAACACCCAGCAGTAACCAGCCACACCTTTAGTGTCAGTCCCAACCCACAACCAGCGCATGGGGGTTAAGCTGGCCTTACAATGACCAAACATTCCTAAGCCTAACAACACACTGGTAATCACATGGACACACACACACTTATAATAGTTGAAGAAAGGGAGGAGAAATGAGTCACAATGTACTGTCTATACTCCCTCATAACTCTGTAGGCTCCCTGGCTTGCCGACGATGCTGACTCCTTGATGATTCTCTGTCGACCTCCTGCTGACTCCCTGGTGCCTCTCTAGACTTCTTCCTGCCCTCCCTCATGACTCTTGACTTCCTGCTGACTCTAGACTCCCTAATTACTTGACTTCATGATGGCAGGAAGACTGGGACTTCTTCAGGTACAAACAGCCAGGTCCAGTCATGTCCAACTGTAAAGGCAAAATAATATGTGAGAGAGAGAGAGAGAGAGAGTCACAGTTTATGATTTACCTAACAAGAATATGAGACCTGGCACATGTCACGCACTAAACTCTTTTTATTCTAACTCTGACCAAAATTACCATCTGTCTGGCCAATATTACCATCTCTGGCCAAAATTACCATCTGTCTGGCCAAAATTACCATCTCTGGCCAAAATTACCATCTGTCTGGCCAAAATTACCATCTCTGGCCAAAATTACCATCTGTCTGGCCAACATTACCATCTCTGGCCAAAATTACCATCTCTCTGGCCAAAACTACCATCTCTGGCCAAAATTACCATCTCTCTGGCCAACATTACCATCTCTCTACCATCTCTGGCCAAAATTACCATCTCTCTGGCCAAAATAACCATCTCTCTGGCCAAAATTACCATCTCTGGCCAAAATTACCATCTCTCCAGCCAAAACTACCATCTCTCCAGCCAAAACTACCATCTCTCCAGCCAAAACTACCATCTCTCCAGCCAAAACTACCATCTCTCCAGCCAAAACTACCATCTCCAGCCAAAACTACCATCTCCAGCCAAAACTACCATCTCTCCAGCCAAAACTACCATCTCCAGCCAAAACTACCATCTCTCCGGCCAAAATTACCTTTCCAACTAAAATTCTGATTTGTAAAAAACAGAATAATGCAAGGATACAATGCTAGTCACAAAGAAGTGCTATGGCAAGGACGTAGAGCTCTAGTATTACCTATTTTTTGCCACTAGGGGAAATAAACTGCAAAGAAACGCTAAATCTTTGCCAAGTTCAGGTGAAAGAACTATACCTGATGTCTCTGCTGACGTCCTGCCCTGCTGACACTGCTGACCACCTCCTGAGTCCTTGGTGACTTCCTGCTGATTTCCCATTGACTCCAAACTAATTCTCCGCTGACTCCCTGCTGACTCAAAACTTTATTCTCAGCTGACTCCTTGCTGATTTCCTGCTGACTTCCTGCTCCAATTTGATGGCAGGAAGGTTGGGGTAAAAGCAGGTCAGGTCAGCTCCATCTGTGAAGGTAAAATAACAGATCAATTGGTCATATAATTATACTGTTTATTCCTGCGGCCACAAGTTCATTTTATTCTCCTTATAACTGATTTGTTGCCGTGTTGGATTAATTAAGTCTATAATTAACCCCAAACCTCTCTAATTTGAAAAGTTTCACTCAACATGAATAAATGTATATATGTGTGTGTGTGTGTGTGTGTGTGTGTGTGTGTGTGTGTACCCACTGATTGAATAGTTAACAAGACACGTGACTGTCTCTCGAATACTCATAATAAATAAATAAATAAATAAACATAAGAATAAATTAACAAATTAAATAAATCAATATAATTTTAGGGCAGTCCTCCATTCACGTTTCACTGTTTTTTTAAAACTGATACACGAACAGCCGAGATGAAACGTTATATATTTTTCACGCAGATCAATAATTAATCTCATCTACCAAACCTGTGTGGGTGCTGAGGCAAAATGACACTACAGTATAAAAAAACACAAGTATTCTAAAGGGTTGGTGGAGGGTTAGTGTCCCTCCTCGTAAAACAACTAACTCAAAGTCAAATGGCCACCCCTTGCGGGATTATAGCGTCTGGCGGTAGATAGATAGTAGATAGATTCTAAAGGGAAATAAAGATGTGACGAGAGAGAAGTGTATACCTGTACAGTAAGGCGCCAGGCTTCGCAGCATCCATGCTGGTAAAACACACTTTGGCGACAACCAAATATTTCTGTAATTGCACAATCGCAACTAAAAAACACACTTTTGTGTCCTCCAGCACCACAAGTTTCGGATTCTCGCAACAGAGACTCCAGCCCCAACACTCAGTTTCAACCTGTTTCCTGCATGTGTTCAGTGTGTCTGCAAGGTGAATGTTACACTCTTGCATCCCTGATTAGTAACTGACAGAAATATGTCCCCTTGTGTTCCAAGTGAGGCCAGAGGTAGACCGAGTGATAGAGGAATGGTGTAAGAAGGCGTGAACCTGGAACATCAGGCAGTAAAAGAAAGGCCAAGTGTGACAACCACAAGGGGGTGAAAATGCAAATATGATAAAGAGTTAAAAAAATAAAATGGTGGTGGAAATGGAGAAAGGTGCTCATAACTCTGAAATATGCAAAATGTGTAATGTGCCAGAGTCAACTGTGGGTAGTATGAGAAAACAGCTGAGTGATCTAGCCCTTGCAAAGAAGTATTTTGATGCCAGAGGTAGATAAGTGAACACAGTGACTGAGTACAGCTCAATTATGCTAGCAGTTGAATAGGACGACCCAGGATGGCACTAGTGTGTCAGAGTCCGAAATCATGACCAGTTTGGTTAAACTGTTTGGTTAGGCCAGTGGCCCTCGGTGAAAAGATTGACCCCACACAGCTGCCTTGCACCAGACAGACTCACATACCTCCACAACTTATAAACTATCTTTGTACACTTATTAAAAGCTAAACTTGCCACTTCATCATAGTTATTTTACGCTGCAGTCTTAGCAAAGCACTATTAAGCAGTCATATACAGCAAACATTTTTGTGTTTAAAAACTGAATGAAAGGCTTAAGCATTGTGACATCCAGTTTAGTGTGGCAAGGTGTGAGAGGTTGCTATGGTGACCAAGCAAATGCCTCGTCCAACAGGCTAAGTTCACAAATAATTCCGTATTTTACTCTTTTTTTTTTCGTCGGTACCAAGAACTACTCTGTCCATCAGAATGTGCTAGAATCTGTTTAAACTAAAATTTATCGAGGACAGTAATCACCAGCACTAAAATTTGTTGGCACAGAATTACAAGCAAAATTGTGCTGTGGTGGCAACAGGTGCACTGTGTGGTGATTGTGTAGCACTCATGCCTTCCACTGGGTAGAGCAGGTCTGCTGAGAGTTTACTAACCCCTCCATAACAGCGCTGTACTCACACAGCACTCCACATGATCGCTGCTGTACGTACCATTTATAAACACTCTCTTCTAGTTAGAGTCATGTCCGATGGCAGTTTATACAGTTTTCCTTTTAATTTCACCACATTCACTGTAATATCACGCTTTAAAGCAAGCTACCTAATTTTCCTTTGTTTTTCTTGATGCTTGATACAGTTTGGTTGGCAATACCATACTTTCATGAGTTTTCCCGCAGGAACACCAGCTTCCAATTTATCCAGAATTTTCACTACCAGCACTGTGTCATGTTACACGCTCCCTAGTGACATCTTTAGTCTTTCCAGTGGCTCTATTTGCATAAGGGCCATGGTAGGGAGAACTGACTTTTGAAATACTGTACAGGAAAAAAACAGTCATTGAACTAGTTGATGGTATGAATGCACTAATGTGTTTAGACTCAGGGGTCCTTGTTGCGACATGGTAAGAGCTGAAACCAAACAAATGGCAGTAGCTTTCCGCCCTGCTAGCGAAAATGGTTTTAGAATTATATTGAACACGCTTTTGGAATTCATATTTTTAACCCTTTAACCGCGGGTGTCATTCCAGAATGACGTTGCAAAAACTGGACCAAACCGCGGGTGTCATTCTCGAATGTTTGTGAATATTTCGAATACCCCGCGTTTTTTCAATGCGCCAATTGTTTCAAGGGAGAGTAGCTATTAAGTTCTTTCACTCCAGCCGACCCCCACCTCCCTCTTCCCCCCCCTGGGGCCCCACCTCCCACCCCCTGGGCCCCCCACCTCACCCCGGACCAAACACGCATCAGTATCTGTCCAGCTGTGTGAGTGACAACACTGCTGATGTGATAGTGAAGTGCAGGCAATTACAGTGCCTTTTACCTGCCTTAGTGAACACAGAGTGGGTGTTTATCGTATGTGCAGTGTTCATATATGTTTATAGTATTATTATCAGAATGAGGTTGGCATTTAGTAATGGTGTGTGAACGAAAAATAGTGATTACAACACAGCTGATATGGCAGTGAAGTGCGGGCAATTACAGTGCCTTTTACCTGCCTCAGTGAACACAGAGTGGGTATTTATCGTATGTGCAGTGTTCATATATGTTTATAGTATTATTATCAGAATGAGGTTGGCATATGGTAATGGTGTGTGAGCGAAAAATAGTGATTACAACACCGCTGATGTGGCAGTGAAGTGCGGGTAATTACAGTGCCTTTTACCTGCCTCAGTGAACACAGAGTGGGTGTTTATCGTATGTGCAGTGTTCATATATGTTTATAGTATTATTATCAGAATGAGATTGGCATTTGGTAATGGTGTATGAGCGAAGGTAATGGTGTGTGAGCGAAAAATAGTGATTTTACACCCCTCACTTCTAACGGCACTGCCCGTCCTGTGAAAGTCAACAAAGTCATGAAACCTACATCAATGGAAAGCTGAAGGTTAGTACTTTCTAATGGTACCTTATTTTTTTCTCTAGCTTTATTCTGTGCAGAGTTATTAAGGTTTAAAGGTTTGTTTACATTTGGCTGAAACCCCCGCGGGAAAGGACAGTCAGGCCAAAACAATACCCGCGGTTAAAGGGTTAAAATTCTGTCACAATTAACCGAAATCTGGAGTAACAGGGTCCAAACCAAAGAGGTTCTACTGTATTAAAAGTAGGAAATACACTACGAAGGTGAGTTTTCTTATGGAACCAGTCCCTATTAGCTAATTTCCTATAAGGTCAGTGTCCCAACTTTGGCAGCATTTTTCACAGTCCCTATCAGGTGTGAAACCGGGTGCCTTACTGTAAAAAAAAAAAAGGTTAACAAGACAACTGACCACCTCTTAAAGAGTATATATGAGGGGCCGTGTGCTGGAAGGGGTTCACAGACCACCAGCCGGAAAATGCGTTTTTGTTGAATAACACTACAGTATTTTCACTCATACTATCATGTGGCCTTGGATGAGAACATCTTCTGCCACTGGAAGTATGGTAAAAAAAATAAATAAATAAAGTACAGCTGTATATCGTCCTTATGCTAGCTGCTCGCCATTCGCCCAGGACTGGCCACGAGTGCATCTTGGCTGTGTGTGCCTGTGTGTGTGTGTGCTGGTTGCGACCAGTGAGAATGTAGCCGGGCCGAGAGCCTCACTTACTGACTGGCTGGCCATATGTGGTGGTGTGTTTGGCAGGAGTTTCTGCCGCACCATTCGTCAGTCCCTACCACTGTGCTCTGTTCGTAGCACACAAAAAGGAATTCCCCTCGTCTTACAGCCATCTTTTGCAACTTTTACAGAGTTTCATGTGATTACTGGCGTAACAATGTTCCGCTGTGCTGGTGGTTGTGATGAAAGTGTTCCTGGGTGCTCAGGAATTTTTTTTTTTCCCCTTTTTTCCACCAACTCTACCTGTATGACCTTCCTGGGTGGCCAGAGCACATTCATGTTGTCTAATGGTACCTATCTTCATTCTAATCAATGTTGTTTTTTGCCTAAGAAATCAAGTTTTGCCAGAATATGGGCTGAAAGTTCAGAAAAAAAAAATAATAATAATAATAACAATGCTGGTAGCTAATATTAATTCAGAGATATGGCTAAAATATCATAAGAATCACAATCTACATTCAAAAAGCTTTCCTTGAATAGAAATGGACATTCTACCATCAAAATTTAAAAAGATAAGGTTGCAAGAATAATGCTGAACTTTGAACCTATTTCTGGCGTTTTATCTGGTGTGAGAACACCTTACGTCGCATGACCACTCATAAAAATTGACAATAATAATAATCTACATGTATAATAATAATATGCTGTAATAATAATAATAATAATAAAAATATCACATACGGCATCTTTTGACTGATTCAGATGTTTTACGAATGCATAAATATATACGTGCACTTTTTAGTACGGAGATCTGTCCATAAACAAACAAAATATAATTCAAATAAACAACAAGGACCATGTGTGTGATGCCTGCTTCCCACTCTTGCCATTGTAATATCAGAGTTATAGAGATTCCGAACCCAGCCAGCCTCGTAAGATTGGATACCTTATTTAACGGCATTTGAACCTACAGTACACTTATGATACTTTTTTTTTTAATCCTGATATTCCTTTTTCATTTCATCTTTACACTAGCATCAGCAAGGTACCAGTAGTTTTGACGGTAATACTTAAGGAGACAAATGATCACCTTATTATGCAGCTTCCTTCTGCTTTTTTTTTTTCTTTACCCTAGCTCTTCATAGGTTTCTTTAAGTATTTTCTGACTGCATTTTCAAGTTCCAGTGTTTTTTATTTCCTTTAAAAGTGGTGAAAAGTGTTTTAAAAAAGCTGCGTTTGTTTACAGATGGATGCCATGTTGTGATTCATGAAGACAGGCGGACACCATTTTTGAATAAAGTTACCCATATCGGTGCCTATGTACCCAAACCTAAATTTTTGTAACAACCCAACCTTATGTATCCCTCCCTAAATTTCTGTAACTTAACCCCAAACTTACAACTTATCCTTAAGATTTGTAACTTGACCCAGCCTTATTTATACTAACCTAACTACAGTATCTATCTATCTGTATATTGCCAGATGCCATAATCCCATAAGGGGTGACCATTGACCTACCCAAACCAAACCTAAACTATTCCTTAGGTAATCATATTTTCCTTGTTTATTAATCAATCCTCTTCATACTCAAAAACGCACTTCTGTACACCTTTATAAAGCCAGTGAAGCAGTTAAGAGATTTTGTTAATTTTTACGAGGTACAAGTGGGTTGGTGGAGGGTTAGTGCCCCTCCCCGTAAAACAAATAACTCAAAGTCAAATGGCCACCCCTTACGGGATTATGGCGCCTGGCAATAGATAGGTAGATAGATGGTCCCATGTCTCCTTAAAGATTACTCTTTTGACATACGAGAATAAGAGCTTGCCAAAGGCTGCTGTTACAAATCATAAAGTTTTTCACATTTTCTCTGCTGCTAACTGTACTGAAGCTAGAGAATAAATCTGGGTAGGTTAGGTAAGGAGAACTGAGGTTAGGTTGGGTTAGGTTATGAGACATTAGGTTAGGCTAGTTTAGGTTACGAGAAGTGAGGTTAGGTTAGGATATACGTGGTTTGGTTAGGTTGTTATAAAGGGTTAATAAATAAGATTAAGTTAGGTTATGATACATTAACAAAAGATGAGGCTGTGTGTGTCACAAATGGTGTTCCGAGATTGCCATCATGAGGGTAGGTAAAGGTAAAGTACGTTAGATTGTGGTATATTAGGTTAGATCGGGTTAGATTAGGATAAATTAGGTTAGGTTAGGTTAATTTATTTTTTTAAAGTGAAGTTAGAATCAATCAGCCCAAGAGGTTAGATTGTGGCATATATGATGTTCCAAAATGAAATCATCCACTTTTAGTGTCACTAATGGAATTACAGTTTTAAAAAGGGCTGCTTTTTATATAAGTAAGGTACAATTCAATTACCATAAAAAACACACACACACACACACACACACACACACACACACACACACACACACACCAAAAATTTTCAGGAAGTGGTTAAGGTTACAAGAGCTGTAATTATATTGTACGCATACACTCACGGACTACGATTACGGCACTTACAGAGCTATTGTACATATAATGAATGCTGGAGTCATTAGGTTACGTTAGGTTAATACCACTACAATTCAGCTTCAACCACTAGAATTTTCCAGTCATGTCTGGTGGTTCGGTTAGGTTAGAAATAGGTTAGGTTAGGTTAGGGACGCCATAATCGTAGTTGGCGAGTTTTGGTTACAGCTGCTGTATTCGTAGTTCGTGACTGTATACTTACCGGCGCCGTAACCCTAACCACAGCCAAATACAATACACAGAAAAAATACCACTAAAAAATTTTCTTAAAGAGCTTTGATAGAAAAAAAAAAATGCAAAATAACGATGTGCCATCTCATTAACTGTCACCCCCATTTTTATATAAAGAAATCCTCTGCTGCGGTGGCAATGGAGGAAAAACTGGCAAAATACAGCAGAGTCAACGAAGGTGATATTCAAACACCTGAAAAACCACCTGAAAGAGTAAAAATATCAGTAATGGAATGAAGTAATATGAAGAAATCCATTACTTGATGGTTAAAAAGATAAAAGTGAGGAAGGCATTATAAACCAAACTACAGATGGATAAAATATTCCTTGGTCTCACCCTCCTCCTCCCCCCTTCCAAGTCTTACCCAAACTGGAGGCCTGATTTGACTAGTAACCAAGGAGATTCAGTCGAACCTCAAAACTACGGCTAACCATATTAAATGCACTCAGGACTTAATAGTTAACCTGCAAGAGTAGCTTCGTTCATGTAGGGGCTGCCCAGATCAGTCACACGAAATCAAGCCTCACAGTCCCTTCCTACGCACATGGCCGCCTTAATTACAGCTCCAAATATCCACATCCACCCACCTGCAGGGTTTTGGTGGCCGGAGAAATTACCAGGGGAGGTTGGGTGTTGAGTAGACATATAATAGACCGTTGTTTATCCGTAAATAACACAACAAACAAACAAATAACACTCCACGTTTCAACACCGACCCTAAATCGTCAGGAGCAACGCACCGGAAAATCTCACTCTCGGGATAAACTTTTATTCTTTTTCATTATAAAGAACATTTACCTACAATTTCCTTGATATGCCAGAATTATTACTGTATTTAAATTACACGTGGCTGTTCAATAATGTGGACAAATATGAAGTTTTTCGCATCACCTAGGAGGCTCTGTTAATTCTCTGTTTTCCCTATAATTTTGGCAATATAGTTCTCCTACTTATTTCCTGCCTACTTTTTTTTTTTTTCAAGAGTACGTTTTTATACACTATTACCTCTACGGAAATGTTAAGAAACAATCGATATAAGAGAACTTAAATAAAACACAGAGGTTGAGAATAGAAGAGTTGAACCGCGAGATTTAAATGCCTCTCTCTCTCTCTCTCTCTCTCTCTCTCTCTCTCTCAATCTATCTATCTATCTATCTATCTATCTAGTGGCCACAAATAAATCGCTTCCTCTTCATCTTGTCCTCTGTCATTTCGTTGCCCTTTCTCAAACTCACACATAATAACTCCACTCCATCCCTCCATCTCATTCTTGATCTTCCACTCCCTCTTTCCCCCCTCCACTTCATTCACACTCCTAGTCAGTCTCTGAAAAACTCCTCTCATATCCATTCCATCTTCATCTCATCTTTTGTCTCCACCTCACTTACACATCCATCTCTCCACCTTATCCTTAGTCTCCCTTATTTCACTCCATCTTCATCTCATCCCTGGTCTCCACCTCACTCACATACACTCTCCTGTTCAGTCTCTCCACCCCTCCATCTCATCCCTCGTCTCCTCCACCTTCAATCACATACACTCTTGTTGTAGGTTCAAATGAAACGTGAACCTAGTGGACTGCAGGCTGAAGTTGCCCTCCTCCTGCAGTCCACCATCGTCCTTTAGGGGGAAAGGGAGGGAGTTGAGGGACGTGTGTATAAACAGGCAGTGGATCTGACCAGTTATATCAGTGCCACCACGTGAAGGCCTCCCTCTCCACCACCTAGGCCATGGTAGAGTAAATAGATTATAGTTATTGTTATTTATATATCATTTTCTTTGGTGTCTGAGAGAGAGAGAGAGAGAGAGAGAGAGAGAGAGAGAGAGAGAGAGAGAGAGAGAGAGAGAGTGTCTGCACACAAATGATGGAGAGAGAGAGAGAGAGAGAGAGAGAGAGAGAGAGAGAGAGAGAAACACTCATGTATATAGTTTTGTATTTAATTGGCGGGATATGTAAATCTGGTGGCAGTTTGATTAAATATTATATTCAAGTTTAATTTAGTCTTGTAATTAATATTTTTGAGCCCCTCCATAGTTATTATTATTATTATTATTATTATTATTGTTGTTGTTGCTGTTGTTATCTTTATTATTAGTTTTCATCATTTTTGTCAGCACCATTATTATTATTATTATCATTATTAGTTGTAGTAGTAGTAGTAGGTGGGGGCGCTCACCATCCACTCACTCGATGTCGTGCTGCTCTTGGGTGTCTGCCCTTTCCTCTCCTCCATCCTTCTTTCCTTCCATTCTCTTCCGTCTTTCTTTCCTTCATTCTTTCCTCGTCCTTCGCCTACGGGTGACTTTACACTCCCTCTTCTGTCTTTCCTTCATTATTTCCTCTTCCTTCTGCCTATGGGTGACTCTACACTGAGTCGCAAGCCAAATGGTTTCCTGTACACCAGGAAACCATTTACTACGCTGAGTGGTAACCATACAACCAAATTTTGGCGCCTGGTGGTTTAGTGGGTAACTGCGGCGCTCCAATCGGATTGATCCGGTGTAGGTTTATATCCAAGGGCTGGTTGGGTTTTATTGCTCATGTAATGCCACTCAGGGATGAGTGAGGCTGGTCACTCTAATCTTAAATATCAGGACCAACTTGCCTAATCCCGGGCTTCTACGCTCCTCATGGGGCAATGTAGGATTGGATGACGAATTATTATTATTATTATTATTATTATTGTTATTATCATTATTCAGATTAAACATATTAAAGTAAGTATTCATATAAGTAACTGCTGTAGTTTTTTGCATCCCATTCAGACACATTTGTATATATATATATTTTCATTATTCTGTCTACCATCAAATCCTTTCTATTATCTTGTTTTTATTTTTTCTTGGAGGGAACAATTTGCGGGCTTCTAGTTTTTGCATGGTGTCTTCTTCCTTACATTAAAAGAAAAAAAAATCGTCACTAAATCCCACATATCTGAATGGGATAACATTTCTAAAAAGCATAAAGGGTAAAAAAACAACCATGAACAGTGCATCCTCTCTGTATTGTGACAAGGATGCACGTTAAGACATTTTTTTTTTTTTTGGTTTGGTAATATCTTTCATCACAGCAAATACAACACTAATGCAATCGTCTTCCGCCAGGGGGTGTGGCTGGTTTGTTTATGTCCAGGGTTTGGCAGACTTCTCTCTTGTAAAGGTCCATTTCGGTGCTGAGGTCGAAATCGTGTTTTTGTGTTTGTCTGAATCTCCCCACTCATGGCACACAGACAGCAAGAGTGGGGCAGTGTAGGTCATCGCAGAGTGGAGTTATAACCTTCTGAAGTTGTCGCTCGGAAAGGGTCAGTACATCGAGTGGGACTGCAACCTTTCAAAGACGTCACTTGTAAAGGCTTACTCTGGTCCTTAGAATGGAGTCATGTTTCTTGGTTTATCATATCCACTTTTTTTTTCTTTTCTTTATTGTTTAGCAGGCAGGAAGAGTGGATCAGTCCTTTAGCTTGTGGAATGGATTCAGAACCTTTTAAAGAATACATTTGTAAAGGTTCAGTCCAGTCCGCAGAGTATATTTGGAGGGTTTGATCTCATATTGTCCCTTCCACTCGCTGCAAACAGGCAGGAGGAGTGGATTGGCATTTTGAGATCTCAGACCGAGTTTTTAGAGCATTTGGAAGGCCTCTGTCGTAAGGTCATGTCCAGTGCTCATTTATTTTGACTTTTTTTTCACACATCCCATTGTTAGAGACGCAGGAAGTGTGGTTCAGTAGTGAAAAATCGTAGAGTGGAATTGGGGCGTTTTGCTACTGTTTCTACAAGTGGTATTTTGGCTTTGAAATTGCAGATGGTTATAAACATGGATTTTTCTTTCGTTTGTTCTGGCTTGCAGCTTGTGTATTGTGGAGTATCTTTGATTTTACAATGGCTCTTATGAAGTATTAGTGTAAACAATGCCACAGTCAGTTTAGCTGGAGAATGGTATGATACAGATCGATCTCTCACATTGTAGAAACAGTTTACAGGTTTTTTAAGAATTACAGCTGAGGCTGAAAAGGGTCTCCTGAATACAGAAAAAGCCAAAAAGAAAATGAAAAAGTCTCTTACGAAGTAAAGATAGAAACTGTGATCAAGAAATGACATAATAACACATAGTTACACAAGAATCAACATTTTTTCTTAATATTAGAACCACAAACACTTAACTCATCTTGTACATCAGTCACTCTCGTGTTACATAAATCACCATTAACACAAAATACGAGAAAATAAATAAAAGGATTGAGTCACACGTTCTTATATTTCACAGAC
>NC_136970.1:1052500-1062500 GCF_032717465.1 Coenobita brevimanus
TATTTTATTTATTGTATATTAGACGTTTTTCATGTGTTTTTTTTTATATAATTTTAATATTTCTCTAGTATGTTAATTTGACTCCCTTTATTATCGATTTATAAATAAGTATAGATAGATAGATTGAGATAGATAAATAGATAGATAAATAGATAGACAGATAGATATAGATAAATAGATAAACAGATAGATAGACGGACAGAAATAGATAAATAGATAGATAGATACAGACATAGAAATAAATAAATAAATAGATAGATAAATAGATAGATAGATGTAGTAATGATAGTATATGGCAATTTTTAACGTGCTATGTTAAGTTTACCCTTTTAGATAAGACAGATAGATAGATAGGCAGATAGATAGATATAGCCTAGTAATGATAGTATATTCCTGTGTCAATTTTCTTTCTCTTTTTATACAGGACAAACTAGGGAGTGCTAGGGGGTCTCCTAAGTCCACGAGGATGCTAGCTTAGATGTTAGTGCTAAGTGCTCATCTAGGAAGCCAAAAGCGTGCATGTGCTAGATATGTGCTAAGCTGTTCTAGGCCATGTGTTAGGAGGTGCTGTGTGTGTGTGTGTGTGTGTGTGTGTGTGTGTGTGTGTGTGTGTGTGTGTTAGAAGGTGGTGTGTGTGTGTGTGTTAGGAGGTACTGTGTGTGTTAGAAGATGGTGTGTGTGTGTTAGAAGGCGGTGTGTGTGTGTGTGTGTGTGTGTGTGTGTGTGTGTGTGTGTGTGTGTGTGTGTGTGTGTGTGTGTGTGTGTGTGTGTGTTTGGAGGTGCTGTGTGCGTGTGTTTAGTTGAGAGAGAGAGAGGGGGGGGAGGAAAGAAGGTTTGAAAGTAGAGAGAGAGAAGATAGGGCTGAAGAGAGTAGGGAAAGAGAGAGAGGGAGTTAAAGAGAGCAGGAGGAGATAAAGAGGAAAAAAGAGAGGAGGTGTGAAGGAGGGAGGGAAGGAGAGGAGGAGGCAGGTAGAGAACAAAGTGGAGAAAGAGACATGAAAGGTAGGAGTAGGAAGGAGAGTGGGGAGGAGGTAGAGAGAGAGAGAGAGAGAGGGAGGGAAGGAGGGAGGGAAGGAGGAAGGTTTGGAGGTATTCTTGGAGGTAGAGAGAGAGAGAGGAGAGGTTGAGTGAAGGGGAGATAAGGAGAGAGAGATGGAGGGAAGATGAGAGAGAGAGAGGGAGGAAAGGAGAGGAGGGAGGAAAGGAGAGGAGGGAGGGAAGGTGGAAGGTTTGGAGGTATTCTTGGAGGTAGAGAGAGAGAGAGGAGAGGTTGAGTGAAGGGGAGATAAGGAGAGAGAGATGGAGGGAAGATGAGAGAGAGAGGGAGGGCAGGAGAGAAGGAGGGAGGGAAGGAGGAAGGTTTGGAGGTATTCTTGGAGGCAACACAGTCCATCTAGAGTGCTTCCCATGAGGCCAGGTGTCAGGGCCTTAATAGACAGACCACGGTGCCTCCAAATTACCTCCAACCTCCTCCAAATTTTCCCTCCAGTCTCTCCTACCTCCCAGTGCCTCCAAAATACTCCTCCACATCCCTCCAAATTACCTCCAACCTCCTCCAAATTTTCCCTCCAGTCTCTCCTACCTCCCAGTGCCTCCAAAATACTCCCTCCAAATTACCTCCAACCTCCTCCAAATTTTCCCTCCAGTCTCTCCTTCCTCCCAGTCCCTCCAAAATCCCCCTCCACATCCCTCCTACCTTCTATTTTTCCTCCAGGTCTCTCCAGTTTCTCCTCCTCCTTCAAAGCTTATCTCCAGTCTCTCCTCCCTCCTCCAAAGCCCCTCTCCAGTCTCTCTTCCCTCCCATTACCTCCAATTTCTTCCCCTCCAAGTCCCTCCTACCTCCTAACTCCTCTATCTTTTCTCCCAAGTCCCCCCTATCTCTAAGCATCTCCAATTTTCTCCTTCAAGATTTCCCTTTTCCCTCAAAGATAAGTATTTCCGTCTTTTTTCCACTTCCAGTATTTTGATTTTCCACTGAGACCTTTAGTTTCCCTCCAAGACTCCAAACTTTTCCTTCAAAGACTTTTCCTTTTCCTTAGAAGACACGTAATTTTTCTCCTGTGACGTCTCCTCCTCCCCTTCAGAATTATTTTTTTCCTATTATTCTCGCCACCTCAAATTTTTCCCCCATCCATGATTCACGTTTCCCTCTAAAACTTCTAAACTTCCCTCTAATGCTTCTAGCTTTCCCTCTGAGACTCCTAATTTACCTGTAAGACTTCTGTTTTTCCTTCCAAGACTTCTCTTTTTCCCTCTAAGACCTCTAATTTTCTTCAGAGAGTTCTAATTTTCCCTCTAAGACTCTACTTTCCCCCTTAAGAATTTCCCTGTTCCCTCCAGAGCTTCTAATTCGTACATAAATATAAATCACTAAACTCGGAAATTGCTCGACTTACACTAACATGGGAAGTGTCGTCTTGAATCGGTTAAAATCGGTCAAACTTGGGTAGAATCGGCACAAAATAGGTTAGCATCGGGTGAAAATCAGTTAAATCGGGTCATATCGGTTGAAAGTCCGTTGAAATCGGGTCGTACCATCGGCAAAAATCGGAATTAGGTTCACGCGAGCATTCCGAGGCTTCGTTCACGCTCGGAACTGCTTCGTGTGGAGTTCTGAGTCATTTTCTTCATTTCGGGCCAAAAAAAACCTTGTTGTTCGTTTCCAGAGGGTAGAAAAAATAAATAGTTTTTGTGTTTCTCATCGTTGTTCGGGGTACCTTTGTCTCATAAAATATATATATATTATGGGTGTCTATATATGTCCTGGTTCCAAAGTCTTTTATATTTTTTTTTTCCATTTTCATTTTTTGGTACAACTATGCTTCACACTTACACAGAAAGCTGGGAGTAATTTTTTTTTTTTTTTTTCACATTTTTTAGAGTTTGCAGGAAAAAAGGGGGCCTGTACATTGCAAGAGTATGTTTTGTATATTTTTTCCCAGGAGTCTTTGGATCTCCTGACTCACATTCAAAAAGGGTTAGGGGGTTGAATCAGCAGGCAGTCAGCTGTATTTAGGTCAGTCAGTCAGCCGCCTAACCCCACAGAGTCAGCCGTCGACAAAAACGTCCCACACAAGAGACCGCTGACTGGAAAGGAGAGGCAGAGAGAGAGGATAATTTTTTTGTTCCTGAATTCTGTCGGCCTTTCCTTCATCGGGTGGGGTTAGGTGGCTGAACACAAAGGGGGTCAAGGTTTGGGGGTCCTTCTCGGGTTAGTTCGTGTTCGGTGCTTTGCCATGCGTTGAATTCTTACTTGAATTCTGTGGCTTTGAACTCTTTGGCTTGAGAGTGTGTTGACATATGTGCTTTATGTCAACGACTTTGAATTCATTGACGAGTTTGCGTTGACTTGATAACTTTTCATCAACTGCATTGAATTCTTTGGTGTGAATTGGTCTCTCTGCTTTGTGTCAACTTTTTTGGCTTGCGTCAAGAGCCATACCTTGTGTCTAACTACACTGTCTTGCTTTGGCCCTCTTCTGGTGTTCCTTGACTTGCCTTGAAACAGCACAAGTCGTCAGTGCGACTCCTTGGGCCGACATGGAGCAAAGGCAAATTCTTGGACGCCTTTCGGTCTTGCTTGCGATTTAGTTATGCATTGTCACATGGAATATACCCTCCATGCGCTTGCTGAGTGGGCCTTCCCTCTCTTTAGATTAAATAATGGACATACTTCCACACAAAGCTGAAAGAAGCGAGGCTGTTTCGTGAAGGCTCTTTGATCTTGCAACTTCAGCTCATGCAACGTCACAGTCATGCATAAACACATCCTTATTCGCCTGTCAGTTGGTTCTTCTGCGTCCATACACAAGTTGAAGGAGTATTTTGCGAGTGACGAGATGGATTCGGACAATTTTCTCGTACCGTATGTGACATTAAATTAAGCGCAGAATATATTTTGTCTCCAGGTTCAGCCAAAAATGATCTTCGTAGGAACTTGATACTTGTGGATGTTGATGGAATAACTTTTTTTTTTTATTATTATTGATCCAGTGTAGAGTTTGTCTTTATATGAGTTGATGGAATAAATCGATTTTTTTTCTTTTTTACGATTGATCTGGGACCTCCTTCGTCTCACCCAAGACTCGTCCCTTTCTCTTGGATTCCAGAGGCTTCCATCTCATTTATTTTTTTTTGGTTTTCCAGATTCCTCTACTGGATTTTTGAGATCTTGATTCCATTCCACCCTTATTTTTTCAGCATCCATTTTTCAATTACCTTTTTTGGTATTTTGACTTCATTCTATCCTTTATATTCTTTTTTTTTTTTTTAGCACGTATATTTTGAGTTTTTGAGTTTTGAATATGTTCCTCTTGACTTCCCATCATTCATTTCTTGACACTTAGAGATCCTGATTCCATTCATCTCTGGTTTTTCAGCTTTAATCTTTTTTATTTCTTGATTTTTGACTTCCTTCTATCCACGACCTTCCAGTATATCAGTACCCATATTCTGAGTTTTTGAATTTCGAGTACGTTCCATCCTTGGCTTCCCATCATTCATTTTTTTTTTTACTATTAGAGATTTTGACTTCATTCCTTCCTGAGTTTTCCATTATTCTTTTCGTGAGTTTTTGATATTTTGACTTCATGCTTTCGTTGACTTCCCGATTCTATTAAAAAATATTCTCTGACCTTCGATTGTCTCTCGGCTTTTGAAGATTTCGATTCCTTGCCCTTCTTGGCGTTCCAGGGTCCTCTTTTTAGGGACCTGGCCTGCCCATTTACGGTTCAGTCTATCCCAGGTTATGAGAATCGTTGGCTAGGGGTCCCTCAGTGCCATCTCCATCTTTAAAAAAAAATTGTGATGTCCCAGAATCAAAATTGAAAGTTAGAATCCGAAATTTACTTTGTTGATAATATTCTTGTCTGATTTATACCGTATGTGGGAATCTTCGTCTTTGGATTCTTCTGTTTTAAATTTTTTCCCAATCGTTAAATTAGAATCCAAAATTGTCCCGTTATTCGCTTCAAACCCTACATTTATTTATCTTATTTATTTATCAGTTTTATTTATTTCTTGAGAATCTGTAAATAGGGGCAGCTGTTTTTCCTATCTTATTCTTATTTACTTTCCTTTACTACGATCAGATTTTTCCTTTATCAAGCCTGTTAGTTATTTCTTTATCTAATTTATTCGTAAAAATGTTCAACTTGGGCCGTGTAGTTCTCAGATTAACAAATAATATTCATGATTTTTTTTTTCAACTCTAACGTTCCTTTATTATTATTATTATTATTATTATTATTATTATATTAACCTCATACTGATTATCTATATATTCTTTTCGAGTCAAATTTTTCAACTTTGACTTTGCATTGATCAGATTATTATTATTAATTTTTTTTGTTTCATTGTAACTGATTTTTCGTCGAGTACTACAAATGCCTTGATAGTTTATTATTATTATTATTATTATTATTATTATTATTATTATTATTATGCATAGCCTTTTTCCTTCATCTTTTTTTTCAATATCTTTTTCCACAATCTTTTCCTTCCTTCTCCTTTCTCGTCTTTTGCCTCCCAAAAATTATCGTTCAGTGTCTCTTTTCGTTATTGTTCGTGTTTTTTTCCCTACTCCTTCAGCTTTTTTCGTTATGGTCTTCGTTATGTGTGTGTTATTTGTTATTTTGAACTGTACTGCGGGATTTCGTTATATGATAGCGTTCTGTTATATATATTTACTTGTTATATAGACTGGGAATTCGCTATATTTTTTGACAGGGCGTTATATAGGGGATTGGGTCATAATTTGGACACTTCGGTATATCTTTTGGATTTCGTTATATTATTTACTTTGTTATATCACAGGATTTCTTTATATATTATGCAGTATAGAGATTTATAATAGGATTTTGTTATATATATAGTGTGCAAACTTTATGTCAATTATTGTCATTTCGTTATACACACATTATGCGAATTCGATATATGCCTTTGACTTCGTTATATATCTAGTGGAATTTCGTTATATTTTTTACCTACCGTTATATGTCTAGTGGAATTTCGTTATATTTTTGACCTATCGTTATATTTATTGTGGAATTTCGTTAAATAATTGACCTATCGTTATATTTATTGTGGAATTTCGTTAAATAATTGACCTATCGTTATATATATTGTGGAATTTCGTTATATTTGTGTCATTTTGTCGTATATTTCTAATTCGTTATATATATTTGAATTTTCTTACGTATTTTTGTGTCATTTGCGTCATATATATTTTTGCTATTTCGTTATATTATCAGTCATTTCCATATATATATTTTTTCTGTCATTTCGTTATATATATATCATGGCGTATCGTTATATTTCTGTCATTTCGTTATATTTACTCCTCATCCTCGTTTTTATAAGTGACGTAGCGGACTGAGGACTTCTCTCCGTATATCAGGCCCTGGGGGGGAGGGGGGGAGAAATATACCAGATTAATACCAGCATGTGTGAAAATAATACCAATATACAATTAATACCAATATATAAGTGAGAGTAATACCAATATATATGAGATTAATACCAATATATATGAGATTAATACCAATATATATGAGATTAATACCAGCATGTGTGAGATTAATACCAATATATATGAGATTAATACCAATATATATGAGATTAATACCAATATATATGAGATTAATACCAATATATATGAGATTAATACCAATATATATGAGATTAATACCAATATATATGAGATTAATACCAATATATATGAGATTAATACCAATATAAGTGAGAGTAATACCAATATATAAGTGAGAGTAATACCAATATATATGAGATTAATACCAATATATGTGAGATTAATACCAATATATATGAGATTAATACCAATATATATGAGATTAATACCAGTATATATGAGATTAATACCAATATATATGAGATTAATACCAGTATATATGAGATTAATATCAGCATATATGAGATTAATACCAATATATATGAGATTAATACCAATATAAGTGAGAGTAATACCAATATAAGTGAGAGTAATACCAATATATAAGTGAGAGTAATACCAATATATGAGATTAATACCAATATATATGAGATTAATACCAATATATATGAGATTAATACCAGCATGTGTGAGATTAATACCAATATATAAAAATTTCAGTCTATGTGCAGTTTATACCATCTATCTATCTATCTATTGCCAGGCGCCTCAATCCCGTAAGGGGTGACCACAAACAAATCGCCTCCATGCCGCCAATGAAATAATACTCTGCAAATATGAGATTAATGCCAATATAAGATTAATACCAATCTCTCTCTCTCTCTCTCTCTCTCTCTCTCTCTCTCTCTCTCTCTCTCTCTCTCTCTCTCTCTCTCTCTCTCTCTCTCTTTCTATCTATCTATCTATCTATCTCAATTATCCATACCTATCTACCCATCTGTATCCAGCCCTCACTCTCTCTCCCTCTCTCCCTCTTTCTCTCTCTCTCTCTATCTATCTATCTATCTATCTATCTATCTATCTATCTATCTCAATTATCCATACCTATCTACCCATCTGTATCCAGCCCCCACTCTCTCTCCCTCTCTCCCTCTCTCTCTCTCTCTCTCACCTGTCTCTCGCCGTGATTCTTGGCAGGTGGCGACTTGAGGCAGTACATGAAGGGGGCGTAGAGGAAGTTGATAATGGCTATTCCGTACAGCATCCACTTGAAGCCAAACCTCTGCACAAGTGACCCGGAAAGAGCTGGACCTGTGGAGGGAAAGTGATGATGATGATGGTGATGATGATGATGGAGGTGGTAGTAAGGATGATTAAGGTAGTAATGATGAGAATAATAACGATAATAGTCAATTCAGTTCCTACAGTAATAATAATAATAGTAGTAGTAGTAGTAATAATAATAATAATAATAATAATAATAATGGTAATCAATTCAGTTCCTTCAATAGTAGTAGTAGTAGTAGTACGGTAGTAGTAATAGTAGTGGTAGTGGTAGTAGTAGTTGTAGTAGTAGTAGTAGTAGTAATAATAATAATAATAATAATAACAATAATAATACTCAGTTCAGTTGCTTTAATAATAATAATAATAATAATAATAATAAACTCTATTTTATTTGGCAATCTATAGTGATTTTACCTATATAAAAAAATAGATTATATATACAAATACTGGAACATAGACAGACAGACAGACAGACAGATAGACAGGTAAATAGACAAATAGACAGATGGATAGGCAGACAGATAGAGAGAGAGATAGGTAGGTAGATAGACAGAGAGACAGGTATAGACAGACATGGGTAGGTAGACACTGCCAAATAGATAGCCAGATAGACAGAAAGATAGATAGACAGACAGACAGATAGACAATTAGACAGACATAAGTAGACAGAGACAGATACAGACAGACTTAGGCAGGGAAATAGAAAGAAATAGATAGCCAGACAGACAGACAGACAGACAGCCACTCACCGATAGCAAAGCCGAGACAGAAAAACAGACAGGAATAGATAGCCACACAGTTAAACAGACAGGAATAGATAGCCACACAGTTAAACAGACAGGAATAGATAGCCACACAGTTAAACAGACAGAAATAGATAGCCACACAGTTAAACAGACAGGAATAGATAGCCACACAGTTAAACAGACAGGAATAGATAGCCACACAGTTAAACAGACAGGAATAGATAGCCACACAGTTAAACAGACAGAAATAGATAGCCACACAGTTAAACAGACAGGAATAGATAGCCACACAGTTAAACAGACAGGAATAGATAGCCACACAGTTAAACAGACAGGAATAGATAGCCACACAGTTAAACAGACAGGAATAGATAGCCACACAGTTAAACAGACAGGAATAGATAGCCACACAGTTAAACAGACAGGAATGCCGATAGCCACACAGTTAAACAGACAGGAATAGATAGCCACACAGTTAAACAGACAGGAATAGATAGCCACACAGTTAAACAGACAGGAATAGATAGCCACACAGTTAAACAGACAGGAACAGATAGACAGACAGACAGACGCTCACCGATAGCAAAGCCGAGACAGAAAGCGACGTCGCCGATGGAGTACACGGAGCCGTAGACAGCGGAGTGCCGAAGGTCCACCAGGTAGCCGAGTTCCGGCATCATAGACGAATCCACCATCCCGATAGCGAAGCCCAGGCCGGCGTTGGGGGCGATGAGGTGGTTGATGTTGGTGGCGCTGGGGATCTGGCGGGGAAATTGGGGTGAAATAGGGAAAATTGGGGTTAAATTGGGGTGAAATAGGGAAAATTGGGGGTTAATTGGGGTTAAATTGGGGTGAAGTAGGGGAAATTGGGGGTGAAATAGGGGAAATTGGGGGTTAATTGGGGTTAAATTGGGGTGAAATAGGGGAAATTGGGGGTTAATTGGGGTTAAATTGGGATGAAATAGGTCAGATCCCGATAACGAAGAGGCCAATCAATGAATCTCTATATTCATCAATCTATCTGTCTGTCTATCCATGTATCTATTTATCTATATATCTATCTACAATATATCCCTCTCTCACTTCCCCTCTATCTATCCATCTATCTATGTATCTATCTAATTACACTCATCAGGCAAATCCCAATAACGAAGAGGCTTATCAGTGAATCTACATCTATCTATCTATCTGTCTATCCATCTATCCTTGTATCTCCCTATCTATCTATCTATCTATCTATCTATCTACTTACACTCATGAGGCAGATTCCGATAACGAATAGGCCAATCAGAGACGCCAACCACCTGCCCATCAGATGCCCCAGCGGCCCGAAGAGGTTGGTGCCGATCAGATAAGAGATGGAGGCAGGGATGAAGGCGATACCCAGCTGCCATTCGGGTGCGTCCATAGTGTCCATCATCCATATCGGCAGAGAGGGCTCCAGCATCCCTATCCCCATGTTGGCGAAGGTGATGGCGCCTAACAGGAACAGGGAGTTATATTTCGTACTTGGTTAGCGTGGGACGTGGATATATTTTTTGGCCGTCACTCTCCCAAC